>NC_068409.1:10407823-10720308 GCF_023724105.1 Carassius gibelio
TAAATACTAGCAATTTTACATGGCTGCTCAATCTAATGTTAACGTAGGAAAGATGTTTGATATTGTGTCTGTGTGGAGTGTGGAAGCTGAACAGTAGCTCACTGCAGGACAGATGGAGGCACTCCTTGCTCTTAAAATAGAGTAATTTTTGCTCATACAGATAAGAGGAACACATCTTTCAAATCTGTAAAGACTTTAATCTTTGTTTGTGTGCACTCACAAATACTGTGCTTTTGTAAAATAATAAAAGCAACATAGTGCACTTTCTGCCATCTCTGTGAACTTGAGCGTGTAACGCTGTGTATGTCTTTGCCTTACAGACATTAAAAATATATTTATAGAGAGTGAAATATCTTTCAAATGAACCAGTTCAAATGGAAAAAACAAATATTCTCAGATTATGTAATCTGTATGAAACAAGGTGCATGCTCCTGAGATGAGTCAGTTTCGCCAACGTCATCACTTAAACAGAAAACAAAGAATTGTTAAAATGTTAATGCAGTTTCATTAATGTTTTTCACTGACACATTCACAATCATTACTTCTGCCATGCGCTGTGGCAAACTTTCTGTGTACTTGTGCGTTTAGACTATGCAGGCAATTAAAGGCTCATTATAATGATTTAAATGCTTTATTAATAAGCTACTAATCGACCAGAAAAATCCTTAGTCGAGAGCAGCCCTAGTGTAAAGTTTTGTCTTAAGTTAAAAAAAGTTACATTAAAAACAATGTATTATTGCACATTACTTTATTCTAATGAACACAAAAGACATTTGGCTGGTTCATATGTGTTGAAATCAGGTTTGTTCAGTATACAGTGCAGTTTATATATACAGTAACATTTACATTAGCATGCTTCTAGGAGTTGCTGAATTTGGTGGAGGTTTCTGTCCTTTTCTGCATCCTTTTTCAATGTAATAAAAATTATTCATTGTATTTTGTGTCTTTAGTGACATGATCGGGTTCGAGAAGGCCTACTGTGAATACCGTCTGAACAGGGTGGACCACGCTTTGAAAACTATCCAGGGGATCCCAGAGCAGACAGACAAAATCAAGGAGCTCTACGGCCAAGTGGTGAGAGTCGTGTAGTTTGTGTCAGCGTTTGCTGTTTATCAGTGTTCAAGAGGTTTGCTTTTCATGTCCGAATGCACGAGTCGATGCAGTTGTGTGTGTAGTTGTACAGACTGGAGCGGTATGACGAGTGTCTGGCCGTTTATAAAGACATGATCAGAAACACTCAGGACGATTATGAAGAGGAGAGGAAGACGAATCTGTCGGCTGTATTAGCGGCTCAGAGCACCTGGGAGAACACGTCTGCGGTGAGGAACGCACATCATCTGTGGAAATGTGTTGTTTTGCTTTAAGTGGTTGTGTCTTACCTTTCTTTCATGTTTGGTTTGTATTCAGGAGGATCTGGGTTTACCGGAGAGCTCATATGAGCTGTGCTACAACGCTGCCTGCTGCCTGATTGGTCAAGGGCAGCTCAGCCAGGCCATGCAGAAACTGCAGAAGGCTGAAGGTCAGAGGTCATTCCTTTATTGTAGAGTTATAGCAGAGATTGCAAACTATGGGTTTGTATCATTGGAGAAAGCTAATAGTCAACACAGATCATATGCATCATTACTCATATAAAGACTTGATATGCATGCTCCAAAAATATATATTCAAATAGAAAACAGGCATTTCAAATAGTACCGGTAGTAATATTTCGCAATATTATAAAATAATTGTGGTTAAATATGCATTGGAAAAATGCCTTCTTGATGAAGTCCATCTCTCTATAACATCCAGAGATCAGAGGGGTCTTCTTATGAAGTGTGTTTTAAATTAACATGCTTCTCACATCCTGTGGGAGTGTGCTGAACTGCTGGGAAGTCATGTTGTGCAATCCAAACCAGGCAGATTATTTACTGTCAGAAAAACCTCAAATAGGCATTTTCAGTTTTAGGTTTGGCTCATAAAATCTGTGGGTGGTAAAGTGCTTCCTTGTTTTGTTTCTGTTTATGAATGAAAGTTAGCGTTAAATCTCTCCTGCAACTGTGTGTAATACCGAGGTTCTATCACACTAGTCACGGATCACTAATGCTGTGCCAGCTTTGATAAAATTAGCTCTTCGAGACACCTACACAGTTTCGCTTTGAGTCTCGGCAGCTTTTAAGAATAACGTGAGTTGGCTGAGAAAAACATGAATGAGTCAATCAGTTTGTGATTTATTTATTTGTTCTCTTTGTGTTTTCCAGAGTTGTGTAGGAAGTCTTTGGCTGAGGATTCTGTGAGTAATTAATCTATATTTGTGATCTGATGTGCTTGCAACACTTACATGCTTTCATTATTGGGTTTTGCTAACTTAAGCATTACATGCACCACCTTAATAGGGATTTCAATCAATACCTCAAATAATGCGGAGCTATTATTTGATTGATTTGTTGCCATACATTGTGAATCATTTAGGATGTGACGGAGGAGGATGTTGAAGCTGAACTGGCCATCATTCACTCTCAGATGGCTTATGTGATGCAGCTACAGGGCAGAACCGAAGACGCCCTTCAACTCTACAATCAAGTCATTAAACTCAAGTGTGTGTCACAGACTGCACATTTAAAATACTCAACAGGGGTCCTAATGGAAATGTACTCTAAATTTGGAGAAATGTAGCATTACATCACTTGCTCATTAATGGATCTTCTGCAGTGAATGGGTGCCGTCAGAACGAGAGCCCAAACAGCTGATAAAAACATCATGATAATCCACATGACTTCAGTCCATCAATTAATTTAGATGTTTGTGAGAAACAAATCCATCATTAAGGGGCTTTTACTTCAGACCATTACCTCCAACTAAAAGAGATTTCTATCCATATTATTACTTTCTGCAGAAAAAAAGCCAGGAGTGGATTATGTACAGATCAAGAAACGTTTTTTGCCATTCTTTGGACTTAATAATAAGTTTGAAGTTAGATGCTTCTTAATGATGGATTTGTTTCTTAGAAACACACAGCTTTTCTCTTCACAAGACATAAACTGATAAACTGGAGTTATGTGATTTATCGTGGTGTTTTTATCAGCTGTTTGGACTCTCATTCTGACGGCACCCATCCACTGCAGAGGACCCATTAATGAGAAAGTGACGAAATTTCTAAAAAATGTGTTGCTAGGAAGAAACCAAGTCATCTACATCTTGAATGATCTTGAAACATTTTTGAGTAAACCATTTATTTAATAATCCAGCAAATAAATGCATGCTCATGTGATTAAAATGGGAAAAAAGTGCAGAAAATATTTATATAAAAATGTATTTAGTCTGTCTTTTAAGTAGTATCTTGTAATTCTAGTTTTTATTTATATCACTATCATTTAATTCTATTCTAATCATTTATTTATCTTGCTGCTTTGAATCACATTGGATTTAAGAACATTTCTTCTGATTGATATGTTAAGGTTGCCAGATTACACTCACAGTGAGTTTTTGTGTTTGTCTTTGCGTCCAGGCCGACTGATGTTGGTCTGCTGGCTGTGACTGCCAATAACATCATCACCATTAACAAGGTAAATAATATAAAGCAAAACTCTCTCATATCCTCCTTCACATGCCTGAAGGGCAGATCTTGTCAGCTGAATGTTAAATGAGACCCTCAGCTTGTTTGTAAGCGCTGTTGTTATCTGTGCTCTTCCAGGACCAAAACGTGTTTGACTCTAAGAAGAAGGTGAAACTGACCAGTGCTGAAGGGGTTGAGCACAAACTGGCCAAAAAACAGCTGCAGGCCATTGAGATCAACAAAGCCCTGTTGGCTATGCACACTAACCAGGTTTGTTTCGAACAGTATATGCTTTCTCCATGATTGTTTCTGATGGATGTGACCTCTGACTTCTCGACTGTTGCCCCTTAGGCCGATCAGTGCAATAAGATGTTGGCAAGCTTGCAGACCCAGAATCCAGGGCACCCAAGACCGGTTCTGATCAAGGTGGCTCAGCTATGCCGAGAAAAACAGCATAACAAAGCCATAGAGCTCTTACAGGTACTTTGTCCTACTGACTCTTTCATTTCTGCTATCTGTGGTTTTCTGTAATCGTTTCCGTCTCCCCTACAGCGGTTCTCGGATCAACACCCTGAAAGCGCTTCTGGAATCAAACTCACCATGGCACAGCTGTATGTGACGCAAGGTACGGATACAAACCAAACACACAGAGAGCACACTGAACCTACAAGGATATTTGAAATCTAATCGATGTGTACAATCTAACAGGTCATGTGACCAAAGCCTGTGACATCCTGAAGTCCATAGACGAGATGAAGTATAAACCAGGAATGGTGAGATTTAATTTCCTTGTGCTTATTTTTGAAGGGACTTACGAAGGCTGTTAGTGAGTTAAGATTAAAAAAAAGTTATAATATTTTTAGTTAATATAAACTATGTAGTGAAGTCAAAATATGAGTGTTTAAGGACATCATTAAATGCATTCTTTACTATATTTATTTGTGAATATTATTATAATTATTATTTATTTTAATTTTTTATGTTATTGATGTTTTGGCAGTCTTTTGGCTCTATATATTTTTAAATGTTATCCTGTGTTTTTGAGTAGCTTTCTGCCCTGGTCACGATGTACACGCATGAAGAGGACATTGACAGTGCGATTGACGTCTTCACTCAAGCGATCCAGTACTATCAGTCAGAGCAGGTAAACCAGAGCCGTGGAGCTTCAGCCACACTTTATAAGCTCAGAACTGCAGAATTATATTTTACTCTACCTGCTCTCAGCCGGGGTCTGCGATTCACCTCTCTCTGGTGCGGGAGGCTGCCAACTACAAGTTGAAACACGGCCGGAAGAAAGAGGCCACCAGTGATCTGGAGCAGCTGTGGAAACAAAACACGAATGACGTCCACACGCTGGCCCAGCTCATCTCTGCATACTCACTCGTGGATCAAGACAAGGCCAAAGCGTATCCTCAAACATGGCGGTTTTGTACAATAACACCACTCAGATCTCAGCAGGAAGGTTTCCTTCTACTTGACTGTACATTTACTTTGCTTTTCAGAAGGACTCAAATGCTGTATTTTATTGCACTATATATTCTCGTGTTTTCCTGAGCGCTTGGTTTTATTCAGTCTGAGTAAGCATCTGCCTTCCCCGGACACCATGTCCTTTAATGTGGACGTTGATGAACTGGAGAACTCGCACGGAGCCACGTATATCAGGAAGAAAGCTGCTAAAGTCGTGGGCGAAAGCCAGCCTAAAGAACAGGGGTAACGCACACCTTCATTTTGAAACTAATTTACATTTGAGACAGAATCCAGTCCATCTGAACACATCAGTGCAGTAAACCTGGTGCTGTTTGTGTCCATAATAATCACAAATATGCAAGCAGGGATTTCCAAACAAGGGTTGCATTTTGGGAAAACAATGGGTGTTCGATTAAGTTTACAGAATTTCCAACAAGTCTAGATAGAAGTTAACAGCGTTTAACCAGTATTCTTGAATAAAAAAAGGATCTGAACATTTGAAAGTGAAGAATTTAAAACATAAATTTTAGTATTTTAACCTGCAAAAAAATATATTTATAATTAGACTTATAATTATTAATTTTTATTTTTAAAGGACAGTTGTAATTAGTATATTTCTATATTAATTTGTAAAATTTAGTTAAAATCTAAAAAAACTTGAAAGATTAAATAGATAAAAAAATAAAATACACACACACACACACACACACACACACACATATATATATATATATAAATATATATATATATATATATATATATATATATATATATATATATATATATATATATATAAAATTCTAATGAAAAAAATCAAAATAAAACACTATTGTTTGTACGCTTTAATAATTAAATGAATTGAATTATTAAAATATTACATTCAAATCTCAAGGGGGCTTTAAGTTAATATATTATGTCTAAGGGGATTGGCTCACAAAAATGTCTGGTCTACATGAAAGCACTTGATATTTCTAGCCGGTATTTACAGTTCTTTTGCTCTCTTGTTCATTTAACACATTGATCTTTTTTTTATTTCAGTCCAGGGGATGTTAAAAAGAAGAAGAAAAAGAAGAAAGGTATGTCTGCTGCTGTTCTTCTAGTATTTCATTAGCACTGGCAAAGAATACAAAGTTGTTCATATTTTTGTACTCAGGTAAACTGCCCAAGAACTACGACCCCAAATCGACCCCTGACCCGGAGCGCTGGCTGCCGATGCGAGAGCGGTCGTACTACCGTGGCAAGAAGAAGGGCAAGAAGAAGGAGCAGGTCGGCCGCGGCACACAGGGAGCGACATCTGGAGCATGTGCCGAGCTGTAAGTGTGCATACTGCTTTTAATGCAGCTTATACTACTGCATGCCAGGGTTGTTTTAGGAGCATCTTTTTGTTTTCATTAATATAAAAAAAAAAAACCTTTTAATTCAATTTCAGTAGAAGTTTTAGTCATTTTGTTGTTTTAAATTGTGGTTTTACTTTACATCTGTAAAGTTATCAGCAATTTTTGTTTTATTTTCATACATTAGTACATCAACTACATTTAAATGAGATGTTGATTTAGCCACTAGGTGAAATAAGGGTCATTTTACATTTAAGTACTGAATATTAATAATCATTATCATGTATTTACTAGTTTAGGCTAAGTTGGATGTAATTATGCATAAATTACTGTTATTAATAAAGAAAGAACATGTAAGGTGTAACAAGAACATTGCAAAATACTCTTTATCTCAAGTAACACAAATGATGAACTGTGACCCTGCTGAATGCACACAGCACCAATGCAATACAACACATCAGTACAGTAAGTTTGCTGATGTTTGTGACTATAATAATCACAAATAACAATCAAGGTTTTCCAAACAAGGGTTGCATTTTGCACATTGTGCATTTGATTAACTTTACTTAAAGATTTGCACAATTTCCAACATGACTGGATAGACGTTAACAGCGTTTCACCAGTATTTTTGCACAAACAAGGCCTTGAACCTTTTAAAGTGAAGAATTTAAGACAAATATTAGTATTTTAACCTGCAATGTAAATTTTTTTTTAACGTTATATATATATATATATATATATATATATATATATATAAAATAAGCCCTATAATTAATCAGTTTTTTTTTACAAATGAACTGGAAGCAACATTAGAAATACGTTTGGTGTGTGTTTTTCAGTGACGCCAGTAAAGTAGCCAGCAGTCCGCCCACCTCCCCTCGTCCCGGCTCAGGAACAGGCACCGCCACGAGCACCGCGCTTCCCCCGCGACAACAGAAACCTGCTGCGGCCGGAGCCACTCGCAAGAAGGCTCCGCAGAAGAAGAAGAAAGGAGGGAAGGGCGGATGGTAGATGGAGAGAGGGAGGCGAAACGATTTTATCTAATATTTGGTTTGCTTTGTTTTGAAACTCTGAGAAACATTTGTAATAATAAAGATGCCACCTGCTCCAGTGGCCTGGAGGATGAAATGCAAAAGTTTTAGTCATTAAATTCTGAAGGATGAGGAAAAGGAATGTGATTTTTGTGGTGTCGTTTGGATGAATTGGGAATCCGTTGTCAGTGCATTTTTATTTTTTTACCATCCAATCCACATGCATTACTATCTATGTTAAAGAGTCTGTGGCATTTCTCCTTTGCTTTTTTTTTTTTTTTTTATATTAGCTTTTTTTGCCCCCACCCCCCATATGTTCTTGACCTGGATGATTTCTCTGTCTTTTGTCACTGCTTGGTTCATGAATGCTTAATAAAGCAAGTGGCTGTTCATGCAAAGCTGAGATATTTATTTTTTAAATCCAGTGCTCAAATCTGATTATAATTTTGAACAAACTCTCCTCAGAAACAGATCTCCAGTGTTATGTCTTAATAAAGAGATTCCTGGAAAAAGCAATGAACTCTGAATGTAAATGTGTGCATGTTTATTTAGATAAAGCCTTTTTAAACTATTTCACTAAACATAATATAATGCAATTGTTAAAACAGTAGATTTATTACTTGCAGAAACCACAGTTAGTTCTACTTGCTTTATCTGTCTTTGTAATTTTAAATCCTGGTGGATTTTTTTTTTTTTTTTAAGATTTGAAAATTTTTGTGAAAATAAATGCACAGTAAAGCTCAAATCTTGATGGGATTTTTTATTTTAGATGTCATGTCAGAAAAGTCAGAAAGAGCTTTATTACCAAGTATGTTCACAAGCACAAGGAATCTGACTTACGACTGGAGCTCCCAGTGCAAAAGAAAGTACAGACAAAGTGCAACATAACGCAGTAGAAATGGAATATAACACTAAGGAAATCTAATAAAAATAATAATAATGCACATCTACAGATGTAGAAGTGTGAAAAAATTTGCAGATACAGGTGCATCTCGGTAAATTAAAATGTTGTGGAAAAGTTCATTTATTTAATTATTCCTATAAAATTGTGAAACTCGTGTATTAAATAAATTCAATGCACACAAACTGAAGTAGTTTTAAGTCTTTGGTTCTTTTAATTGTGATGATTTTGGCTCCCATTTCACAAAAACCCACCAATTCACGATTTCAACAAATTAGAATATGGTGACAATCAGCTAATCAACTCAAAACACCTGTTTGGTTCACTAGGCTACACAATCAAGGGCAAGACTGCTGATCTGACAGTTGTCCAGAACACAATCATTGACACCCTTCACAAGGAGGGTAAGCCACAAACATTCATTGCCAAAGAAGCTGGCTGTTCACAGAGTGCTGTATCCAAGGATGTTAATAGAGAGTTGAGCGGAAGGAAAAAGTGTGTAAGAAAAAGATACACAACCAACAGAGAGAACCACAGCCTTATGAGGACTGTCAAGCAAAATCAATTCAAGAATTTGAGTGAACTTTACAAGGAATGCACTGAGGCTGGGGTCAAGGCATCAAGAGCCACCACACAGACTCGATAAGGAATTTGTCTACAGTTGTTGTATTCCTCTTGTTAAGCCACTCCTGAGGTGTCTTACCTGGGCTAAGGAGAAGAAGAACTGGACTGTTGACCAGTGATCCAAAGTCCTCTTTTCAAATGAGAACATGATTTGTATTTCATTTAGAAACCAAGGTCCTAGAGTCTAAAAGAAGGCTTGAGAAGCTCATAGCCCAAGTTGCTTGAAGTCCAGTGTTAAGTTTCCACAGTGATGATTTGGGGTCATTGTTATCTGCTGGTGTTGGTCCATTGTGTTTTTTGAAACCAAAGTCACTGCATCCATTTACCAAGAAATCTTGGAGCACTTCATGCTCCCTTCTGCTGACCAGCTTTTTGAAGATGCTGATTTCATTTTCCAGCAGAATTTGGCAACTTTCCACACTGCCAAAAGCACCAAAAGTTGGTTAAATGACCGTGGTGTTGGTGTGCTTGACTGGCCAGCAAACTCACCAGACCTGAACCCCATAGAGAATCTATGGAGTATTGTCAAGAGGAAGATGAGAAACAAGAGACCAAACAATGCAGATGAGCTGAAGGCCACTGTCAAAGAAACATGGGCTTCCACACCACCTCAGCAGTGCCACAAACTGATCACCTCCACGCCATGCCGAATTGAGGAAGGAGTTAGAGCAAAATAAGCCCCTACCAAGTATTGAATGTACAGTAAATGAAAATACTTTGCAGAATGCCAACAATTCAGTAAAATGTTTTTTATTGGTCTTATGAATTATTCTAATTTGTTGAGATAGTGAATTGGTGGGTTTTTGTTAAATGTGAGCCAAAATCATCACAAGAACCAAAGAATTAAACTACTTCAGTCTGTGTGCATTGACTTTATTTAATACAAGGTTTCACAATTTGAGTTGAATTACTGAAATAAATTACCTTTTCCACAACATTTTAATTTATTGAGATGCACCTGTATGTGAACCTGGAGCACAAAACCAGTCGTAAGTAGCACAGGTATATTATTGCAAGAGCCAGCAATACATTGCATGGGTCAAAATAATACTTTCATGGCAAAAAATAGTAGGATATTAAGATAATGTTCCATGAAGATATTTTGTACATTTCCTACTGTAAATATATCAAAACTTAATTCTTGATTAGTAATATGCATTGCTAATGACTTAATTTGGAAAAATGTAACAGTGATTTTCTCAATATTCAGATTTTTTTGCACCCTCTGATTCCAGATTTTCAAATAATTGTATCTCAGTCAAATATTGTCTGATCCTAATAAACCATACATCAATGGAAACTTTCAGATGATGTATAAATCTCCGTTTCAAATAGACCCTTATGACTAGTTCTGTGGTCCAGGGTCACAAATGCTGATTTACATTTAATGTAGAAATTCTATGTATAAATATGCCATTTATGATGTGATTATTTATGGACGTTTGAATTGTTCAGGATGAAGATAAAAAATGCTACGTCTGCGGGGGAAAAAAGAAAAATTTTATTTAGTAATATCGTCATTGTAGTCCTTTTTCATACAGAAATACGACAAAGTTAGGTATACTTTTAGTTTGTTGACTTTCTCTCACAGGTGATTGTGTATTTGTAGATGATATGTTTCTCCAGCAGGAGGCGCTGTGTGTGTCCGAGGCGAGCGCCCTCTGCTGGACCTGTCGTGAGTTACTTCAATCAAACATGTCACCGACGAGTGTGTGCCTTTAATTTAAAAAGACTGGCTCTTGGCGGCACGTTAGTTTATCTCAGGAGATTACTTGAGCTTCAACTCCCGCTGGTTTAAATGAAGATCAAAATCTCTCGCGATCTGTTGTGATTAGCTCACATCTCACGAGACCGCCGCTTTTGTTGTTGATCTCCAGGAAACACAGAAGCTCGGGTAACACCTTTTCCGTTTTGGCGGAAAGACGTGAAATACATTTAGAGTTTTTATAAATCTGCAGGAGTAATCCGTTTTTCGCTCGCGTTATTTCCACTCGTCGTAAATATCGACCTCTGGAGTTTATAATCCACTTGTGGCTCCGCACCTAGGCTCGTGTGTGTCGGATCACGTCCGGTGGCATGTAAAAAAAGTATCTCATTTGTTTATATTTAGCTTTCTTTGCTTTGGAGGCACGAAGTGAGCGTGAGTATGCCCGGTGCGCGCGAGATCGGGTTGGTGGGCGCCGCGCTCGCGCTCACGGGAGGAGTCGCGTGCGCTGTTTGCTATCTGATGCGTAGTAAAACACAAAAACCCCAGAAAACAGTCACAGAGGAGCTGAATGAGGACGGGAGCAGGAGAGAGCACGTGCATAAATCAACCAAGACCGAAACTGCACTAAAACCGCCCAAAATATCAGAGGTTTGTGGGTTAAGATCATAGACTGTAAAAACAGGTTTTGATCCAGTTTTATCCTCTTGGACATTATTTTATACCATTGTTTCTGTTGCACTCGAGGCCTCAATGCAATACGTTGTGCCATAATTAAGATAATTTCATTTTACAGTGACGTGTTTTGAAATGTCATTAATAAATATTATTATGATATTGTATAGTCTATCCATAGTCTATTAACAGGTGCTTAATAGACTATGCATATCTATATCCTATTAAGTAGTTAATTTATATACATTATCACAATATGAAATGCTAAAACTGCACGCTTTGTAAAAACATACCTGTAAATTTATCTAAACAATAAATTTTTATATAGAATATTTAATATATATAGAAAACACTCACTCAAAATAAATTCGCATGCAGTGTCTGCACTGTCGAGCATGGTGTGTAGATTAAATGAACTGCTTTTAGTTTATTGTGAGGACTGTAGTTGAATCCGTCTCGTTCTGTGTGTCAGTGTGACATGAAGCAGCTTTACTCTCCCATCAAGCTGTGATTTCAGTAAAGTGATGTCATGTTTGTTCTGTGTGTTGTGCAGCCCAAGACAGGAGGTACTCAGGTGCTGGTTTTGGGGCTGGACGGAGCAGGAAAGACTAGCTTACTGCACTGTTTTGCCACGGGCAGCCTGGAACAAGACGTGTCCCCCACTCAGGGCTTCAACGCCATCTCCATCAACAAGGAAGAGCTTCAGATCGAGTTCTTAGAGAGTAAATACAGCTCATTTACACACACATACTATAATTACTGTAGATCAAACAGCAACATAGTGCTTGCAACACCAAAGTCATATAGTAGGTTTATTTTTGTTTTAAGTAAATCAATTGAAGGTTTTCATTAACACTATTCAAAAGGTGTATAGTGTGTAATTGTGTCTTTCGTGCTTCCTCTGTCCTGCAGTTGGAGGTACGGAGAATCTGCGTGATTACTGGCGGATGTATCTGTGTAAAGCGCGTGTGCTGGTGTTCGTGGTGGACTCGTCTGATCTCGAGCGATTCCCTCTGGCTAAACGTCTCCTGCACCAGCTCCTATCGGCCGACCCCTGCCTGCCTCTAGTGCTGCTCGCCAACAAGCAGGTGAGAGAGCGCTCGGTAATCTTCTCTCAGCACGATCCGTCTGAGAGAGTGCGTGCCAGGACCATCTGGACGCTCCGACGTGAGGTTAAGGTGCTGAGGCAGTGCGGCTTTTCCTGTTGACGCACCGAATGTTCTTGCAAACACATCTGGTGTGGCAGACGGGCCTTAAAGTCAACCTGAAATCAAACTGGCGCAGGCATAGTTCCTGGTTATATTTGCTGGGATCCTGCAAGTGGACAATCATTCTAATAGGGTACATAATGCAAAAGTGTGCATTATGAAGGTCTGTTTTTGCAAAGTGAATGACATATCGCACACCCCGTCCCTGGGGCCTGTACCATGAAGCAGGATTAGCCGGCTAGCCAGGTAAGATTCACTGTAGTTTGCACCAATCCTGGGTTTTAGCCATGAAAGTGACTTGGCTTTTAGCTGTGTTTGTTGCCATAGTAACTTACACTCCATGGCTAACCTGCTCTCAAACTGAAATCAGACCAATCAGATGTGAGCAAAGTCACACATGCCTGACACAAATAGTCCCTCCCCAGGTTTCTCTTGCTCCACATTAAAGATCACTAGTGCAAAAAAGTAAAAATTGTCTTGGTTTAATGAGCAATGCTTAGTTATTTTGTGATTTTATATAATTGTTATATGATTTATATATTATAAATCCCTAACACACAAGCACTATTAGTTTAACAGTTATTATAAATCATTTATATAAAATGAATATTAATATATACAGATCAAATGTAATATAAATAAGCTGTAGAATCAATAGATAATACTATTTTGAAAATGACTACTTGTGATCTGACATGTTCAAGTCTCTATCGCTATATATTTTCAACTATATAAACTAATTTAGCTACTTTCGCTTGTGACTGCACTAATAGAGCAAGATGATTTATTTTATATGTCCTCTTTCATGTTTCATATGACATTTCAATTAGTCATATTCTTCGTTTTCTGAACAGAAAATAAGTTTTAGATTTGAATCTTTGCTGGGTCTCTCACGAGAAGTAAATCAAACTTGCTTTCTGTTGGCCACTGATGTCACACATTCATCAAAGCCTGAGTTTACAAAAGAAAGTTGATGATCAGCATCATGATTCAAACAAAACTGGATTGGAGTGGTTTGGTTTTGTCAACTCAAAACTAATCCTGTAACTCTGAATTTGTTTAACTACCATCATGGTACAGGCCCCTGGTCTTTTTGGACTAATTCATTAGTGCATGTTTTTCTGTTATTGGAAACATGGTCCTCTCTCTCTCTCTCTCTCTCTCATGCAGGACGTCCCCGGGGCCCGTGGGATCACGGATCTTTACGAGGCGCTGGATTTGGGCAATGTTGGCGATGGGCACCGGCTCAGTGTGATTGGTACTCAGGTGAAGAAGGGAAAGTCTGAGGCCAACGCTGGTGTGCAAGACGCTCGTGACCTCATCATAGAGATGATGTCAGATTATTGACCACCAACTGTGTGTCCTAAAATAGTTTCCTATGGTCACAATTATTTAGGGCTTTACAGTCACCAAAGAGTCTTCAAACCAAAATGACAACTAAACCGCCTGTGTTTGTAGTAGAAGAGAGTCTAGTGACACTAAAAATTTAAAGATCGCTTAAACTGAGGATGAAAATTGAGCATTTTGAAAAAGATGCCAAAGATAATCGTGGTTTTCAGTGCATCGCTGCTGCTGTTGTGATTGTAGATTATGGGATGTTTGAATATCAGTGAACTGATATGAAAGCATGTGTGTTTGTGCTGTTTTTGCTAGTGGATAAGATGCTTAAATTGGTTTATAATGTAACTTGCTGACTTGTCAGTAAGAAGAGTCTTTAATCAAAATGTCTGTGTATAAATTTTTTAACTTGAAATTTCTGTCTTAAAATATGTCTTCTGTCTTTAAATGCCAGAAATCAAGTGAAGATTGAATAAAATTGGAGTGGGACTTTTGATAACCATTAAATATTAATTTAAATGACTGAATGTGTTTGTCATTTTTTTTTTTTTGAAACCAAAACCCTGTAATGTTACTTTTTTAGCATCAGTGACATCATTTTTAGAATCTTTAGAATTACGGGAATCATATTTCCTGTTTTGTTTATGATGTCATGGTCTGTTAGTTCAGGCTGATTTCAGCTCTTCTGTGATGACCGAGCAGGACCATGTGACTTCGGTTGTCACAGTGACAGCTTCCATAGCAACAGGCGGTCTCTATTGTGACATTCGGTAAGCTTTTAGTTTCCCAGGGTTCCTTTGGGTCTGTACCTGAACAGAATGGACTCGGGTACAGTTTGCATTTAAAACAAGCCTAAATATGGTCTTGTGTAATTTTTATTGAAAAATAGGTTCATGTGAATTTTCTGTTTGTTTTCTATTTCTGAAAGAGTCTGGATTAAGGTCATCCCATTTGGATAGGTATGTATATCAGAAAGAAAGAAGTATATCTTTCATTACACTGATAAACTGAAAACATGTTTGCTTTTAGGATTTCGTATCTAGCTCAACCAAAGAAGTCGAAGACCATTTGGGCCACAACACCTTGGTAATGTTTTATTTATTTATTTTTTGCTTGTACTTTAACTTGATTATATACAGTATAACTATATTGTCAACCATGAGTACAAATATACCTGAGGCTGAGGCTTATGCTTTTCAGCACTACTCAAATATCCAGAAAAAACTTAAACCAGCTATTTCATCCCTGGAACCAGCTGACTTCTCAGTTGTGCTTGTGTTGTGGGATTCAGGATCCTGACATGGGGAAACCAGGAATCGATACGACCGCTGTCCCGCTCAGCACTGCAAGCCATTCCGAGCCCCAGAATAAAGGCTCTGGCCCAGCCTAAGAAAGACTTCTGCCTCCAGATCCAGCTCAGGTAGCTAAACAGCACATCAGTAAATGTCTTAAAACTTCCTTTTTATTCAGTCATGTAGTTTATGTATATGTACTGTACTGTTCAAACATTAGTGTTAAGATATTTTGTAATGTAGGAAATTATTTTGTACAGTTGATGGGGGGGCTTTACAGTTGAGACGGGGTGCTAATAAAATAATTAAATTGTGTAGGTAAAGAATGCCTAAACCACATGTACAGTACAGTATCTAAACATCATGCCGTTTCAGTCTAGCATTGTTTATATAAAAACATGCCACACCACTGTTAAATGCATAAACACATTTCCTGCATATATTGAATTTTATTTAATTTTCCCTTAAAAATATACATTTGCATGGCCACATAATTTACTCATCCTGAAGTTGGTGAACAAAAGTTGATGGTCCCATTGACTTTTCCATTGTGGAAGTCATTGGGGACTTTTTGTTTGGTTACCAATATTCTTCAAAATAAATGATTTTGGGTTCAGCAGAAAGAAGAAACTCTTACAGGTTTGGAATAACACGAGGGTGAGCAAATGAAGAATTTTCAGTTTTGGTTGAACTATCGAGTGAGTATTTAGTGTGCAGTTATTAGAAATGATTTGTTTGCATAATGTGTGTGTACTATGTATATTTGTACATAAAATTACACACACGTACAGTATATATTTTTTAACATAACATTTTTCTTGAATATATACACATGTAGGCCTGCCCCAATAATCAATATATCGTCTTATCGCACAATATGGGTCTCATTCATTTTTGGTGACACAATATATCGCCTATTATATTTACTTAAAAATTAAAGTCATCATGTTTTTTGCATTGCAAAGTTACCGTGACGGGCGTAATAAATATACACAGTACAAACATTATGTAAACTTATTTTGGATGTGATTAATCGCGATTAATCGATTTAATTTTACAGCGCTATACAATATTACAGTTTTTATGTATCTGTATTTCATCAAATAATTGCAACCTTGGTAAACCTAAGAGACTTATTTCAAAAACATTACATAATCTTACCAAGCCCAGTTATTTTATGCTACTATATGATGTCAGTTGTGTGAGCTCAGGTTTAGCTGTTTCAGCTTAAACGGAAGGAACATTAATAATGAATGAGTTGAGGTCAGCATTCAGAATCAAGCTTGTGACGTCTGCTAGTTTGCCCTATACTGTTTTGAGGAAATGAGAAAGCAATCCATAATTCCTTGCCGTTCATTTTTGAAGGCGTTGGTTCTTGCAAGTATACAGGTCATATTTTACACCATAGATCAGAATTTGATCAAATATGCTCTAAAAATAATCAGGTTATTTATTTCTCAGCTGCATTTATCAAGAAACACTGATTTCCTTCTTAACCCAACAAATTCCTCATTCATATTACGAGGAAAACTGCATTTAAATTCTCACTTCCTCTGCCCAGCTGCCCCTTTTCCACCCAGTAGCCCGGCTGAAGTCCTCTGAATGAGCAGGTTGTGTCTGAAGCCAGAGAGTTTTTATGAGATAATGGATAAAATAAATTTGGTTCTCCGATTCCAGCTGGCAAGAGTGTTTCTAGCCCCGTTCTCCACCAGAGAGCATAGGAATCACTCTTATAAAAGATCATGAAGAGAAATATGGGTGTGATTAGCATAAACACTCTCCAAATCCTAGTTTCACTTGTTCCTAGCAAGCATCCTGTAACACTCGTCCCATTGTCTTGGTTGAAAAGGTTATTTTTTTCTCAGATGTCAGACATTCCCTCTGCAATCTTCCTGCAGGAAAGAGGAAGAGGAGGAGAGATGGATGAAGATCTCCCGCCCTTCCTCTCATGCAGTGCAGTACGAGAACCTTGTCCGTCTTTCAACTCCCAAAACCCGAGGAAGAAGTGCCCAGGAAGTGAAGTAAGAGGTCAAACGAGACCCGGACACATTCATGAGATCTTTCCAGAACTAAAATTAGCTCCTGCTGAGGAGGAAGCCAAAAATTCAACATCTGTTTTTCCAGTAGCGCTCTGTGTGTGTGTGTGAGAGAGAGAGAGAGAGAGAGAGAGAGAGAGAAAGAGAGACAGAGAGACGATGCTGTCAGACAATAGACCACTGTCTGGTGTGTAACCTCTGGCAAGTCTTGTGTTTGACCACAGAGGTCTTTTGAAAATCTTAAACCACAATCTCAGATCTGGGCCCAATTTCATCTCCAAGCTGTTTTACAGACTAACATATTGAGTCAGTTTTGTTGGTGTATAATTGTGTTTGTGAAGACTTCACGTCTCTTATATTTTGCGATAATTCTGTGGTATTGAATTAACCATTCAATACCGCTGAACCATTTTTTTGTAACCTGTGGATTTCTGTTACATAATATCTTGAGAACATATGCACTGGGAGCTTGAAGAAAGCTTTGATTCTTGTCAAGCAAACCCATAAGATGATTTTTGAACGTCTTGGTATACAGTAGATAAGAAAATGTGAGTTATCAGCAATCCAGTATTCAGTGTCACATGGTCCTTCAGAAAGTGTTCTAATATGCTGATTTGCTGCTCAAGAAACATTTTTGCTGCTTAATATTTTTATGGAAACTGGGATACATTTTCTACAGGATTCTACGAGGAATAGAGAAAGTCCAAAAGAACAGCATTCATTTGCAACAATAAATGCCATTACTGTCATTTTAGATAAATTTTAATGCATCCTTGAAGTATTAATTTCTTTCTGTAGTTCTCCTCACTCATTGTTATGTGAGCATGACTGTCCCATCTGGCATGTGAGTCCTAGTTTAAGGGACACTGTCGTTTCGCCCCGAATCCTCCAGATGTCCATCCCCAAAACCCACCACCCCGACTTCACCAGCAACAGACAGGTCTGAATTTACAGGAGCAACATCGCTTTTAAACTGAGAACTGGTGCTTGATTCTTTGTGAGGCCGAGTTTTACCATTCACATTGACTTTGTGTGTTTGTGTGCAGAATGTGCAGACATTCATCTCATATGCAGCTCAAACAGCTAAAATGACGTCTAGACTGGAGCAGCTCTCACTGCCCAAACTAAGAAAGAACAGACACTTCTATGACCCCGGACAACCAGAGAGTCCTATCCGAACTGTAAGAGACACACTGTGCTTAACCTCAGGTTACTGCCATTCCTATCCCCACTTTTAACCCAGGTTAAAGGAACATTTCACATTTATAATTAAAATGGGTTTAGAACCGCTTTTAACCCAGATTATGAATGCAGGATCAGCATCGCAATTCCTATAGTAACTCCACATTGCAGTGCCAAAAAATGCAGTGTTATGTTACGGCTAGATGCTTTAGCAACAACAGCCAATCGAGTGCCACATCTTAACATGCTTTAGACCGTCATGGAAATCTGTGCATTGTATGAACAGTCGTTTCAGTTTTTGAGGAGAAAAATGTCTAGTGCTGACGGAAAATGCATTTTGTGGAGTGAAAAAAAGTTTTATTTTTACACACATACAGGTGCATCTCAAATTAGAATGTTGTGAAAAAGTACATTTATTTCAGTAATTCAACTCAAATTGTGAAACTCGTGTATTAAATAAATTCAGTGCACACAGACTGAAGTAGATTAAGTCTTTGGTTCTTTTAATTGTGATGATTTTGGCTCACATTTAACAAACTCACCAATTCACGATTTCAACAAAATAAAATACTTCATAAGAAAAATTTGTGAATTGTTGGCCTTCTGGAAAGTATGTTCATTTACTTTACATGTACTCAATACTTGGTAGGGGCTCCTTTTGCTCTAATTACTTCCTCAATTCAGTGTGGCATGGAGGTGATCAGTTTGTGGCACTGCTGAGGTGGTGTGAAGCCCATGTTTCTTTGGCAGTGACCTTCAGCTCATCTGCTTTGTTTGGTCTCTTGTTTCTCATCTTCCTCTTGACAATACTCCATAGATTCTCTCTGGGGGTCAGGTCTGGTGAGTTTGCTGACCAGTCAAGCACACTAACACCACGGTCATTTAACCAACTTTTGGTGCTTTTGGCAGTGTGGACAGGTGCCAAATCCTGCTGGAAAATGAAATCAGCTTCTTCAAAAAGCTGGTCAGCAAAAGGAAGCATGAAGTGCTCCAAGATTTCTTGGTAAATGGGTGCAGTGACTTTGGTTTTCTAAAAACACAATGGACCAACACCAGCAGATAACACTGACCCCAAATTATCACAGACTGTTAACACTGGACGTCAAGCAACTTGGGCTATGAGCTTCTTCACCCTTCCTCCAAACTCCGGGACCTTCGTTTCCACATTAAATACAGCACTTGCTCTCATCTGAAAAGAGGACTTTGGATCAGTGGGTAACAGTTCAGTTCTTCTTCTCCTTAGCCCAGTTAAGATGCCTCTGACATTGTCTGTGGTTCAGGAGTGGCTTAACAAGAGGAATACGACAACTGTAGCCAAATTCCTTATCACGTCTGTATGCCTTGACCCCAGCCTCGGTCCATTCCTTGTGAAGTTCACTCAAATGAATCAACTTTGCTTGACAGTCCTCATAAGGCTGTGGTTCTCTCTGTTGGTTGTGCATCTTTTTCTTCCACACTTTTTGCTTCCAACTTTCTGTTAACATGCTTGGATACAGCACTCTGTGAACAGCCAGCTTCTTTGGCAATGAATGTTTGTGGCTTACCCTCCTTGTGAAGGTGTCAATGATTGTCTTTTCCATGATTGTGTAGCCTATTGAACCAAACTGAGAGACCATTTTGAAGGCTGAGGAAACCTTTGCAGCTGTTTTTAGTTGATTAGCTGACTGGCATGTCACCATATTCTAATTTGTGGAGATAGTAAATTGGTGGGTTTTTGTTAAATGGGAGCCAAAATCATCACAATTAAAAGAACCAAAGACTTAAACTAGTTCAGTCTGTGTGCATTGTATTTATTTAATACACGAGTTTCACAATTTTAGTTGAATTGCTGAAATAAATGAACTTTTCCACAACATTTTAATTTATTGACATGCACCTGTAGCCCAAAAAGTCAATACAGGAAAAACGTAATACTGTATATAATAGCAGAATCTTAATAGGAGAATGCGCAGTACTAGAGCCCTGAGGTCGTGTGCTGCATTCGTCCAATCAGTCACATTGATAGTGCAAAAATAAAACCAAGATAGCCCTTGATTCATTTTATCCAGATTTTAGAATGACCCAGGGTTAACTAGTTTAACTGAGTGTGAAAAGCACTGTAGAAAAATGTACTGTATATGTATAAATTGTAAATTAAACAAATATTGTTTACAAGAATTACTGTAAACTATACTGATGGACCAACCAGAATTAAGTATTTCAGGTCCTGTTTACACCTAATATTGAAGGGTTAGTTCACCCAAAAATCTAAATTTTGTCATTTATTACTCACCCTTATATAGTTCCATACCCATAAGACCTTCGTCCATCTTCAGAACACAAATTAAGCATCACACATGCATTTCGGTACTTTCATGAATGCACATCAAAAACGGACATGGCAGAGAAGAAACTGTTGAATAATGTTGTTTTCTTTGCACACAAAAAGTATTCTTGTAGATTCATATATTTATGGTTGAACCACTGATGTCAAACAGACTTATTTTATTGGTGTGAAAGTTTATCCCTGTCAGACCTGAGACTCAAAGCCACAACCTTCAGGTTACAAGTCCAACTCTCCATCCATTAGGCCACAACTGTCCTTACTATGTTTCTATGCCTTGAAAGTGTCCATTACATTGCTATCTACGCAGCATCAGAGCGCTGTCGAATTTCATTAGAATGATCTTAAAATTGTCTTCCGAAGATCAACAAGTCTTATTTTTGGAATAAGACGAGGGTGACTAATTAATGACAGAATTTTCATCAAGATTCATTTCTGTCAATCAGATCACAAGTGGACAATGCTAAATACGGGGTTTTAAACATTTTGAGCTTTTCCACATTTTGACCACTTCCAGAGATCAAAAACGGATTCAACCGAATTGCTTTCATGGTGTAGATGCTCACGTGCTTGAATGGGTTCAAACAGCCACCAAATACAGTCTCATCTCTGCTTAATCTAATTGTTAAACTATTTAAAAAGCACAATGTTTTCTTACCAGTCCTGGTTCTAACACAAACCCACAGCATTTGGTGTAGCTTTGCGAGTATCAATGAAGAAATAAAAGCTGCTGTTGGTCACTCTTTCTGTTATTTTGGTTGGTAGTAGGACATCAAATCTGTCTGGATTTCCAATTGTGGGTTGATTCAGCCTTCTTTGGCTCCTCTTTCAGGTGTCTAGAGGAGCAAGAACCGCCACAGCGAGTGCCCGAATCCAAGCTTTATCCACTCCTAAAGCCCTCTCTAAAGATTACATCCCACCCAGAGAAGCAACATGGCAGCCCTGAGAAAACAAGACCGACCACAAAGCTGTGGTTTCCAGCACATCCATCATCTGCAGTTATTGTATTTTGTCACTTTCTCACACCTTCCTTTTCCTATCAGGAGCTTGTTGATTGGTTGAGCTCTCTTTGCTTTCGCTCTGGTTTTCTAATCAGTCTCAGATTTTGACTCTGGACTACTTTTGACTGAAACGTAAGTACTACATTATTCTTAGCCTGCTGCCAAACCCGCCTGGCTCCTCAAACAGGACTGTGTGTTTTACGCCTGTAGTGTTTCCAGATTGACTCTTTTTGGATTTGTGTCTAGCTGCCGCTTTCTGTGAGAAAATGCTGCAAGAATATCTATCAGCATCTGGTTTCAACATCGGTGTAAGTTATCGTGCCTGGACTTTCATTCTATACATTCACCTAGATTACACTTCTGTACTAGAATCATGATAGAATCATAATAAATTAATTAATGAAATCAAATAAAAATGTGTACATTGGCAATTATTTCAATAGTTACACTGTATTTGCTGTAAAAAAAAAAAAAAAAAAAAATATATATATATATATATATATATATATATATATATATATATATGCCTTGTTGTGATCAAGTTTAATTAAATAATTGAAAATGAGTTACCAGTAACTTAAAACCGGTTACATTTCTGCATGTGTTTTGGACTCTGTACAGTTGCTTATGTCACTGCAGGAGCCAGTTGGACCCCAGATCAATCCAGTTTTCCTTCTCTCCATCATTTCCTGCTGTTTTCTCAAAGTCTTTCCTATTCCCATGATCCTCCTCTAACTCTTTCTCTCTGACCCATGGGTGACAGATTCCACTGGAGTCTGTTGAGTTGTCTTGGTAACACACAATGTCCTGGCTCTCCGTCAGCCATTCAGATTCAGTGAACAGATCTAGTTCCTCTCACTATATTAACTCATCAAACAGAACAGATTTAGTGGTGAAAGGCTTGTGTGTGTAAATAACATTGATAAAACGGGGGAGGTATTCCAACATATATGTGACCCTGCACCACAAAACCAGTCATAAGGGTAATTTTTTTCAACATTGAGATTTATACATATAATATTATACGAATAAGCTTTCCATTGATTTATGGTTTGTTAGGTTCTGACAATATTTGGCTGAGATACAACTTTTTGAAAATCTGGAATCTGAGGGTGCAAAAAAATCTAAATATTGAGAAAATTGCATTTAAAGTTGTCCACATGAAGTCCTTAGCAATGCATATTAGTTTTAATATATTTACGGTAGGAAATTTACAAAATATCTCCATGGAACATGATCTTTACTTAATATCCTAATGATTTATGGCATGAAAGAAAAATTTATAATTGTGACCCGTATATTGTATTTTTGTCTATTGCTACAAATATACCAGTGCTACTCAAGACTGGTTTTGTGCTCCAGGGTCACATCATGTTTAAAATAATAAAACTAAATATTGTGGTTCTGCCTTGTTGTTAGCAACCCAAGTGTTTTAAGGTGTTGCAAAGATGTATTAACAAGAGACCTCAATTACAGCCTCAAACAGAGACCAAAAGCAACAAACCTGTGGATTATTGTAATGTTTTATCAGCTGTTTGAACTCTCATTCTG
This sequence comes from Carassius gibelio, assembly GCF_023724105.1. Classification (NCBI taxonomy): domain Eukaryota; kingdom Metazoa; phylum Chordata; class Actinopteri; order Cypriniformes; family Cyprinidae; genus Carassius; species Carassius gibelio. The sequence continues at coordinate 10,431,027 of NC_068409.1, forward strand.
ACGGCACCCATTCACTGCAGATGATCCACTGGTGAGCAAGTTATGTAATGCTACACTTTTACAAATCTGCTCCCACGAATAAACAAACTCATCTACTGTACACCTTGGAAGACCTGAGGGAAGATGACGTGGAAGGAATACTAAAAATAATTAAATAATAATACGTTAATAAATGACGTGGATGAAACGAGTCAAGAGAACCAGTTGGTGAGGTACGCTAATCTACTGCAAGAGCTTAAAGCATCTGTAAACTGGCACAGCTGAAACCAGTGAACGCAGTGTTCTGATTGGTGTAGGAGGGGGTGGAGACAAGTGCAATCAACCAATGATAATGTGATCCAGTAGCTCACGACCCTGTTACCCTGTTTCTTTCACTCATATTGATTTTTATTTATTTTTTATTTACCAAAATTTCTTAGAATGCATAAAAGTTTCATATTTCTATCAGGTTTTAGCTGTATTAATTAACATCTTCCAGGGTATGCCAGGAAACTTGCTGCAGTGTGTTTGTGGTCAGTTTAGCATCTACGCTGCAGTCAAATGAACATGTTTGTTTTTCCATTGAGGGTGTGCGATGTTTTTCATCCCCCACTGCTCAAACACACACACACACACACACACTACTGCAGTCTGCCAACCATTTATAAACTGCTTCATCAGTCCATCCTTTGCTTACTTGGATGTGTTTAAGGATTTGAATATTTTATGAAATGCTGCCATCAGCGTTTGCGTTTGCCTGAGGCATCGCTCTCCTTTCACTGTTTTTCACATGGACTCTGTTGTTTAGTTCACTCTTCCACCATCCTTGTCATCAGGATTTAATTTTAAAACCACCTTTGCTCTCTTTAACACGTTTTAGTTGGAGTCCAGGTTTTCAGATACATTCAGAACAAGCTTCCTAAGAAAATGTACTGCTCAGATGTTGCTCTTTCATAGATTATGAAGCTTAATTTTACATTTTAGGCATTTAGAGACAAATGTGAGATTACTGTGAAAAACTGAGATGATAAAGATCATTTTTTCTGTTCTTTTATTTTAGGTTCATAAATTAAGCCATAGGTAAAGTGTAACTTTCTCTGCTTTTCTATCTTTCTCAACTCCAAGATGATTCTCCCAATGAGAAAGCAAACAAGCTTTTAATACTAATCACTCAACACATAAAATCAAACCCTAAAAATACAGATGTAATATTTTATATATAGATGCTTACATTTAGTTTATTTACTTACATTTAATAGTTAAGGCAATAAAAATAGGCTATAAAGCATACATTTTTGCTAAAGATTACAACTTAGATAAAATAAAATAAAAAATAAGGCCCATATCAGACTTCAGAATGACAAACATCTTCAAATAAGAAAAGAAAGACAGTGAGATGGTCTGGTGAACAATCACTGGAGCAACGAGAGAAAAACAACACGAAGATCTTCCATCAGTCCTTCACTGATCCCAGTTCAGCAGGGAGACCCTCTGCTTTCCTCCACTGAGCGTTTCGCATCCTGAACCATTTCTACAGGAGAGAGAGAGAAAGAGAGAGATTAGGCTGATTGTAAATCAGGAGATATCACTTTAGCTGAATTTTTATATTTTCTGAAAACTGGAAACTACATGGAATAAATTCAATTTCTGAATGCTGTGTTTATATATTAGCACAATTATTATTTTTTTTAAATAGTCAGATTGACTGACTGTTTACATTGTTTCAGGTCCACAGATCTACATTTATTTCAGACCAAGCTCAATCAGATTAACTGAGGGGCTTTCATGAAGGCTTTTCAGTCCGATTAGGCCATCAATCTGATTGTAAATGGTTTATTTGAATACATGCAAATGTAGCTAATGTTATCCATCTCAGCACAAGTAGTGAAACATTTGACTTATGAAACAGAGTAAATATTTCACTTTTACACACACACACACACACACACTGATCTTAAAGTATCCTAAATTAGCTGATTTTCAAAGAAACAGACAGTTGCACAACAGCTCTGAGGTACAATGATCTTTAACACTAGCATTGCAACACATTTACAAAACTGTATATAAAAAGCTCTGTGTAAAATCCCCTTCTTCGGTAGGGAAACCATATATAGCTGCTTTTTTCTGATTTCCAAATTACATAAAATGTCCTATTGTTTTCATACTTGCTAAAGGACTGTAACCTAAGACATTTTAGACAATTAAGAGGCGCAGTCATGCTATTTTTGGAAATATTTTGTTTGTTCACCTAAAAAACGCAAACATTCCACTAGTTTTCAGCAGAAGAACAGCTAACACTGTGTGAACAGCAGAAATCAGGGAGCGCCGCTCGTCTTCACCTCACAGGTTTCAGTGCAGCATGTGTAGCGTTTGACTCTGACTCTTTAGATCAGAGTATCCACCCATCACTAACCCTTCAGAGTCTGTTTACTAGTCAACACAGTGAGCAGGCATGACCGGTTTATATAGAGAGAACGAGAGCTGTACACCTGTTCCTCATACCGCACCCTTTGCGTTTAAGTTTTCTTAGCATTAAAATAATGCAAAGTGGTGATATCATTTCCCCCAGAGCCAGGACAGGGTTTGTTATTCAAACCAATTTTCCCAGGCTCATAATTTGCCTATGAAATACGGCATACATAGACGAGGCACTGCACTTAGCTCTCATGGTGACATTTTCATGACAGTGTTGCACATTTATAGTCTTGAGAAATGATCATATAGGGCTATTGTGGGTCTTGAAAAGTTTCAATTCACGCTTCCACAAATTAAGGCCTTAAATAGTGTTAAATCAAAGCTGAAATCAGAGTCATGCAATATATCTAAACATACTTCAATTAAGATGCAAAAAGAAAATAAGAAGTCTCTGTTTTCTGAATGAATTCCTAAGATTAAATGAATATCTGCCAAATATGTATGAAATCTTGCTTTCACATTGAATTAAAGGGTTAGTTCACCCAAAAATGAAAATTAGCCTGTGTTTTACTTTCAGATGAATCCAGTTGAAGTTATATCAAAAATTGTCCTGGCCCCTCCAACCCTTTCAATTGGGGTAAGCCGGTGCTTTTTGTCAACAGTCCAGAAGATGTGAAATAAAGTGCGCACATCCATAATAAAACATCCCTTACATGTTCTTGTAGGATAAATAACCATATTTACAGTTTTTTTCTAATTTCTGCTGAATGTCGTACGCTGAAGCCGTTCAGGCGCAACTCTGAGATATTCAGGAGCAAACGGAATCAAAGCCAGAACAGCTTCAGCAAAACGACAGTCAGCAGAAGTGAGCAAAAAAGTGTTAATTACGTTATTACGGATTCGCTACAGGGGGCCATACACTGTTGGGAACGTTACTTTAAAAAGTAATTAGTTATAGTTACTCACTACTTGTTCCAAAAAGTAACTGAGTTAGTAACTGAATTACTCTATAATAAAAGTAACTCGTTACCAGGGAAAGTAACTATTTGCGTTACTGTACGAAAAAAAAAAAAAAGTTGCTATATGTCAGATAATTTTTTTTTTAAGTTTTCACAAGTCAGTTGAAATGAGTAGAACAAACAGGTGTTCGTACATAACTTTCGATATTTATTGCACATCAACAGACAGGAAGAGTTTTATCCTGCACTTCAAGTATTATCTTTGTAAGAAGTGTTTTGGGCCACTAGCTTTATAGATGCGTGTCACACATTACATGTACACATTACATGCACGTTCTTGCCTTTGACCACAATGAATTTGAAGTAGTGCTTATATCTCCACCTTGAAAATGCCAACTTTTCATCGGATTGCTCCTGATTTGCCATTTCTGCTGAGAATCTCTGTGTAGCTGTTGCGTGTGTGTATGTGTGCGTGTGTGAGTGTGTGTGTTTGGCGCCGCGTGTGCCGGCATGTGTGTAAAAACACTGGCTCTGATTTGCTACCATGAAACACATGACTCTGCCTTAGCCAATCACAACCGCTTATCTCATTATTAACCCACCTGCTCACTCGCTGTGTGAGCCAGGGGTGCGTTTCGGATTGCATAGTTTATTAAATCAATGCATAGTAACGCACCACATTTAACGTTCAGTAACGTTAATGGCGTTGTAACGACGGGAAAAGTAATTAGTTAGATTACCCCGTTACTGAAAAAATAACGTTGTTACCTAACGCCGTTCTTTTAAACGCCGTTATTCCAAACACTGGGGCCATATGAGGCACATTTTATTATGGATGTGCACACTTTATTTCACATCTTTTGAACTGTTGACAAAAAGCACCTGCTTACCCCCCACTGAAAGACTTGGAATAGCCAGGACAATTTTTTTATATAACTCTGAATGGATTCGTCTGAAAGAAGAAAGTCATGTAGTAAAACACTAACCCTTTAAGTTGATATTTCTAATACAATTGGCAGATATTTGTTCTTGTTTAATCTTAAACTCACTTTATTTAGATCAATTTCAAGTCATTTTGCTTCTCAAGTAAATGTGTCTTGATTTAAGAATCTTTATACTGTACATTTGAATGAGAAAACAATGAAAAATACCTGAGGATAAACGTCACGTTTTGGCAGTGTGACCAGGAGGTGGTTTGAAGTAGAGCAATTCAAGCCATAAGCTATTTCTTTGTGCTGCTTATCCTTGTTTCGGAAACCATTAAAGGTTGTTTTAAGGATACACTGATGCATAGAACGTTCAAAAGAACAGCTTTTTCTTGAAACAAAAATATTTGTACCATTAAAAATGTCTTTACTGACACTTTTAATCAATTTAATGCATCCTTTCTGAATAAAAGTAATACTTTCTTTCCAAAAACCCTCTAAATCTTTAACGTTATATGGTATATTCAGTATTACTTGTGCATGAGTGAATACATTAAAGCACACTGTACACACACCCCTAAAATGGTGAATTGCTAAGCATGTTCTATTGTGTAGGATGATTTATCACAAAGGCTTTCACATTTTGTATAAATGCACTTGGTTTTACACAATCATAGTGACAGAAACCGACCAGCCTCAAGAAGGAATGTGTTTCCAGTCAAATTCTGGCACTGGAAGTGTTGCTAACAAGCTCTGAAGTACCTATTAGATATTGTAAGTAGACGCATTACAGCATTACTCACTGCCCCATTACATCATGACTCCTGTGTGGGTTTTTTATTTGAATGAGTGTGTTTAGAAATTAGACACAATGTGTTTGAACATGTAGCCCATATCCGTAAGAGGGAAGGCGCGTCCGGAGGCACTGTGGGTCGTCTATTGTGCTCCAATGCTCTGTTTATGGTCAGTGTCAGTTCTCCATTCACAATCCTTTGGTTTTTAACGCTGTCAGTGTGTTATTTTGAGCTGGTGACAGCAAAACAGGAATGAAGACAATGCATGAGAGAAGCTTGCACCATGGGTAATGTGGCTTAGTGGTAAAAGATCTCACGTGTTCACTGAAAAGTTGTAAGCTGACACCCCAGAAGAGTTTATCTTTGTGTAATTAAGAGTTTTATCCTCCAGAGGGACTCGATCTGTATAAGTTAAGTCACTTTGAGCAAGGAGAAACACCTCTCTGGAAGCATTACTTTAACATTTATTGCTGTCATTAACTTTCCCTGATTAAATAAAGTCAGGCAGGTCGTTATGCAATAAAGACTCATAAACCATATGTCATAGCCTACTACCATGTTGACTGAACCTAAATGTACACTGGTATTACCATATTTATGGACACGCACCATAGTATTAGTATTATTTTTTTTACATTTGGAACTACATTGACATGTAAATGCCATGGTACAATCCCAGCTAACAAAAATATGTATTCTATATGCCCACATATTATCAAATTTATTATTATTAACTATTAATTATTGTTGTTTTTAGAACGTTCAAAACATACCGTTTTTTTAATGTTCTAAAACTGTTTTTTTTTATTGGTTATGTTAATATCAAAGGAAACATTGAGGGAATGTTCAGTTTTATCATTTTGCAAACAATCTAAACTTGTAGGCTAGTGAGTAGGAGCCTAAGGTTTAAAAAAAGACTGGTGTCAAAAATGCTTCAGAAAACTTTGAACGACATATAATGTTTTTGTGCAAACATTTTGAAAAATAACTATAATAGAAAAATTAAAATTATTGTTCATAACTTTGAAATAACCTAGTCAAAACGTCATTAGACAAAGTTCAAGGAATGTTGTATTGCAATTCGATATCATACAGCTAACGTTAGTCATTTTTGACAGGTGCGTTTTACATTATTATTATTAGTATTAATAATAAAAAAAAAAAATTTTTTTGTAGAAATGTTCGTATTAAGACAATTATGCCTAAATTAATATACACAAAGAATAATAATAATAATTAATAGTTTTTAAATATATAGATTTTGTGCGCTAAAAACGACAAAACAAAACGCGAGCGCTGCCATTCGACCAATCAGAAAGACGCGGCAATATTGCAACTCTCTCAATCAGCCAATCAACGTGACGCGTCTTCCAAACGTTCTGGGTTGTGCGTCGCGTCGCTCGATAGCGCTGTAAATAATGAGGATCTCTTGAGAAACTCACCGCTGTGTCCACTTCGCTGAGTCCACACTCCGCTGCGATCAGCATCAGTGTAGTATCGTCGGGGTGCTTGCTGACCTTCGTGAAATTCTCCTCCAGAACTTTAACCTGATCCTCCTCTAAATGCATCTCGAACATCGCGTCTCCACTCGCGCTCATGTTTCAACTCCGAACAGAAAAACGGACTGGAAACTAAAATCACAGTTCGACTGATGGTAGCCTCAGCGTCCCATGCAAATAAAGTCCAAAGTGTGGAAAGAAGCGGCAGCCTCCACGAGGAAACGCTGTGGGAAAGGGGAAGCACACGCAGTGTGAGATGCGCGGTGTTGAGTGAGTGCTGTACCTGATAATGGCCAAACTCAATCTGCTCTCAACGCTGGGCTTTCACTGCGTTATGTAATGCACTCTGGGTGACGTCACAGCGGGGCTGAAAAGTGACAGACCTTTGAAAGTACATCAATAATGAGATCATGCAGTGCTTACCTCATAAATCATGTCCTAGCCATTTTACCATGAAAAAAAAAAAAAAAAAATATTTTATGCCATTAATACCCTTCCCAAACTTTTCTCATGACAAAAATATAACAATAATAATTATATTTATTAATATATTAATAAATAATAATAACAACATATATGATTAATAATAATCTTTTTTATTATTATCAAAAACATGTTGGACAAATTACGGTTAAAAAAATGTAAAGAGATTTTTAAAGAGATTAATATTAGTATGAATAATAATAATTTTATTCATTGTATATAATATAATCATTTAACAAAACAGTTATCATTATTATTATTATAGATTGAATGTATTAAATATATTCACATTTATTAAATAAATGAATATATGATATTTGTTGTATTTTAGTGGTGTTTTTTTTTTTTTTTTTTTTGCTTGCTCACATGAAATGTGAAACTAATACAGTCTGTCCAGCAGTTGTCAGCAAGTTGATACAGTTCTTTTTTTGAGTTTTACTGATTATCTCTCCAATCAGGTAACTTCAGGGAAGCTCACCCTCCGGATGTTTTCACAGGTCTGTCTGCTGTTTCTCCATCAGTTTACAGCACATGACTGTGAAGCATCAGAAGAATGCTGAGTGGTCAGTTCTCTGGAAGAGAAACACCAGTCTGTCATGTCCTGAAAACACACGTCTGCTACAGAGGAGCCTGTGGAGAGGAGATGCTACATAACCCCTATATAGTAAGCATACACACATACACACACCCTCATCCTGTGAAGCTGCATTCTTTCAGCAGTTATAACTGGAGTTTTTTTTTTTTTTTAAAGAGTAGATAAAAAATATGTCAGGTTTTTCAGTGCGGCTTTAATGATGATTTGTGATATAATTTGATCTGCTTCGGTCAGATTCACCAGCCCTGGTTAATGAAACTCTGACAGTGTGACACAAGACTCTTGCCACTTGCAGGTCACTAGTGGAACTACAATAACATATACTTTTATAGCGTTTATTCATATTTTAAAATAGCTTTTATTATGATACTTTCGTCTTTTTTTAGTTTAAGTTTTAGAAATGTTATTTTTTTTCTATTCATTTTTATTGCAGTTTTTATTTTACATATTTTAGTACTTTTTTTCTCTTAGTGTCAGTTTTATTTGTCTCATTGAGACTTATAGATAAATAGATAGATAGATAGATAGATAGATAGATGTTTTAGATCTTGCTATACTTGTTTTCTATAAAACAATAGTATATTTATGCTTAAACTGATACATGTAAATGGAAGCTAAAGACACTTGTGCAAAGTGGGTCAGGAAACCGATGCTCGTCTTTCACTTTTGAGCCGGAACATAACAGAATCAATTCAAATGACTCAAAATACTGTCTTTTATTTCTTTGGCATTAGATGCCTGCCCTTTTGGCGTCATCTCTACACCTCCTTTAACCCCTAAGTGTTTTTCTATACCCCGAGGAGAGGGTGTTGGGACTGAATGACTCAGTTTTGTTTTCTGAAGCTCTTTGAAAAGGTTTGGGTAACAGTGTCCATACTTGCTCCTGTGATCCCGTCTCTAACCTGGAGGGCTGTTTTCCGCTCATGCTCTGAGATGTGCGGAAATGCCCTGTAATATATAATGAGAGGTTTTCATCAGTCAGAATGCTGTTAAAGTGATACTGTGTCTCAGAATACTGTCGGAGGAACACAGGCAGATGCAGAAGGCCACGTGTTTGTTAACAGTATTAATGTGTTGACTGTACTGTACAAGGGTGGAGAGGTGAGTGTTTGCACAGGGAGGAGATGAGGTGTGGACCTCCAGGATGAATCTTTGGCAACATGAGTTAAAAAGAGAAGGTGATTTTAATCAGGTGTGTTTATGAATGCTTATACTGTAGTTAGTCAGCAGGATGGAGGAGAAGAGCACATACTCGGCATATGATTCCACACCCGATCCTGTAAACTGCAAACAATCAGACACAATATAGTGGAAATATTCAGTTGAATCTAATACCGTGATGTTAATGTGTGCCTCAAATAAATCATGACATAAATGGATTTGTCAGGTTGATTTATCAGCCAATATTTGGTCAGTTGTAATATTTCCATTAGTCAGTAGTAATGGATTTCGAGTAAATAGAGAGTAAAATTATTTATTTTTAAATTATGTTTTATGAAACATAATTTAGAAATTATAATTCAGATGTGTAATTTATTTCTAAGTTATTTCATAAATATTTATAAATACAATAAATATATTATAAATATAGTAATATTTTATCATGCATTTAATTGTATTATTTGCATCGGCAAATAATAATGCACATTTTTGGCTTTTGAGTAATTAGAATATATTTTATAAATATGTATTAATTCTAATGAATTACTGAAATGATCAATTTCATTTATAATGTATAACAAAATATCTATAAATTAAATGCACACTAAATAAATGATAATGCTTAGGTATATACATTCAAATCTATAAATAAATCAAATGCAATGTATCACTTAATTTATAAATACCTACTGTACAATAATGTTTATGCATAGAAATTATAAATATATACCGTAATATGAGTATTCCTTATGTTTTTTCCCGATTGTCTTGGCAATTGAGAAAAACTGTAAGAATTTTTAAGATAATTTTTAAACCCTGGCCTGTATTATAACCAGACAGTGTTAACATTTTTAAGTTAATTTTAGCATTTTCATCAAATACTGAGAAGAAATGAGCTTCCATTGCTCCGTCCTTTCCCTCATTTTATTATTTCTTGATGTATAGACAGGATTCCTGTTGTGCCTATTAAACCTTAGCCCCAGTTTTAATAAATGTGCCACAGAGCACTGAAAGGCTGAAATCCCAGTCCATTTTAGTCCCTGAACAGATCCGGGCACAAACGAAGTCTGGACACATGTAAACACCACAACTACCAGATCCAACTGCTTTAATGGGAAACTGGTTCTTGACATACTGGTAGAAGAATCCAGTAAAGAGCGGACAGCGACAGACGGACAGCAGACGTGTAGAGCGAACGGCACATGGATGTTACATAAGCACACACTCCTCCCTCAGATCCACTCAACATCTGGAACTCAAACAGAAGCGACCAGAGGAAAATCAGACTTGAGAAACTGGAGAGAGAGACACATGGCACACTGTCGATCACTCTTTGCTGACACACTGATAACAGGAAGTAACTACAGGCTAAATGTGAGGTAAATGGATTTAATAGATGCAGTGTGTGTGTGTGTCTTATTGTGCAGACTGAAGGCATCAGGATATTATAACATCTAAACAGAGTCTGACATAGGCTACATTACAGTTTCTGTTAATGTGAGTGTGTAGTTTATGGAGAAAGGACAGACTATATGTGAGTTAGATTAAAGTCCTGGTTCATTTTCATAGGATCTTGAGTGAAAACAGATCCAGTATCTGCAGAGCTCTATGAAAAGCTCGGCACAGCTCCATACGGTTACAATCGCATTCTCAACACTGAACACATGCTTGAGCCTTCACTTTTATTTTTTGATTAGGTTGAATTCAACTACCAGTAAGACTACTTTTGAGTTTAGTTGAACACATTTTACCTTGCTTAAATCCATTCTGTAAAATCCAGCACAGAAAAAATAATAATAATAATAAGTTAAAAAGCTGAACACATTCCTGACCTTTCACATGGCTATTAATATATCAGGCAGTTTGTATTTTGCTCTGAATAAAACAGTTGTACTTTGTTTAGTTTAAAACACTTTACAATGTTTACATTTGTACCAGAAGATTCCACAGATTTTCTCCAAAGACGACACAGAAAATGCATGTATATGTGAAAAGAATTGTAGTGATATAAACCAAACAATAAAATAAAGTGAAATAAAATAGAAATTAAGGGGTTTTGAAACCTTGAGGGTAAATGGAGGAAATTTCTTTAAATCCTTTCCACAAAATTCCACAGATTTCCCCCAAAACCAGCACAGAAAATGCATGCATGTATTAAAGAATGTACATTTATTATAATTAATTTAATGATATAACATTATAAAATAAAATAAGATGTAAAATAAAAAAATTGAAACCTTAAGGATGCAAAATTAAGTTGTTAAGTGAGAACAAATATAAAAATCCTAATAATCACTTCTCTTTTCTTTTTGGCTGATCACTCATTAAAACCCTCTTTATCTTTTCTATTCAGCCATTTTTTTTTCTATGGGACAGCAATTTTTGTTTTGGTCTTTGTCCTGATTGACATTCAGTGCGTAAATAAACATGCATGTGTATGCGTGTGTACACAGGTGTGTCTGTCTGTGTGTACACAAGAAATGACCACATTAAAAGCTCCAATATATCCAGAACTCTGCAGCTAGGGTTCTCAGTTTTTCAAAGAAATCTTCTCACATTACTCCCATCCTCCACAGACTTCATTGGATACTGGTCTACTGTTAATTCCACGCCACAAGTTAGCATCGTTTGGTGGATGAGCGTTGTGTATCTCTGCCCCCACACTCTTAAATTCTATTCCCAAACACATTTGTGATCTTTCTTCATTACAGGATTTTAAGACCCACCTTAAAACATTTCTTTTACTTTCTTGTTTCTCTGATCTCTCATGTTTCATGTTTATCTGTAAGTACTGTTTTTAATGCTTTTTTTTAAGTCTCTCATGCTCACAAGGTTGTATTTATTGGTTAAAATATGCTGAAATTTTATAACAATTTACAATCATTACTTTTTATGTGAATATATGTTAAAATGTAATTTATTCCTCTGATCAAAGCTGAATTATCAGCATCATTACTCCACTCTTCAGTGTCACATGATCCTTCAGAAATCATTCTAATATGCTTTCTGATAACCTTTGATACATTTATGGATCCTCTGAATAAAAGTGTTAATTTATCTCTTACATGTTATTCTAAAGAGATTAAGTAAAGACTGTAAGCAGATTCCACTGTGGATCAGATGATGATTGTAAATAAAGCCACTGACATTTGTGTGTATTTTTTTAAGGAGGCAGGGCCCATGTTTACTGGCCCCTTAAGATGTAATCTGCCTATTGTGAGGAATACCGCACTCTCCCCCGTTTCCTGTCAAACAATACATATTGTGCTCAGACAGGAAATGCCACCATGTTTTTCTGTGGGCAGTGATACATTTAACGCATATAAAACCCATCTATGTTTGCGTGTATACAAACAACAGTATGATAACAGTAACAAAAATGATAACAGTAACAAAATGATGCAAAATGTTCCCCTGAATAATTTCAGAGATCTAAGTGCATGTCATGCTGTATCCAAAGCACAGCCTGAAGACAAAGAGATGAGAAACATGCTTGGATCACGTAAAGGGAAAGTGTGGTCATCTATCTGGGCTGGAGGAATGACATCATTCCCAAGAATTATCAAAGAGTTCTGTAGTGGAAAAGAGACGCTGCCAACAGCAGAAGTGCGTGTGTGTGTGTGTGTGTGTACGTGTCAGGAGGGCAGCGGGTGAAGCCTGTCCCCTTCATAATGACCACTTGTTTACAAATACATTGTGTGGTTATGAGCCTTGAACGTCATGCTCCATCACTAAACAAGCCCTCAGAAAGTCCCATAGGTGTGTCTAACTGAAAAAAGACCCTCTGTGCCGTGAAAGTCACACATTACAGTGTAATATGTGTGTTCAATCTCGGCAGGGGAGGAAACGTGTTCCCATCTACACCGGCCAACTGTGAACCTCTTGTGTGCATTAATGAACAATTCACGATTCATCAAACCCATGATCCTAAAAGTCAGTTTAAGCCCAAAGTACACTTCAGTTTTGTTAAAAATGCTTAGCATGTGTGTACAAATAAATATATGATGCATCCAATTCATGAACGGAACCACAAAGTCGTGAGCACAAGTGGAAAACTCGGAACTGTCTTTAAGATATATGTGACATTGGAGCAAAAAACCAGTCTTAAGTCGCTGGGGTATAGTTTAAGCAATAGCCAAAAAAACAGTGTATGGGTCAAAATGATCGATTTTCCTTTTATGCCAAAAACCATAGGGATATTAAGTAAAGATCATGTTCCATGAAGGTATTTTGTAAATTTCCTACCATAAATATATCAAAACGTAATTTCTCAGATTCCAGATTTTAAAATAGTTGTGTCTTGGCCAAATATTATCAGATCCTAATAAACCATACATCAGTGGAAAGTTTATTCATCCAGCTTTAAGATGATGTTTAAATCTCAATTTCAAAAAATAGACACTTAAAGGGTTAGTTCACCCAATAATAAAAAAAAATTATGTCATTAATAGCTTACCATCATGTCGTTCCAAACCCGCAAGACCTCCTTTTATCTTCAGAACACAGTTTAAGATATTTTATATTTAGTCCGAGAGCTCTCAGTCCCTCCATTGAAAATGTGTGTACGGTATACTGTCCATGTCCAGAAAGGTAAGAAAAACATCATCAAAGTAGTCCATGTGACATCAGAGGGTCAGTTAGAATTTGTTGAAGCATCGAAAATTCATTTTGGTCCAAAAATAGCAAAAATTACGACTTTATTCATCATTGTCTTCTCTTCCGTGTCTGTTGTGAGAGAGTTCAAAACAAAGCAGTTGGTCACATCCGGTTCGCGAACGAATCACTCGATGTAACCGGATCTTCTTGAACCAGTTCACCAAATTGAACTGAATCGTTTAAAACGGTTTGCGTCTCCAATACGCATTAATCCACAAATGACTTAAGTTGTTAACTTTTTCAATGTGGCTGACACTCCCTCTGAGTTAAAGCAAACCAATATCCCGGAGTAATTCAAGTACTCAAACAGTACACTGACTTTACTGCTGTGAACAGAGAACTGAAGATGAACACAGAGACGAGCCAGATAAAGATTGAACCAAAGATTGACTCATTCATGAGTCAAGAACCCTTTCTGTCAGACGTGTCCGATTCGTGAACCGAGGAGCTGATGATACTGCGCAAGTGTGATTCAGCGTGAAGCAGACCGACACACAGAGCGTCTGAACCAAAATGATTCTTTTGATGATTGATTCTGAATCTGTGCTAGTGTTATGAGCCCAGGCTTGAATCAAGGGCAATCATCGCCAATGACGCCATTACGTTGAGCGCAAAAGAACCGGTGAACCGTTTTCTTCAACCAGTTTATTGAATCGAACTGTCCGAAAGAACCGATGCAACCGATCGAAAACTGATGCAACCGGTTCTTTACTCAAGAACGAGTCAATCTTTTGTTCATTATCTGACTCGGTATTCATCTTCAGTTCTCTCTTCACAGCAGTTCAGTCAGTGTACTGTTTGAGTACATGAATTACTCCGGGATATTGGTTTGTTTGAACTCAGAGGGAGTGTCAGCCACATTAAAAAAAGTTTACAGCTTAAGTAATTTGCATATTAATGCTTATTGGAGACGTGAACCGTTTTAAATGATTCAGTTCGATTTGGTGAACTGGTTCAAGAAGATGCGGTTACATCGAATGATTCGTTTGCGAACCGGATATCACTACACTGCAGAGTTTTAAACTCTCTCACAACAGACACGGAAGAGAAGACAATGATGAATACAGTCATAGTTTTTGCTATTTTTGGACAAAAATGTATTTTCGATGCTTCAAAAAATTCTAACTGACCCTCTGATGTCACATGGACTACTTTGATGATGTTTTTCTTACCTTTCTGGACATGGACAGTTTACCGTGCACATCGCTTCAATGGAGGGACTGACAGCTCTCTGAGTAAATCTAAAATATCATAAACTGTGTTCTGAAGATAAACACAGTCTCACGGGTTTGGAACGACATGAGGGTGAGGGTGAGCTGTGCACTCAATCGCTTTGGCGCGCGATGACACTTTGAAAGCATTCATTCAATATGGGCCAAGCAGAGAAGCTACCAAAAACCTCCACGTTTTCCATATTTAAATACAGTTACTCACGTAATGTAACTCGACCTAGGACGGTAACACAAAACAAAACGTTTCGCTTTTCTAAGTGTGTAAAATGGATAACTATATTGTGTGGAGGAATACCATGGCAAGTGCTTGTAAGCACTTCGTCTTGGCACAGGATAATATCTTCACTCGTGAAAAATCCTCTCACCGGCCCCTGCTCCCTCTAGTGAAGATATTACTTAACATACTTGGCTGAATGTCACTTCCACGATTCATTAATCTCGACAGCTGTACTAGTAAAAGTATTTGACAGGAGTTCCACATGTAATACAAATTTCGAAGAGACTTGGGTCTCTGCAGAGCAAAAGTGGGTGTTTATCACCTTGTGGGTGTTTTCAAACTGCTGGGTGTTTCTAAATCATGCAATCAAAATTATCCCCCCAACCCAACCCCACCCCTAAACCTAACATCACTATGACGTCAGCCAATCAGGTATCATGGTCTAAAAACCAGGCGGCAAGGAAGGCGACCGGAAGTTGAAGTCGGCTGCGTGCTGCCATCTTGTAGCAGAACTTCACTTGCGTTAGCATTCCCATTGACTCCCATTCATTTTGGCGTCACTTTGACAGCGAATAACTTTACATCTGAGGCGTTCAAAGACTCCGTTTGTCCATTAATTATTTCTAAAGATACACAACAATGTATAAAGGGCTCCATTGCCTTCTATGTTACATTATGGCCCCGTAGAAACAGTTTTTGTAAAAAAAATAGGCTAACGATTGCGTCATAACCACTCGACTCTCTGTCGCATTACCGAACAGACAGGAGGAGAAGCTCGCAGGCAATTAACTTAATATGGCGTACTGGCGTTACATTTTAAAATACTATACAAAATAATTAATCAGAATACTTACTTCTGCTCACTCACGACAAAGAACTCCCCGCTCAAGCTCGCCGTCTCTGCAAGATTAACGATGGCAGTTTGCACGCACAGCCACTAGAAGATTTACATCTGTCAGACAGGTTGCTGACGTCGTCAAGCTTCGTTTGAGTCTGCGCGTCAGAAACGGAAGTGCTAAAAAACGCTAAAAATGGGCTTCACTTGTCTCAATTGAGTTCCAATGGGGTCGCTGTGTCCATTTTCTTTTACTGTCTATGGTAGAGACCTACAGCATTGATTTTGAATGCAAAGAAGTCAAAGTCAGCCAATCACAACAGTTGTCATTTACTCTGAGTCTCACACAGCAGACACGCCCCTTCAAACAGAGCATTCAAGCCAGAGGACTTAAATCAGGATATAAAAATGCCTTTTATTTCAAAATTTTAAATGTAAAAATCTTACTAACAATATGAGTACACCTCAGGAAACAAAATAAGCCACATCATGGGACCTTTAAATTCGGTTGATGATAGAATTTGTCATGTGCACAGTTTGCATACTTTTCTCATGGAAAAAATCCTAAGTAGGCTTATATGTTGAGCTGTACATAAAATAAATATACATAAATAGACATTCCCCCAATATTTCCACCATCTGCATGAGAACAATAATTGTTTTCAGACACTGCAACTGTGAAATCCATGGACTGTGGTAACACTCTATGGCAATTTTCGATCTTAATGACGCGCAGCATGAGAGAGCGCTTGTGTTAATGGTGCATTACTCAAGACTGCACCAGTGGACCCTAATCTCACTCTTTAACATAAACTCAATTGATGGCCTTCACAGGACACTGTTACATGGGAGCTATAATGCTAGATCTTTACTTAAAAAAAAAAGGAAACTTAATGTTATGTTGCCTCAGGTTTGTGTTATATTTTGAACTCAAGGCCCATTCTCACTCAGAAAGATAACCATAACGATAAATAGAAAGATATAACTTAGTTAAAAATAGGCCTATCTATACATTTAAAAAGTCCAAACCAACCTTTTTTTCCCAGCTTAGACAGCCAATCGGAATCCAGCTAACTTTAAAGAGCGCGAAAATTTAAAACGGTAAAGAACTGCAGAGCGCGCTTATGGAACAATTTGAGGAATCATCAATCATGAACATTCTGAGCCAGCGAGGACCAGAATGACTTAGATGTTCTCGGGGGAGCATGGAAGGATATATTTTTAGTGTTTGTTGTGGTTAATCACGGGCTGATTCACGGGAAAAACAAAGAAGAACGATCATGCGCTCACTTTCCTCCTCAATAGTGCTTTATATTCCTCTCTTCATAGATGCTTTTAAGAACAGGAAACATGAAAAGTGTTTTGCTTTCCCTCGCCTTGATTATGATCAGTAACAATTACAGTCATTCACACACTCTCGGGGAAATCCCAGTTAATCGTCTCATTTAGATATTTAAACAAAAATATTGGCGAGATTACAGAATAAATTGCTTCCATTTTTTTGAGTAAAAATAACTACTAAAAGCTTCTGAATTTATATTATTGTAACCAAGTTCAAGTACTAAATTAAAACTGAAATAAAGCTAAATATAAAAAACAACTAAAAAGACAAACTTACTATACTTAAATTAAAAGCAAATTTAAAATATTAATACTAAAAAATACTTAATACTTTTTTATTATACATAAAAAATGGAGTTCATATTCTGATTGGAAACCTTAATTTAATTTTATATAGTTTCAATCCTCATTTTAAGTTTAGAAAAAAAACATAAAAATAGACCGTCTTTGCTAATGATACACACACACACACTATCAATCTATCTATATACACTGTATATATTATACACTATTTTAACTGATAAATAAATATAATAATAATAAAAAATATATATATCGAATTAAAAAAAAAAAAAAATCAATTATCCAAAGAAACTTGCTGTACAAATGATATCTGCAGCAGACAATAAACCAAACACCCAAACTAGAATTATCATTTAATTTTATTCAATAAGCTTGTCATAAATTAAAGCACATTAAAATATTATTTTTTTGTGTGTTCAGAGTTACAAAGTAGATAGCAACATTTGTTGGTGGCCTGATCCATTTTCTCAAAGAAAACAAAGCGTTGCCAGCGAGGAACTTCGTAGCCTCATTGAACGGTTTCAAGCAGCTGATGTTGAGAAGATGAGAGAAGTTGAGCAGCCACTGCTGAGTCGATGCTGGATGAAGACAGATGAATTATTACACGATCACGATGGACAGGGTTTCACAAGCCATATTACATAAGGACAGGAGGCATTGGGACAGGGGAAGTGTCAGGAGGAGAACAAAAGGAGCAAATAAAGAAAACATAAAAGCACAAAAGTGTTTTAGAGTGAATAATATGCAACAAAGAACTCTGCATGATTTGCATGTATTAAAACCTGAAATACATGCTTACAATGATTCTGACAATGGAAACAAACACAATATTAGCTACAGGAAAATGAACACCAAAAATGTTCTTCGCTGCATCTGGCTAATCATGATGATGGCTAAATATGAAAGGGGAGTAAGCAGATGGGAATGATTGAAAACAGCTTGTTCAGTGTCTCTATGTGCAAGTCGAGTCCACAACATTTCATCTTTGTCCTCTGTGCTCTCTTTTGTTGCCATAATAGTCCAATAATTATTGACTTTTTAACTTATTTTATCCTTAATTGTCTTTAAACACTCCCGCACAAAGCCACAGGCTTTGATTGGCTGGTGGTGCCAGGGGGCGTGTCTCTGCCTCTCTGCGGTCCAATCAAAGAGCTCCCTTGCTATAGTTGAGCCGCGGAACAGAAGCTAGCCTTAAACCTGGGGCCGGTTCTATGGGGTTCCTCCATTCTACTTCGACATCTGCTGCTGAATGTGAAGCAAGAACTCGTAATAAGAGAAGGCAGATTCAGTGCGGTCCTCCACGAGGTGCTGGAAAAAACTGGTCTTGGTCGAGGCATCGTCCCTTAAAGAAAAACAAGAATTGCATGAGGATTAAAGTCAACATGAAATCATCACTGGCCCTAATTTACTGTGAATGATTTATCTGTGCATGTGTCTTCCAATATTTCATCAAAATATTATTTATATATAAAATGATTTCAATTGCTGGTCTTTGAAAGGACAGTCAATCCAATTAAATAAATTCAAATAAAAGCGTTCATTTAAGAAGATATTTTTAAGAATTCTGGTAACCAAACAGTTTTGGGTCCCACTGACTTCCATAGTATAGACAAAAAAATTATTTAAAAAAATCACTTCATTACAATGAAAATGGAAAACATAAGAATAAAAGCTAATTTTCAAAGTATTTATAAATATCAGAATAGCGGAAAATACTATATTAACACTATGCATTATAAAAAACAAAAATAAGTTGGGATTATGACTGGAATGTTTTTTTTTTTTTAATTCCTTTACATAATAATAATAAACTGAGTTGCCTGGTTAAACAAATGTAAATAATTACAGTAATTATACACATCCAAAATGTACAAATCTAATGCAACTGAAAGAAGACCGTCCAAAATCCATATTTGGATAGCTTCATGAATCCAGCTAACAAATTATATATATATACAGCTTGCCACAGCATGCAGTCCAAAATAAAGATGTGAGAAGAGAGAGAAGCATGGCTTTGAAATCACGTAGTGATGTCTGGGTTATCCACATGCATATCTGAATATTCTAATATAGGATGTGTTGGGATATTAACATTTACAGTATTGTTCAAAATAATAGCAGTACAATGTGACTAACCAGAATAATCAAGGTTTTTAGTATATTTTTTATTGCTACGTGGCAAACAAGTTACCAGTAGGTTCAGTAGATTCTCAGAAAACAAATGAGACCCAGCATTCATGATATGCACGCTCTTAAGGCTGTGCAATTGGGCAATTAGTTGAAAGGGGTGTGTTCAAAAAAATAGCAGTGTCTACCTTTGACTGTCCAAACTCAAAACTATTTTGTACAAAAAAAATTTTTTCTGGGATTTAGCAATCCTGTGAATCACTAAACTAATATTTAGTTGTATGACCACAGTTTTTTAAAACTGCTTGACATCTGTGTGGCATGGAGTCAACCAACTTGTGGCACCTCTCAGCTGTTATTCCACTCCATGATTCTTTAACAACATTCCACAATTCATTCACATTTCTTGGTTTTGCTTCAGAAACAGCATTTTTGATATCACCCCACAAGTTCTCAATTGGATTAAGGTCTGGAGATTGGGCTGGCCACTCCATAACATTAATTTTGTTGGTTTGGAACCAAGACTTTGCCCGTTTACTAGTGTGTTTTGGGTCATTGTCTTGTTGAAACAACCATTTCAAGGGCATGTCCTCTTCAGCATAGGGCAACATCTTCAAGTATTTTAACATATGCAAACTGATCCATGATCCCTGGAAGCTTCACTGTCTTCACTGTGTACTGTGGCTTGAATTCAGAGTTTGGGGGTCGTCTCACAAACTGCCTGTGGCCCTTGAACCCAAAGAGAACAATTTTACTCTCATCAGTCCACAAAATGTTCCTCCATTTCTCTTTAGGCCAGTTGATGTGTTCTTTGGCAAATTGTAACCTCTTCTGCACATGCCTTTTTTTTAACAGAGGGACTTTGCGGGGGATTCTTGAAAATAGATTAGCTTCACACAGACGTCTTCTAACTGTCACAGTACTTACAGGTAACTCCAGACTGTCTTTGATCATCCTGGAGGTGATCATTGGCTGAGCCTTTGCCATTCTGGTTATTCTTCTATCCATTTTGATGGTTGTCTTCCGTTTTCTTCCACGTCTCTCTGGTTTGCTCTCCATTTTAAGGCATTGGAGATCATTTTAGCTGAACAGCCTATCATTTTTTGCACCTCTTTATAGGTTTTCCCCTCTCTAATCAACTTTTTAATCAAAGTACGCTGTTCTTCTGAACAATGTCTTGAACGACCCATTTTCATCAGCTTTCAAATGCATGTTCAACAAGTGTTGGCTTCATCCTTAAATAGGGGCCACCTGATTCACACCTGTTTCTTCACAAAATTGATGACCTCAGTGATTGAATGCCACACTGCTATTTTTTTGAACACACCCCTTTCAACTAATTCAACTAATTGCCCAATTGCACAGCCTTAAGAGCGTGCATATCATGAATGCTGGGTCTCATTTGTTTTCTGAGAATCTACTGAACCTACTGGTAACTTGTTTGCCACGTAGCAATAAAAAAATATACGAAAAACCTTGATTATTCTGGTTAGTCACATTGTACTGCTATTATTTTGAACAATACTGTATCTACATGCTGAAGGCAATGAATATTACCAGTGTTTAGTTTCATGCTCAAATGCAATGCCTGAAGTTATTTGAGATCGTCATATTGCTTTTAGATGTTTCATTTTTTAAAATACTAATGTTATAATAACAACAACATCACCTAGCCTACATTGACCACCTGCATTAAATGAAGAAAAATCCTGGAATTTTTCCCTCCAAAACTCATCGGCTGATGAAACACAACATCTACATCTTAGAAGACGTGGGGGCGAGTAAATAATCAGGAAATGTCATTTTTGGGTGAAGTATTACTTAAAAAATGCGAGAAATGTTGGTGGGCTCTTTTAAAACATGGATTTCAAAACCATGCAACATCCAAAAAAAACTTTCGAAGGAATGCAACTCCCACAGTGAGAGGAGGCAGTCTGTGATAGCTGAAAAACACACCATCCTCCCTCAGGAACATTATGCTGCCCTGTAACTATGAATAACAGCGGCGGAAAGGGAGAGATACAGAGATTGGGAAAGAAAGCTGAATGGGTTTAGGAGAAACAGAGAGAGCAGACATACTTGACCACATGAAAAGCAGGAAGGAAGGTTCTAGACTCCAGCAGCCAAGAAATGAATGCTCGAGTTCGCTCTGAATACGTCGTCTGCAGCTCAGGGATCTCAGTCTGGAAAACAACAACAACAAACGGGTTTTCTATTAATCCCAAAAT
Organism: Carassius gibelio; assembly: GCF_023724105.1. Taxonomy (NCBI): domain Eukaryota; kingdom Metazoa; phylum Chordata; class Actinopteri; order Cypriniformes; family Cyprinidae; genus Carassius; species Carassius gibelio. The sequence continues at coordinate 10,452,777 of NC_068409.1, forward strand.
TATTTCTGCGTTTGTCAATAAGATGAAAGCTAAAGCACTTTTGAGTGGCAAAAAAAAAAAACAGATTAAATGATTTACAGATTAAATGAATTATATTTTATTATATTTAAAATTCATGACTCTGTTTGATTACCACCGTTATGATATGTATTAAATCTTAAAAAAAATTTTTAACACACAACAGAATTTTTGAAATAAATCATTTATTTGTTGTGAAACTTATCGTAAAAAGTTTAGTATGGACTAAAGTTTTTATGGACACCTTCCTTCTTTCTTGTTTGTTGTTTGTTGCTTAAAGGATAAAAAAAAAAAAAAAAAAAAAAAAAAAAAAAACGGAAATCGGTATCGGAATCGGCCAGTTTGCTTGTAAAAAAATCAGTATCGGAATCGGCCATGAAAAATCATGATCGGTGCATCCCTAAATGGAATCCATACAAACAAAAACACAGAATTACTTAATAAATAAAATGGAAACTCCATAGGGCCCCAAAAACATAACTACAATTTATTAAAAATGTATGGTAAGTTAATTCTATAAATTACAAATGACACTTTTGGTAACTAACATTAAATGTATTATTTAATAATAAAAAAAAATACAATTAATAAAATTAATATAGAATCAAGTCCAGAAAAAAAAAAAGAAAAATTGGATTTGGGTAAAAATACAACTGATTTCATAGGGCCCTAAAAAAATTTTTTTTATACCTCATAATAAACTGTTAATTATATAAGTGAATGTTTTTTTTTTATTAATTAGACATGGTTTTTTATTACCAACATTAAAATGGAATTCAGAAAAATGTAAACAATAAAAACAAACACATGGAGTACAGAAAAATCAAGTTAAATTTGTGGGGACAATAACCTGATATCTAAGTAACATTCAGATGTTTAGGACAGTGGTTTTTGTTTTGAAGCTGGAGTGAATTATGTGAGGTTTAGATCATTTAGAGAAAAGATACATGGCCCTCAATCCCCTCCAGGGTGAGATAATCTCAACCGACAGTGACGCCTTCCAAAATGAAAAACAAATGAGCTGAATGAGAGACAAACTTTAGTTGATGTTCTAATGCTGATCAGAAGCAGCTTCTGTCTTTCATAACATGGAGATTCTGATCATATGAGCACAGAGTTTGAGAAACACGAGCCAATGTGTGTCTGCGGCAGGAATGCTGTTTCAGCACGCAAGAGGCCATAGTCTATAAATCACTTCCCTGATGTTTCAACAACAACAAAAAAAGGCAACAAAAACAGTTTTTTTTTTTAATTATTTTTTAGTATCATTGATATACTGTTATAGTTTTGGAAATATTTAGAATACATTTTTTTTTTATATTTTCTATTAATAATTTAAATTTGAGTGATTTTGTCATTACGTTTTTTTTTTTTTTATTAAGCTTTAGTTTATTTAGGTTTACATTTTTAAGTACCTGCATATTATTTTATCTCTGTTAATTTTGATTTAATTTCAAGTAATGATTTTTTTTTTTAGGTTTTAGTTTAGGATAGTAATCTTTTCTTGTTTCTGACCCTTGAAATTAAACTGGTTGTTTGTGCTCCTTTGCTTTTCAGACGCATATGAATAAATGAGCTCTGCTATGACTTCAGTTCAAGCAGTCATTCATTAAGTCACTTAATATTAATAATGTGTGAATAGGTCGTACCTTTATAATGTCTAACTATGTAAGAGACTTTATGCTAATATGCTTGTGTTTGTGACATCAATGCAATGTGATTCCTGAAAATGTCATTTTGGCAGCTTTTTCAAAAGAGCAAGAAAACCCTGTTCCTCAGGATAAATATGATACGTCACCTTTAAAACAACAGGGTGAAAGACAATACTTACACAATACAATACACATACACACTCACCATGTTGGACGGTAAGGATGCATAATTTTGGAAGCCCAACACGTCACGTATGAATGTCTCATTACAGCCCTTCCCCACCCACAAATACATCACCTACAGAGCAGAGGGCAGAAACCACAGTGTAGAATTAATTAGAGAAGCTGTTGTAACACAGCATTGCTCTCTCCAGATAACTGATGTGGTTTTGTGCAGTAATGCTTACGCTGCCACAGTCCAAGAGGAAAGCCCCCTCTCTGGTGAGTTTCTCTGCAGTGAGCTGAAGTAAGGGAGGCTGAGGAATCACAGAGTCATTCAGGTGCAGCGCCGCCTACAGGACAGATATCACAGCAATTTAGTCTTCCCATCCCACACTTCAACATTATTGCCTACTTTTTTAAAAACAGGCTGTGTTATGTTTTTGTTTGTTTGTTGTAGTGCCACAATACAACTACAATTTAAGACTGAAAAAGATGTACAACAAAATGTTAGTAAATGTGTGTAAAAAAAAAAAAAAAAAAAAAAAATTATATATATAACTTTGTAAATGCCAGAAAATGATTACAGTTGGAAAAGTAAATCTATACTAACATCTGTTTAGGTTTTAAAGTGGGGTTGCACAATTAATTGAAATAAATCCAAAATCATGATTTAGGTCAAATAATCTTCTCAAACTGTATTGAGAAGCACTTATAAACTGATTGTTGACAACTAAAGAGACACTTTAAAGGCTTCCTGCAGTTTTCCACCAAAAAAATTGATAAAATAAATGCTTGATGGTTTAACATTTGAAAATTAACAATTTAAGATAAACAGTACTATAACTTATTAAAAATAAATTACTTGTATAATAACAAAAAAGTAATAAAACTAAATATGATTTGTTATATATTATCTAATACTTATATAATATATATATATATATATATATATATATATATATATATATATATATATATATATATATATATATATATATATATATATATATATATATTACTGCCGCATATTATAATAGTAAATAATACAATAGTAAACAATAGCAACAATGTACACTACAATAATTTATATTATTGTCATACTGATAAACCAATCAAAATATTTTTGGCCAAAAATATTTTGGCTAACACTTTGTTAATAATAATAAATGCATTAACAGCAATTAACCAATGAGAAATTAATTTGTTTCGGTATTTATTAATCTTTGTTAGTTAATAAAAATACAGGTGTTCGTCATTAGTTCATGTTATCTCATGCCCATTATCTAACGTAAACACACACAACATATGATTTTAATAATATATTGGTAAATGTTCAAATTAGGATTAACAGACTAATAAGTGCTTTTCATTGTAAAGTTTTTTTTAAATCACACACCAATTTACAGAAAACTAATAATACTGTCACTAATTAAAGGGCCAGCGCTCCCTAAAATAACCTGGGATTAAACCTGCTGCTCAAAGGCTCAATGGCAACAGATGGTGGTAAGGAATATTAATCAGTAGGGATGGACTCTACAATCCTGCGTCATTATATTCCACACCCGTATGAATGTGTGTTACCTGTTCGGTCATGTTGTCGATGCGGTAGAGGTCTGGATGAACCATGCGCATGATCTGCTGCAGTGGCTGGCTCTTTAACTCACACATGGAAAACACTCGCTCATCCAGACGGGTGCTGGTGCCGGTTCGCAGAGCTTTCTGAACGACCAAACACGCGACATATGAAGTATATCAAATGATTAACAGATGAATAAAACAATTTACATTCTGACATTACACATTCTGGAGAATGCAGTGACAAATTTTGCCTTGAACTTTTCCTCTTAAGAAACCGATTTGATCCTTTGAATGGTTTTTGAATTACATGTGGTTAGTAAGGGAATCACTTGTGGCGTATGTGCATTCAGCGCCCCCACCTGTTTGAGCAGAGCAAGTACATATAGAGGGAAGAGACGCAGGGCGGCAGGGGCGATCAGACCGGAGGGCTGGATGTTTGAGCCGTTAGCACGATATGCCGTTAAACAATCCACCACGGCATTAACTAACGCATCTCTGGCATCAGACAGACTGGAGGAGATGGAGCGATCGATAGCTGCGAACAGAGACAGAGATGATGTTTCCGCTTTTCAATGATGAAAACACAACTAAATTGCTCAAATTTGCTACTAAATGATGGAGAAATAAAAGCGCAACAAATTTAAATGATCATTTGATCACATCTGTGCAACGCGTCAGAAAACATCATCATACTAGCAACAGGACACTCTGCACAATATATTGACGTAATATACTGCACTAAAAATGTCAATGTGTTTCTTCTGCTCACCCATGTTGGCCAGAAGGCATGAGATGGCCTGGCTATCAGCTCCAGCAAACACTTCACTCAACTGACTGACCACCGGCAGACACAGAGTGTGCACTCGGATTCGACGTTTACCTGTCAATCATAAATGCATACCAATCTTTTTCAGTTTGTGGGAGTGGTCTGATGTTGTAAACATGTCAAAATGGATTAGTATAACTCCAAAAAATGCTTGATTACCTTTACTGGATGTGTAAAGAAGAGCAGCCTGAAAACAAGCGAGCGAAGTATCAGCTAAACTCTCCTCGATTGACATCTGCACAGCAAAACCAGAGTCTGGGTTCACGTTGGCCAGAGAGAGCAAATCAGTGGAGCGTACAAAGAAGTTGCCATGGAAAGTGTGGATGGACAAGCCTGTTGACCAATCAGAGAAAGTGTCATTAAAAAAAAAAGACATGAAATCACAAGGACCTGCGGATACTGGTTAATGGAAGTGTCAATCATAGCAACTGTGGCACAGAATTAGCCGGTGTAACTCCGCCCCCTCACCTTTGGTGCACCTGATCCTCATTACAGCTTCAAACCCGATCTTTCTGGTGAGATATCGCTGCAGATCTTTCTGGAATTTCTGGGTCTGTGCGGGATTGTGAACATGATGGAAGGACGGGTAGTAAAAGACACTGCCGGCTGAGTATTTGGACACACATGCTGCACAAGAAGAAAAAAAAGTTTGTTTCACAACTTTAAGGCACATATAACTAAGAGCTGGGAAAAAACCCCATTAAGAGTGTGCATGTGTACCTAAAGAAGCCAGGTCTGAGTACTGGGAGCTCAGTAAGAACAGATCCACTCCGATCTGCTGTCCAGAACAGTCAAGAGCAAGTTTCTTGTAAAAGTCTGTAGCAGGACCCAAGTGCAGGACATTCTGAACACAAACAAGCAAACAAAACACTCAAAATGCTGAACATTCACTGAAACATAATTATCTGCCAAACATAAATGCATGATATTAACTGAGTGTAAGGGAGAACAGCCCCAAATTTAGCCTTTGCAGCACTCACAGTTAATGGAATGATAAACTTTTGAGTTTAACAGTTCAATAATCACATAAGACCAATCCTGTTTTTTTGTCCCCAAAATATAAGGCCCATTAAAGGAATAGTTCACTTATTTTAACGATGTCCCTACTACGTTTCTGAGCCTTCAACATGATAGTTCCCTTAGTGTCTATGGAGGATCAGAAAGCTCTCAGATTTCATCAAAAACATCTTAATTTGTGTTCCCAACATGAACAAAGGTCTTACAAGGTTTGGAACGACACGACGGTGAGTAATTACATGACAGAACTTTCATTTTTGGGTGAACTATCCCTTTAAGACTTTTGCTATACTATTTATGACTTGTTTAGCAATTTCAGTTTGTACAAACTATATTTAGGACTTTTTTTAAAAGACTTTTAAAGAAACTCTGAATATTTATAGCCAGAATATTTATGAAGTCATGACTTTAACAACTTGCTAAAGCCAATTTCTATTCTGGCAAATGTTAATTCCTTTATAACTGGTTGAAAAACTTCCCATATTTAAATCACTGAGCATCCACTGATATGAATGGTTGCATTTATGCCTGAACAAGATCTGTTTAAGTTGAATGATGATTCAGGAGTGGTACCTTGGTGCTAGATCTGAGGTTGGGGTCTTCCCGTGACTGCAGGTGTCCAGCGCCGAGGGTGGGCAGCTGGGTCTGAAACACGGACACCCGACCTCCTGTAGGGGACATGAGTTTATACGCTGCCTGCAGAGCCGGACCCAGAGCGCTCTGGGTCTCACGTGTGTGCGTGAACATCCCCGGCAGTGCATTGAGCAGGTCCTTCACCAGCTGTGAGAGTATTCACAAACACACTTTCTGTCAGATAACGCAGCTGCAAAAACGGTGTCACATATCAAAGCTTGTGTGATACAGAGATATGAAGCCGGGAAATGGGAACACAAACACAGCTGACCTCGCACACACAAAGATACAAGGTCTTAAAATACAGAGAAAGAATGATAAGATTCAAACCTCTTTACTCTCTTTGAGATTCACCAGCAGACTGTCGTGTGTGGGGATGAAAACATCTAAGAAAATCACAAAAAAAGTCACTCAATCACTCATCAGATGCAATGAAATGCTCCGTAGGGCTGTTATGAATGCACAATTTAAAAAAGGCAATAAAGTATAGTATATATGTGAAGTATATATGTGAAAACAATGATATATGACCAAATCCTGCAGCAAAAGCAATCATTAGTTGTGAAAAATGTCAGATAACATCAGATACTGTGCATTCAGATCAATAATAATAAACAATTAATATTATAATATTAATATATTCAAAATTAAGTAGAATAATAGAAATACAAAAATTGAATAGACTGCTTAATATATATATATATATATATATATATATATATATATATATATATATATATATATATATATATATATATATATATATATATATATATATACACATACATACACACACACAGAAAATAAATAACAATAGTAATATTCCAGACATAAACTACAAAAAATAGGAATTCAGAAATATAATTGTATAAATATATATTTATATAAATGTACGTGCACATACACACACACTGCTACTCTACTATATTTTTTTTCTAATTTATGTAAAGTTTTGTACAATTTAGGTGTGTAAATGGCTATTATCAATCAAAGTTGGCCAATTTGCATTTCTAAAACTTGATTATTTAGACAAAAGTCAGCCTAAATGTGCAATGTCGGCGAACATACAAGGAAAAGTAAGCGAATCAGACAGAATTACCATCAATATCAGACACCACCAGCATCTGAGGCTGAGAAAGACCCTCCTGCAGGTTATAGAAGTGGACGGTGCTGTCAAACGTCACAAACCCGATGTGTGTACGAGTATCTCCGGGTAACCTGGGAGGGAGACACATACAGCCACCATCACATCTGAGGTGCGGGACAATCAAAAACATTGAATCAGCTGTAATATCTCACTTTTCAAGGTTGTCCAGTAATGACTGGCAAAACACATTCAAGTAGCCTGACTCCACAGCATTGTGGGATACATCCAACAAGAACAGGTACACAGCAGGCTGAGGAGGCCGAAGCTGGAGAGAGAAAGCAAATGTACATTAATGTTCGGGCATAACATTAAAGGTCATTAAGACAGACACACACACACACACTTACCATGTAATCAGAGGAAGCGATGAACTCCACCGTTGAATTCTGGACCTCTGGTCTCTTGTGAGGCTCACCATATGAACGAGTTACAGGGTTATACATGAACTCATCTGGAACTGATCGAGAAGACAATTTATCAGGACATATCCAAACCCTCAAGAACATGTTAATGTGAGAAAACTGTTTATTTTAGATAATTTAATAGTAATTTATGGTACAACTATAACTGTATAACTGTAACAGGCTAAACTAGGGATTTCCAAACTTTTTTTAAGAGTTTTATTTTGACCGTTTTCTTTTTAAACTGTTTCTTTTTAATACGACGTTCTTATGATTTCATTGATTTGCTTCATGAACCCTAGTTTGGGAAACACTAGATCAGACTAACTAAAGACTAAACAAACACAATTGTAAGACTCTTACCATCATTGACTCTGTAACACAGATTACACTTCCACCTGCGCTGATCCAGAAACGAAACGAAAGGGTTTATATACGTCCGACACGAACGACAACGAACTATAGTGTTAGAGGTGATCACTGGTAACTGCTGCAGAGACAAAGAGAGAAAGTTAATGAGGAGATGATTAAACCTGCATTATCATGACCTAATGTTTGTTTCAGTAAAGCTCTAGATTAGACTGTTCTTTTTTATAACTCTTTAATGAATAAAAAGTTCAAATGAACAGCATTTATTTGAAATACACATGCTTGTAATATGTCTTTAATGTCAAGAAAGTTTTAATTAAAAAAATACTTTTAAATGGAAGTGTACATTTATGAACTTCTACATAGCACATCAACCAGACCATGATTTTTATTTGGGCTTTTTGCTCCTACCGTTAAATCTCTGAAGGGATGGAGCAGTAATCCAAGAGGCAGACGAGCTTTGTTCAATAGCGCTTGAGTCTGAGGAATGTTAGTGAGAGTACAGCGAAAAGTGCTGGAAGAGACCGAAAGAGAGAGAAACTGTTAAACAAACCAAGCTGTTTTCTCATTCTGCACCTGTTGTGTGAAACCACAACTCTGACAAACACAAACGGGCGTCATCTCTCTGCTCTTACTTACTCAGGGCTGCAGTTGACCTTGCGCAGGTCATTGCTCAGGTTGGGCTCAGGTGGAGGTGCGCGTTTGGGAGGAAGGATGTTTCTCTCCTGGAGTAGATTCACGGGTCTCAAGGTTTCAGCCTCCTGTTCAGAAACGCCGCCGAGGCCTCCTAACGCTGACGACAGCTCAGACAGCGACGGGAAAGGCTACAAAAACACATACGCAACCATTTTACACACCTCTTCCTGAATGACACACTTTCTGAATCCCAATCTAGTCAATACCTGCGAGTAAGGCTGGTATCCTGGTGGGTTGTACCCTCCGTGAGAGGGGGAGGGGTCTGGTTTGGGGGCGGGGTTTTGTTGGTAAGCAGGATGCACGGTTGGATAATTGTATCCGAAGGGTGGAGCTTGCTTGGCGGGGACACCAGCAGGAGGAGCTGCAAGATCTGGATAAAGAAAGAGAGAAAGCATTAGTGAATCACTCAAGTGCAGATCTGGCATTGAGATGTCTCCGTGAGCATTGTAAGGATGTACCCGAGTAACCGCCGCCCTCCAGAGACTCATAACTGTTAGGAACCGGAGAGGCACTGCCTGTGGTTGTAGAAGAGCTGTCTCCACCTGTGAGAGTTTACAAGCACACAGATGATACACACACACACACACAGGATATACTTTAATGTTAAACAAATATAATTTTGAATGTAAAATATTTAACCATTTAATATAGTGTGTGTGTATATATATATATATATATATATATATATATATATATATATATATATATATATATATATATATATATATATATATATACACACACACACACAGTCGTGGCCAAAAGTTTTGAGAATTACATAAATATTCGATTTCAAAAAGTTTGCTGCTAAACTGCTTTTAGATCTCGGTTTCAGTTGCTTCTGTGATGTACTGAAATATAAGCACAAGCACATCATATGTTTCAAAGGCTTTTATCAACAATTACATGACATTTATGCAAAGAGTCAGTATTTGCAGTGTTGGCCCTTCTTTTTCAGGACCTGTGCAATTCGACTGGGCATGCTCTCAATCAACTTCTGGGCCAAATCCTGACTGATAGCAACCCATTCTTTCATAATCACTTCTTGGAGTTTGTTAGAATTAGTGGGTTTTTGTTTGTCCACCCGCCTCTTGAGGATTGACCACAAGTTCTCAATGGGATTAAGATCTGGCGAGTTTCCAGGCCATGGACCCAAAATGTCAAAATTCTGGTCCCCGAGCCACTTAGTTATCACTTTTGGCATGGTGCTCCATCGTGCTGGAAAATGCATTGTTCTTCACCAAACTGTTGTTGGATTGTTGGAAGAAGTTGCTGTTGGAGGGTGTTTTGGTACCATTCTTTATTCATGGCTGTGTTTTTGGGCAGAATTGTGAGTGAGTCCACTCCCTTGGATGAGAAGCAACCCCACACATGAATGGTGTCAGGATGCTTTACTGTTGGCATGACACAGGACTGATGGTAGTGCTCACCATTTCTTCTCCGGACAAGCCTTTTTGCAGATGCCCCAATCAATCGGAAAGGGGCTTCATCGGAGAATATGACTTTGCCCCAGTCCCCAGCAGTCCATTCACTATACTTTCTGCAGAAGATCAATCTGTCCCTGATGTTTTTTTTGGAGAGAAGTGGCTTCTTTGCTGCCCTTCTTGACACCAGGCCATCTTCCAAAAGTCTTGGCCTTACTGTTTGTGCAGATGCGCTCGCACCTGCCTGCTGCCATTCCTGAGCAAGCTCTGCACTGGTGGCACTCCAATCCCGCAACTGAATCCTCTATAGGAGACGATCCTGGCGCTTGCTGGACTTTCTTGGACGCCCTGAAGCCTTCTTTACAAGAATTGAACCTCTTTCCTTGAAGTTCTTGATGAACCTATAAATTGTTGATTTAGGTGCAATCTTAGTATCCTTGCCTGTATATATATTTTAGAGATGCACCGGTTGGCCGGCCATAAATCGGAACGGGACGGTTTTTACTTAAAATACAAGATCAGCAATCGCTATGTCATTGTGTGGAAGTATTTCGAAATCTGTGTGCAGGACACGGGCAGCAGTTCAGCACTGGAATTACAGAGCTACACGTCTGAATCAAGCAATCAGCCATTGGTGTACTAACGCACAAATAAGAGTCCCTTTCCATGCGCGAGCATACTGTACCTGTTCACGGCCTCCACAAGCGTAGACAGTGAAGGGATGTTCAGGTCAACTTCTCGTGTGTTGGATAAGAAACGGAACGCACTAATCTGTGACAAAACTGGAATGTTTTTTTTTCTTTGTAAAGTAGAACTTGCATACACAACTGAAAAGCCAGAAGTAAATGTCAGTTCTGTATAGAATGATTATGTTTTATTTTACCTTGAAATTCGACTTGATTGATTTAAAAATCTCCTGCTGTAGCACACTGAAAAAAAGTGTTTCAATCATCCAATTAACATTTTTTAGGGTAATGATTCACATCTATACATATATATTTTTTTTTAAACTAGAGACAATAGTTATTTATTTTTCATTGGCTCAAGTAAATAACATGTGAATCATCACCCTAATATTAGTTTTTTCATTGGATGAATGAAACACTTTGCATCTTTGTTTTATTCGCACCAACATTATTTGATTTTAACATTTTGGAATAATGTATTTATATAGCATACTTTTATTTAGTCTTAATGGTAAATACCTTTTTTTTTAAATTTAAAACCAAATGTAAAAACTAAAATACTGAATGCTGATTAAGAAACCTCTTATTGTATGTGTGTTGATTGTGTTGTTTGGACTGTAGAACTATGCAGTTGTTGCCTTTAATTTCATTTAGTTACAGTTAATGTTTTAATTTAAGGCCAGTTCTATGTAGTTTCAACCCAATTCAAAAACAAAGCTAAATGCTGATGTCTGTATCAACTATGTTTGTATTGAATGTAGGCTACTTACTGTGCAGTTACTGCCGTTAATTTCAGATGGTTATTGTTTTCAATAGCCAAAAGCCAATTAAATACCACATAAACATTTTGTTTATGCATACTTTCCTTCTTTCTTGTTTGTTGCTTATAGATAAAAAATAAAAAAAATCTGAAATCGGTATCAGTCAGTTTGCTTGTAAAAAATCTGTATCGGCCAAGAAAAATCATGATCGTGCATCCCTAATATATATATATATATATATAAAATATATCATTAAAACAAAAAATACGATATTATCGCTGAGCATACATATCGCACACACCCTATGTTTAGATTTTTATAATGCATTGCATGTTTGCAGGATAAAAACATGGGTGGATTTTCGCATTGGTCTGAACCCTGAAAAAACTCATTGTAATGAAAATGCTCATTCATTCTCTGCCAGCAGGTGGAGCGTTTGGTAGACGTATGGTAGAAAGCTTCCCCAGTAATGGCAGAACACAAAGCAGCGCAGCACCAGACTTTGAATGTGCAGCACTCATGTTTATTCAGTGAAATCATAACTTTAGCCTTTTTAAGGGTAATCATCACATTCAGCCATATCGCACTTCTGGTCTTTCCGTCAAAAAAATTGAAGACCTCCTGTAATCATAATTAAGAGTTTCTTGTAAAATTTTAGACTTTTTAAGGCCTTAAATTTGATACAACTAAATTTAAGATGCTTTTAGACCAAGCGGAAACTCTGTTTTATAGAATCAGGACTCTTAGAGAAGACGACAATAATCCTCAACAGAGCTTAATTTAACAGTAATCCTCCATAACCCTACTACCGTAACCAGACCAGAGAGAGAGACGGGCCACGATTGGCCAAGCCCTGGTCATCCTGTACTCAATCTGTTACCTCACTGGATCAGCAGCCTGAACTTAAGAACGGATGGAGAATGAAACATCCACCACATAACATTCATTTTTGGTTTGGATGCATGAAGAAAAAATAAAATAAAATAATAATTCACAGTTGCCATTCATCACTGATTGCAGATTTACCACAGAGGAGACGAACAACCAATCAAGAGAAGCAGAACTTCCTTCTGAAACCATCGACAAGGCAAACCCTAGAATAACACAGCAAGAGTCATCCATACAAACCAGAGACTCCCCCTCGAATGTAAGAAGTCCATGAAATGAGCTGTTTCACCAAGCGAGGATGATGAAACCTGATGAATCGGTAGCAGGCTTCGACATGACACATCCAAACTCCCCATGAGAAACACAGCATCCCAACACACAATTCATAATGAACAGCTAAAAATACTATATGCCCACAACACTCTCACAAACTTCTGCATGAAGCAGGAGCAAACAGTCCAGCTCATACAGCAAACCTGGAAAACTCATTTAGATCCGGCCAGGTCTGAATGATGATATTACAGACTGTGCTGCTACAAAACTCAGCCAAAAACATATTTTAAGATAAAAAAAAAAAATGTACTCTTGCATCTTGAGGTATTATATAAAGATACTCACTACTGTCAAAAGTTTAGAATAGTTAAGATTTTAATATTTTTGAAAACGTTCTCTTATGCTCACCAAGGTGGATTTATTTAATAAAAAAATACTGTAAAATTGTTAAATATTACTACTATTTAAAGAAACTTTCTCTCTTGCAATACATTTATAAAATATATATATTCCTGTGAGGATAAAGCTGAATTTTCAGCACTATTACTCCAGTCTTCTGTGTCACATAATTCTTCAGAAATCATTTTAATATGCTGATTTGCAGATTCATTTTTATAAAATTTTTTCCTCGATTATTAACAATAGTTCTTATTTTTGTTGAAAGTTTTTGCTTTTGAATTTGAAGGTTTTGAATTTAAAATAATCTTTTGTAGCATCATAAATGCCTTCAATGTCACTTTTGATTCCTGTAATGCATCCTTGCTAAATATAAGTCATTCTTAAAAATAAAAATAAATTAAAATAAATCTGACATGCCCCAAACTTTGAAATGGCAGTGTAACACCGTTTCCACAAAACGGTATAACTTTAACAAATAGTTATATTTATATAACAAATTTATAGTTATCAACTCATGCATATGATATTTACAAGAGTTTAATATCAAAAGAACCAGAAAAATAAAATGACTTTGCAACATGGCCTAAAAACTAATGCATGTCTATCCTATTAAATAAGAGACTTTCTCTGTGTTCACAGGCTGCTTTGGTCTTAATAAAAAAAAACAAACGTTATCATACGTATCATGATACAGGGGTTGCAATACGATATTTTGCAATACAGTAAGCAAGGCGATATATCGGGATATTTCTTATTTTAGAATAGAATATATTGTAAGGAAAGCTGTAATTAAGAAGACATCATCATATGCAAACCTTAGCACTAAATAAATAAAAATATTTTAACCAGAACACAGTGGGATCTGCATTTGTAATAATCAGTCCCTTTAACATTCAATGTTACTGAACCACTTTTTGTGCAGTATGAGTAAAGGGGGATAAATTAAAGTGCTTGCAGGATCCTTTAATAAAATAAAACAATATAAAAACAAAAGCATGATCTAAAAAAAAAACAAGCATTGTGGATTATAAAGAATATAACACAGTTGGTTTGATACCATTATCTCAAACTAGGGCTGTACAAAAAATTGAATGCGATTTTCATGCACATCTCATCAGTAAAGACGCTCCTGTAATTAGAAGTATATCCCTAGCATGTGCGTTCAGATCAGGGTTGCCAGGTTTTCACAACAAATCCTGCCCAGTTGCTTCTCAAAGCTAGTCCAAAACTAGCCCAATCGTGTTTCTAGGAGGTTCCATGATAAAAATTGCTTCCCGGGGTTAAAATAAGTTTTTTTTTAGCATGGCTGCATTGGTAAAGTTCACATTTTAGGGGCTAAATATCACGTTATTTGTATTGTGGTCGCTTCGACCCGCGAACATGAAAAACAACCACAGCCTTGGCAACACTGGTTGGCATTTACTACACTGAGCCGTAATTCACTGACAATCTACACAAAATCGATGTTAAAATCGCAGGCGATTCTTTGTCGATTTTGAAAACGATTTTGTGTTAGTTGTCTGTAGACTACGGCTCTGTGTAGTAACTGCCGCTCCACCTGAACCTGTGTTGCCAAGTCTGCGGTTGTTTTTCATGTCCGCGGTTTGAAGAAATCCCAATAACGTGATATTTAGCCCCTAAAATGCTAATTTTACCAATGCAACCCTTCCAAAAAATGAATATTTTTACCCCGGGAAGCTATTTTTATCAGGGAGCCTCCTGAAAACACGATTGGGCTAGTTTTGGACTAGTTTTAAGAAGCAACTGGGTACGATTTGTTGTGGAAACCTGGCAACCCTGATCTGAGCGCACGTGCCGGAGATATACTTCTAATTACAGGAGCATCTTTACTGATGAGATGCGCATGAAAATCGGCTTCGATTTTTTGCACAGCCCTACCTCAAACGGTGTCAGTTTAATTAATTTAAGTGGGTACAGTAAATAAAACAGTTGAAAATATGGTTTCAATAATGTATATGAAAGAATAAAGGCAGAATCTGAAAAACTATGCCTTGTGCATTATACTGAATAATATTCTGTATATTTTACAGTTGGTTTGATATCTTCAGATCAAATGGTGTTGTCGCTTAATGGATTTATATTATTGAATACATTAAAAGTTGTACAATTATTATAAAAACTGAGCAATAACAGGGATGTTTTTCTGAACATTTTAGTATTGGTTTTATATTATAATGTCACGTAGTTAAATTGTTTAATTAATTTAAATGGTTCATTGTTAATTTTTTCCCACTAGAAATTAAGCCTTGTGCAACGTAAAGTTATTTTGGGCTCAAAACATAACAGCCTTAAAGAGTTTAATTGACAAAAATAAAACAGAATGTCTAATGAATGTTAAACTAACTTTACCGCCATCAAAAACCGCGACGCAAGCACTGCACCAACTGCATAAGATGCCCCTAAAGTGAGAGAAACTGCAGCCTCGGTTCCTCCGCTCCGCTGAGGCGGCGTCAGTGCAACAGTCCCGCAGTGGACGTTACCACAAAAGCCTGAATGACAGCAGTATTCAGCTCTGTACACCGAAACATGAACTGGAACAAATCTTTCACCCTCCATTACTAGCAGCGAACTACATTAACGCTAACATTAATGGTGTGCTCTTTTACTAGTATTTCCTGTCACTCAGGATTTGTTTAGAGATGAAGACTGCCATCTAGCCATCGGGAAATAAACTCAATACGAAACAAATGCCATGAATCTTGTATGATTTATTATCATTTTTTTAATATTGATATTCCGTTTCTGAGAACTGATACAGTATCGCCAAACAAAATAGCGAAATGAGTATCAATATTTTCTTAGACCCCTAAAAAAAGTGTGTGTGTGTGTGTGTGTGTGTGTGTGCGCATGAGAGTGGGCGTGTGACTCTGACATGAGTTCGTGGGAAGTAGAGACAAATTTCTCATCATTCCCGAAACTGGTTCTGTGAGAAGTGTGTTTTTGGTATCAACAATTGCTGTACTTCAGGTCTGAGGATGAGCATAGAAAAGAGGGACAGGGGAGCGGGGAAGAGATCAGGAGCCTCAGGGGTCCGAATGCTGGCAGGTAGTTTGCATGTTCTTACATGATGTTTTAGGAGTTTGTGTGTGTGTTCACATAAGGGAATTTGCATGTGCATGTAAAAAGGGCATTTCAGGATAGAATGAATGCCCAAATATATATGATATATCCCAAATTCAACCTATGTACAGTGCACTCATGCAAATTGATATATTCTATGTTGTAAAACATAGGTATATTATCACACAACACTGTAAGTTCAACATTATCCTTATATTATTCTTGGAATTTGTGCTCTGCATTTAACTCATTCAAGTGCACACACACAGCAGTAAACACACACTCGGAGCAGGGGAGCAGCTGGTGGTCTACAATCCCTGCTGGACCTGAAACTCAAACCCACAACCTTCGGGGTTATAAGTCCGAATCTCTATCCATATATCTATCCAATGTACATTACATAAGTGTGCACTCAAAACAGGACTGTCTATTTCAACAATTATGAATAAACTAAGAGATAACAACAACGATTTTTAATGTCTCCCTCCCTGACTCATATGACTGAACTACAGAAAGTACATATTAACCTTATTAAACTGGATGCCAACTGTTGATTCATTCTGCATTAATTCATGCATTGTAGAATTTACACCCGGACAATTCAGAGCTATTTATATAAATGCCATATAATTATTTAATTTTAATTATATTTATGCAATATGCTAATAATCCATTTCAAATGTATTTATGCACACTTGAAGTAGCTCTGTGAAGGCTATCAAAAAAGCAAGATGAACACACACCACGAGAACACAGACTGTATGAACGTGTGTGTTTATGGGATTTTGTAGACTTCAAGTGAATGAATAACTGGCAAGAATGAGACATGAATCTCGAGGAGCAGTTAAAGACAGCAGAACGTGTGTACAGTCGTGTGCATTCATTATTTTCAATGAAAGGTGTAGGGATGGAAAAAGATGGATATCTGGGATGGAGGGATGAAGGAAGTGAGAAAGGGAGGTGAGTGGAAGAATGAAAAAGCGAAAGCAGACCTGCTTCCTCATCCTCCTCATCCTCTTCCTCATGGTCAGAACTGGATGAGGAGTGATCGCCCGCGGCCGAGTTTATGGCGTTATTCACCCCACGGTCACCATACAGCAGCCCTGAAATACAGCAACCATCAGAGACAACAGACTGGTTCAGTATTGAGAAAGAAGACAAGAACTGAGCTGGAGTTCTACCCAAATCACACAAGGACACAAGCATCACCCGAAATCTAATGACACATGGTGGAAGAATGGAAAAAAGCACAGGAAGAGACGAATGAGTGAGAAAAGTAAGCAGAATGATATGACAGACTCTCTGTTGACATGTAAGAAACGAGGCACGTTTAGCTACAGAATCATCAGAAGAGGTGAGACCTGTCAGGAATGACACACCAACCATCATAATGAACACTGCAACAACTAATCCATAAATACACATCAATGAAAATTGCTGACAACGTCACTTTACAGAGCTAATACAGCTTTATTTTTTTTGTATGAGGGCAAGATGTAAAGCTGCATGAAATCATGACATTGCTGTGATTTAATTAAACTGTGCATCTGCTCTGAGTTTGGATCACATTAACATGCATTTGGGAGGAAATGTGGACAAGCATCTTCGCGAACTTCTGATAAAAAGCACAACGATTTTGGAAAATAATGTCATTATTTATTTATTAATTAATAGCAATTATTTTTTAAAGCTCTTTATGTTCTGTATTATTCCACAGAGACGTGCTATAAATCCTTGTATAGTATGAGCAACACAATATTAGACAGATTAAACAATTTTTTTTCTTCTGCAGGACAGGCCTATATGTTATGATGAAATTAGGTGATGCATGAATTGATATGAATGACATTTTGAACAACTACAATCACAGTAGCATATAGACTGATTTGTCTAACTTTCAGCGTTGTAAGCATGTAATAATTATGACAACATAAAACACTGACAAATAAGCCTGGTGTAAACATAAATATACAAATCACACACACTAGAATGCAGAAATATAAAAACAAATCTGTTGCTTTACCACATTACTTCAGGTAATTCACTGTAATCAACATATGGAATGCATTTTTTAAACACTGTCTGTTAACTTTAAATAAACTTTAAAGTAAAAAAAAAACAAAAAACGAATTACTAATGTAACATTTTAACAAATTAAAAATAAAATGTAATGACTTTAAATAAATAAGAATATATTAATATTAACTTATTAATGAAATGCACCTTAACACTGTTACTGCTTGAGTAATTTCAATGTGCCGAATTGAAGTACGTTCATATATACACTTTTAAATATTCCATATAAGGCGTGCCTGGGTTGCCAGGTTTTCACAACAAAACCTGCCCATTTGCTACAAAAAAAACCAATCGCGTTTCAAGGGGGGGGTCCAACATTTAAAATCGTGTTCCAGGAGTAAAATAGACTTTTTTTTGGAGGGGTTGTCCAGACCGCAGACTTGGCAACACTGCAGCATGCCAACTTGATGCTTCCTCTGTAAAATAGCTTAGATGTGTTCTACTTAAAGCAGCACTTGCTTTTGACAACATAAAATAAATAAAAAATATTTATTTTCTGATTTTCACTGTAAAAATAAATAAATAAATATATAGAATATGTATGGCTCTCTTAATTTTCAAACATGAATCTATCTTTTATTTGGACATGAAATCACAGGGAGCCCTTAAAGCTTCTCTTTTTTTTGACAACAGCTGGGTTATAAGTAGTTCTGAATGATTAATTGCATTTACAATAATACAGTGATATGAAAAAACGTGGAAGGAAGTGGAATCGCAGCCTCTGTAGTTAAAAAAATAAAAAAAAATTATATTGCGACATTTGCGCAAATGCAATTAATCATTCAGTACTACTTATAACCCAGCTGTTGTCAAAAAAAGAGTAGCTTTAATTTTGTAAAATTATGAAGAAAAAATTTGTTTTATTTTGTTTAATTTATATTTTGTAATAATCATCATCATTCATACTGATATATATAATCATACAATGTTGACCAAATTGTGCAGCTCAGCAAACCCGGAGTTTTTTTTTTAAAGCATCTCATAATTGCAACTGCAATTTTATCAGACAAAATTATAATTTGTTTATTCCCCCCCAAACGCAAACCTGTGTAATAATATTAATAATATTAATAAAATAATATTACACAAGATGTGTAATAAGATGATTTATTTGTATTTTTTTTATAGAATGCTGAATAAATGTCAAATGTATATTATGCAAATAATAGAAAGATAACTTAATCAATATAGATAATCAGCACTACAATAAAAAAGACACGTAATGTCAAAACACAGTCTACTGAAAGAAATGAAACAAACGACTGTTGGTTCACGTGTAAATATGGACTGTTTATACCTGGATGGTGTTGTGGTGAGGAATGCACAGAGGTGCCTGGGGTTCCTGAGGGTGGCCTCTCTTTATCAGGGCCCTGTGAGTTAGGAGGGCCCGTGGCGTAATGATGGCTCATGGGATTGTGGAGGTTTGGGTCATAGTGTTGTTGAACTAGAAATACATCAGATAAGACACAATCAATAAAATTGTTCCAACATTTTACATGTGTTTGACTGTATTCTGTTGCATGAACATACATAATAAAATTCAAACCGACCTGCATTTGATTGGCCGTTGACAGTGGCTGTTTGGCTGAGAGGCGGGGCTCCGTAGCCCGGGTGAGATGGTGTGGGATTGGCCCCGATCCCTTGAGAATATTGTTGCAAAGAACTCTGGGTAGGTGGCGGTGGCATTACTGTAGAAACGGGTGGCTGCCCAGCGGTGGTTTGGGAGGATCTCAGCGTGCCGTACTGGCTGCTCCCAGGGGCTGCTGGGTAAGAAACGATGGGGTACAGCGGGGCGCCGAGGTTGCTGCCACTGGATGCTGGCACCAGGCTGGGCTGTAGCTGCTGAGGTTGGGGTTGAGTTTGAGTTTGCCCCTGTGAGGGGTGACTATAAACCTGTCCATAATATCCAGCGTACGGCGCAGTCTGCTGGAATGGCTGTACCGGGGCGTTTGAGTACTGATGCGTTCCTGGTGCTGGATATGGTGACGGCCCTGAGCTCTTCTGGTAATAGTTCCCACTATAGCCTGAGCTCGAAACTGGGATTTTGCCGGCAGGAGGAGCGCTGTGTCCCGCCACGGTGGGGTAAGCAGCAGGCGGAGCAGAACTATAGTAGCTGGATGCAGGATACATGGCAGGGTACATCTGTCCTGGACCTGGCAAAAACAACAGGGATTTGATTTGTGCTTTCAACATGCAAATCAGATGGAAATATGACACATAATCATTAGACAAATCACATATTTTATACAAATTAACCTGTAAAAAACAACAAGTGAAACCTGCATCAATTTTCATTTCAATTTAAAAATAAGTGACGGTAATAGCACAATACTGAATGATTTCCAAATTATGTATTTATCATATTTATAAACCATATTTACACGTTAACAGGGTTAGTATAGGTAACTAAACTCAGAGATGAATAGCCTTTGTTACTGGAAATAAAATAAACTACTGAAAAAAAAACTGAAAAAAAAAAAAAATATATAAAGCTAAATACCTTTAGTTATAAATATATATATATATAAACATTTCAAAATTTATTTTCATCTAGTTTAACTTAAAGTACTAAAATAGCTAAAACTAAAGACAACATAGACATATAAAAAATAACAATAAAATGACTATAAAATGAAATAAAATGAAAAATTATTTGAGGATAATCCAAATATTAATTAAAACTATAAAATAATATAAACACTGCATGATAATCCATTATACTTTAAATAATAGCATTTTAATATTAAGTATTTTACAAAGATTTCTTCCTGACTTTGACAACATGCACCTGTCACTCCTTATTAAAAAAATCTTAGATGTACATTAGAAAATATTAACCAACCTGTTATTAACGCAGTTTAACGGTAATATTGTCAAAATCATATTAACGTGATATAAAGTACACCTCACATTCTCATAATTTCAAAAATGCTGTATAAAGGTACATTAAAACATGTTTTAAGAAATGAATCCGTAAATGATGGTTATTTGGGAATATTTAGTAAATATTTACCACATTCGGCTAAAATCTGCGCAATTATACGAACTCAGCTTGCAACTAATATAAAACGACATACAATCAAGACAGTGACATATTTAACTTCCCAATTATGGTAAATTAGTCTTAACAGATAATAACTCGGACCTTTTAGCCCCTAAAACAAGAAGAATAACAACTAAGCTAACGTTACCATAACTAACTAGCCGCTAACGGGCTAATGACAGTAACTTAAAACACACCGACTTTAATCCTCATTAAAACACATCTAAACTGTTATATGATTTTAATGACAAGTAAGTTGCAGAAAAATGGTACTGTGATATGTCGCGGTCGAAGTCCCCACATCAAAGACGCAGATGTCAGGTGCTTAACGTTAGCTGAGGCTTAACGTTAGGCTTTTAGCTAAGGTAAATTAGCTAACATATCGTAGCTTTTTAAAGTGGATTCGACTAGAATTTTTAGCATTTAGCAATTCAGTTTAGCCGTTAGCATTTTAGCTCAAACACTTAGCCAGTTATCTTTGCATTTTAATGTGATATTGGAGTTAGCTTTAGCGTGTTAGCTCCGGTGGTTTCGCTTTAATCCCGTACCGTTCTGACACGGCGCCGCTCCGCCTCCGTTTTGAGAGGAACTCATGCTGTAATTATTCACAGACGAGCTCGGATTCGCGTAACCCTGTGTGGACATCTCTATCCGAGCGCTTCGAGAGTATAAACATACACGATGCTGTCACCAGTTGTGGCTCTCCATCGACCTGCGCACAGCTGAGCGGAGGACCGTCTGACTAACAGTGATGATCACGGGCCGGTGCTGAACCCACAGATCGGTAGAGGCGTCACTGACAGCTCTTCAAAATAAAAGTATTAAAAAAATAAAATAAAATAAAATAGAATAAAATTAAATTAAAATATAAACAAACAATGGGAAGCCCCCGGTTTTTTTTGTCCAAACAGGTTTAAAACAAACAGGTGGCTCATTTTGAGAGATTAGATTAGATTTATTTAATTTTTTTTTGTCATTGCACATGTAAGGTACAAGGCAACGAAATGCAGTTATCACCTTATAAGCAATAAGCAGTAAGTACAGAATATACAAGATCTGATCCATCATTACTCGCTGGTAAGGTACTGCATTTAAAAGGAG
Source organism: Carassius gibelio (assembly GCF_023724105.1). Lineage (NCBI taxonomy): Eukaryota > Metazoa > Chordata > Actinopteri > Cypriniformes > Cyprinidae > Carassius > Carassius gibelio. The sequence continues at coordinate 10,475,008 of NC_068409.1, forward strand.
ACCTTTGTGCTTTATTGTTACATCTGTGTACATTTAGTTAAATTTGTGCTGAAAAATATAAATATTAACAGCAACAAATGATCATGTTCTATGCCAGTTTAGTAGAAATTAGTTTGGCTCGGTTCATTGCCATTTTCCCACATTTATAGCGTGTTATACAATACAGATTTGAAATCAACTCCAATTTCAGCTGAAAAGTTGTAAAAGTGAGTATTTCATATCAGAACTAAATATCTATATAGTAGCCTATTGAAAAATTTATGTTTTAGGCGATTATATTTATTTTTTAGTTTATTTAGTTTCAGTTATGTTAGTAACTATTTGGAATAAGTTTCATTTAATATATATTCATTTCAGTAATAATGATATATATATATATATATATATATATATATATATATATATATATATATATATATATATATATATATATATAAAATATGTAATTTTATTATATAATAATTTTATTATATAATTAATATAAGTTTATTTAAGTTAAAGTGATGAGCATCAATTAAGAAATTAATTCAATTAAACAAGGAATTTACTTAGACAAATAAAACAACAAGGCAAGGCAAGTTTATTTATGTAGCACATTTTGTACACAATTGTAAATTAAGAGTGATTTACATAAAAGAAAGTAAAATAATGATGAAAAATATCACGAATAAAACAAGTAATTTAAAAACTTTGAAAATGATTTAAAAAGGTAAAAAATAAAAAATACAGTGCAATCAGTTCGGACATTGCACAGTGCTCATTCAATAAATGCACAGCTAAACAGATAAGTTTTGAGTCTAAAAGTGAGTCTAAAAGAGGCTAATGTTTTGGCACATCTGATCTCTTCTGGAAGCTGATTCCAACTGCAGGCAACATAATACCTAAAAGCAGATTGCCTTTGTTTTGTGTGAACCCTTGGTATTTCTAACAGACTCGATCCTAATGATCTGTGTGGTCTGTTAGGTTTATATTCAGTGAGCATATATGCAATGTATTTCAGTCCTAGGTCATTGAGTGACTTATCGATGAGTAAAAGTACTTTAAAATCCTAAATGTAACTAGAAGCCAGTGTAAGGAGCTGAGGACTGGTGTGATATGCTCAGATTTTCTGGTTCTAGTCAGAATCCTGGCAGCAGCGTTCTGGATGAGCTGCAGCTGTCTAATAGTCTTTTTTGTGAAGGCCGGTGAGGAGCCCATTACAGTAGTCCACCTGCTGGTGATAAAGGCATGAACAAGTTTCTCCAAGTCTTGACTGGAAACAAAACATCTAATTCTTGCAATGATTTTTAAATGATAGTGTGCTGATTTAGTTACTGCTCTGACATGACTACTGAAACTAAGGTCTGTCTCTAGAATCACAGCAAGATTCCTGACTTGATTTTTAGTTGTTTGACCCCTAGAGTCAAGGTATGCATTCACATTGAAGACTTCATCTTTGTTTCCAAATGCAATGACTTCCTTGTTTAACTAAAGAAAGTTCTGGCATATCTAAATGTTAATTTCATCAACACATTGACAGAGGGAGTCAGTGGGGCTGTAGTCATCATTGACATCCATTAGACTTATGCTCTCCTAGACTCACATAATAACCTCTCCCTTCTAAGTATGACCTGAACCATTTGAGTACCATCCCAAAGAGCCTGACCCTTTTTTGCCAGTCTCTGTAGAAGTATGTTATGATCGACAGTGTCAGACAGTGAAAATTGTCCAGGTATCCATTAGAGTTTAAGTATTTGTTCAGATGATTAAAAACTATCTTTTCTATAATTTTGCCTATAAAAACAATATTTGATATTTGGAATATTTGATATTGGTCTATAATTGCAAAAGTGTTATAAAGTTTGCTCTTTTTCAGAAGGGGCTTAACAACTGCAAGTTTCAGGGAGTCTGGAAAAGTCGTTCCAGTGAGGCGTTTAGATCACTTTTAAGACATCTGTTTCTAAACAGTTTAGCACAATTTTGAAAAAAAGATGTGGGAAGTGTGTAAAGATAGCAGGTTGACGATTTTAGGTGCTGCACTATTTCGTCCAAAATTTTGCAATCAAATGCTTCAGAAATAGACAAAGTATATTTTTGATATTGCGGACGAATCTGTCTGACCTCTGCATAACTTGAGGATGTGCTGATCCTGTTCCTGATATTAATGGTCTTCTCAGAAAAAAAAAGGAATCAAACTCATTGCATTTGCTGTCTGAGAGCATTTCACTGGGAATCTGACTTGGGGGGTTTTTCAGTCTCTCAACAGTGGCAAAAAGAGTGCGAGTGTTGTTTAAGTTACTATTTATAAGGTTTGAGAAGAACCTCTGAACCACAGTTCCAAGTTCTAAGTTTCGTCTTCTGCCACATCCGCTCAGCTTTTCTGCATTTTCTTTTCATACTCTTTACTGCTGCTGATTTTCTCCAAGCTGGAGAATGTCATCAATAACATTCTTAACTTTTGAGTCGAAGGAATCAAGGAGAATATCAACAGACTCTGCAGAAATGCTTGGTGATAAAGATATAGCCTCCATAAATACCACACTAGTGTTTTGGTTAATGCATCTCTTTCTGACAGAGACAGATCTAGATACATTGGTAGCAGAGATCAAAATATCAAAGAAAATACAGAAGTGATCAGATAGTGCTACGTCCTTAATAACAATGGATGAAATGTTTAGACCCCTACTGATGATTAGATCCAGAGTGTGTCCACCTTTGTGTGTGGGTCCATGCACATGCTAAATAAGGTCAAAACAAAAGTGTTTAAAACCGTTATAATTTATTTTGTAGTTTTGTTTCCTGCATGATCTATGTGAATATTAAAATCCCCTGCAATAGTAAAACAGTTAAACTCTTGGGAAATCATTGATAGCATTTCTGTGACCTCTTCAACAAAGGCTGGAGATTATTTTGGAGGCCTGTAAATAATGATAAACAGAATGTGTGGAGCACCTTTCAACAAAATATCTAGATATTCAAAAGACAATTACTGACCAAATGACACTTGCTTGCATTGGTAGACATCTTTAAATAGAGCAGCTACACCTTAAATGTCTTATAGACATATTAGTCATATTAGTCATGGCCCGTATATCCAGACCAGTGCAACCAGGTTTTGGACTGAAATTACAATACTTGATAGTCTTGACTCTTGAACTTAAAAAAAAAAACATCAGATAGTATTAAAGGTGACGAGTTTACTTTTCACACTTATATTTGCTTGTTTGGGGTTATAGTTATTTCATGATGTATTATTTATCATACTTATATTCTGAGTAATAAATACCACTCCCTGTTGCTAAGAAGACAACACTCTGTGTCTGTGCTGGAGGCAAGTATCACTCATATAACAGCAATAAACAGAGATTAAGTAGCAACAGGAAGGAATGATTGACAAAGATAGATGGGAAATAACTGTCTCTGAATCTGTAATGAGCGCTTGATTCATCGTTGCTCAGTGATGCCACTTCATTAGTTTAGACATAGTTCCTTCCATGTTACCAGAGAATCACTTTACCCATATTAACTGGCAGCATACGTAACAACCCCACTGCAAGAGCAACCACTTCTTCAATCTGAGTAACAGTCACTTTTATAAATAAAGCATGCATTTATGCATGTATGAGTAAAAACAAACTCAGTCAAGAAAAAGCAATTAAAATATATTTATTGTTAAAACATTATCAGTAATCTTTAAAATAGTTAAACATACTTAAAAGTAGCTGTACGACAGATACTTTGTAAAACCCTGTCTAGCTTAATGAAGCTCCAGGCTTCCTAAGTGCTATAGAGACATTAGTAGTGTTAAAGTCAGCAAAAAATCACAATCAAAACACATTTTACTTCCATAATGTGATGTATTTGAGTGAAAAGTATATTGAATTATTAAAAAAACAACACAATGGCATTTTGTCTGTCAGGAACTGATGTGATAAGTGTTCTGCATTTGAATGCATTCACTTTTGGAAAAGCTTTTTTGAAAGTTATTTAAGAAGTGATGATGATTTTTTTGAATGCAAATATTATTTTCCTCGGACTGATGTGCACTGATGAATAGCTCACATTAAGAGCACTTAATGTGAATTATGAAAGTAAAGAGATTTGATTCCATGTTGACTTCAAACATTCAAAAAACTCACAATCTCACAATAACAATAATTAAGCACCGATCACAGCAGTTTAGAACTGAACCTAAAACAGAGAGCATTATTTTCAGTGAGGTACACAATAACTGTACACTACATACACTACAGGCCAAAAGATTGGAATAATTAAGTTATATGTATAAAATAAATGCTGTTTCTTGAACGTCTTATTGATTAAAGAATCAATACATGAAAAGTATCTCAGTTGCAACACAAACTTGAAGCAGCACAACTGTTATCAATAATCATAATAATAATAATAAAAATGTTTCTTGAGCATCATATCAGCAAATTAGAGTGATTTCTGAAGGATCACGTGACACTGAAGACTGGAAATAATGATGCTGAAAATTCAGCTTTGCATCACAGGAATCAATTCTATTTTAAAATATATTCAAATAGAAAATAGTTATTTTAAATTGCAATAGTGTCGCAATTTTAACTGTATTTTTAATCAAATAAATGCGGCACTGCTGAACAGAAGGGGAAAAAAGTAATTATTGTTCCAGTCTGACTGCACTTGTACAGAACTCAGTCTCTTTGCATTTTGTTTCATTCTCAGTGCATTCATTTCCTCATCACAGTGCTCCGTCATTGGTGTATGAAGGATTTCCGAGGCCCTCAGCGTCTCCCATCCTTTCTTTCCGACACGTCCTTCGTCTCCACAGAACAACGGCGAGCACCAAGAGCAGCAGCAGGAATCCGACGCACCCCGCGATGATCCCTGCGCTCACAGCCGCCTGGTCGGGTTGCGGTGGCTCATATCGTGCACATGACTTTTCGCTGAGTCCCGCTTTATTTCCTGCTGCCACACACACCATCTCCCCGACTTTCACTCCAGGTAAGGAACCGTTTCTTAAGTATTCACTGAAAACCAGCTGCTTGCTTCCATCTTTCAGTGAGACCTCATAATGAGTGACGATGGAGCGAGGAGCGCACCAATGCACAAAGACTTCCCCGGATCTGTCCAGCTTCACCTCCCGGAGCTCCGGAGCCTCGGGTCTCTCCTCCGGCCCCGTCAGCCCAGGACAGAGGCAGCCCGTCTCGGCTGAAATCTTGTCGCAAGGGGTCGCCTGAACCACACAGGGGTCATAATCACAAGGGCGGCGGATTACACGAGAGGTCGTGACCCCTGGAGACTGGGGCGTGTGCGTCGTCTTTGAATTTTCCTCATCATAGTCATCATCGACTTCAATAATGCGAACACGTGTGAGAGAAGGCTGATGCACTGAAGGAGTGACAGATGTGGCGCAGACAAGCTCCATCACACAGAGGAGAAGGAGGAGGAGGGACGTGACCTGTGACACCAGCAACATCTTGATCCTGAAACAGAGAAAGTTACAGTCAAACTTTATTTTAGCAGCTCTATACATCAATAAACAGGATAGAAGAAAAAATGAAAGAACAGAAGATCAAATTTGATCCTGTCAAGTGCATAATAAAAGCTCCTGCTCTGTGTCATTGCAATAACAAAAATCAATATAAAAAAATTAAATTACTTTCAGCTCTCTATCCCTATCAATCCTGTTATATTCATTTTCAAAAGAATATGAAATGAACAGAAGATTTTTTTTCTTTTTTAAACATAAATGAAAAAAATAAAAAAAATAATAATGATAATAATGTTATAGTCACCAATGCATGCACACACACAAACACAATTTTAAGTAAAAAAAAAAAAAGTTTTATTTCAGTATAATAATTTTGTATGGTTTTTAGTTAACAATAATAACCCTGCGACTAGCTTCATTCAATGTGCACCTTAAACTGTTTCCATCCATCTTTCAAAAGTCTTTCTCTGTGAGCAAATAAACAGCCTGAATGTTCCTTCTGGAGAGAATTAAAGTGAAACTAAACATGGGGATGTATTTTTAACACAGGACACACACTGGGCTCTGCTCACAAACATCGCAGTGGAATGAACCTCAAGGCAGTGTCTGACAGTTACTGTGGGGACACCACTAAAGCCAGAAAGTGAAAGAGAAGTCCTGGTCCCTGATTGATGCCAGCTTGCTGAAAATCACATCCAATAAAGACACTTGGATCAACAACAACCGAAAAGTTACTGCTGCTAGGTGATACTAAGTGACTAACAATTTCTACCTGGTGTTAAGAAATAGGAGAAAGAAACCCAAACACTGAAGAAGAAACACAGGCCATATGTATAAATCAGAAGATACTTCATAGAGACTTGATAACTGACTCTAATGACTAAGCAATACTGTAGGAATGGCATGACAACACGCTAAAACATCTCCTAACATCTTAGCATCGCCCTGACAATAATGCGTGGGCAAAAACAGTGTAGATATAGTTGTTGCCATAAATAAATACAAATAAAACCATAAAACACATTTCTTTGTGACTTGAAATAAAATAAATATTAACTCAAATATAAAATATAAAAAATCTAAAATGTTAAATAATACCTGGTTATACATTTGATTTTATTCAAGCTACTTGCCAAAACAGCATTTCTGATCTGCATTTAGCTTAACTTAAGGATATTGTTAAATAAATATACAAATATGCAGAAAATAAACTGTTTTTTTTTTAATAAATCTATTTATCATGACTATAAAGTATTTATTTGTATTTTGGTTGTTTTACGTCAAGTTAAACCAAATGAAAATGGGAAATGTTGCTTTGGCAGGTTTTTTATATTATGTTTGATCTTATTTAATTTCAGGTACCACAAAAAATTATGTGTCTATACATATATATATATATATATATATATATATATATATATATATATATATATATATATATATATATATATATATAGTTGCATATTTAGTTAACAATAATATCCTTAAATTGTTTCCAACACAGAAAATGAAAATAACTAAACTAAAACTAATAATAAAATTAATAAAACCCTACACTGAATTAAAATATTATATATATATAATATATAATTAATATTTAAATTAAAATGAAAAAGAAAAATACAGAAAAACTACAATCCTCAGTGGCACTTAAATAACATTGGCTAATTTTACTAAAAATGTAAAGTATATAAAAAAATTCTACAACTAGTTCCATAATCAAAAAGATTTAAAAGGTTCACTTAGTTCTAAAATATTTATTAATAATTATCCATTATTCCAAGATTTATCAAAGTTTGACAGTAGTCATAATATCCGCAGTAGCTGCTGTAGTGTTTGGGTGGTTCCCATCGAAAAATAAAACGCTATTAGTCCACTATTACAATTCCTATTGTACTGATCATCATGGCAACCTTTAGCCTCAGCGTCAGTAAAACTGTAGGAAAAATGCTCAGCGTACCTGTTTGACAGCAGTCTGGATGGTTTCTGCTCACGTCTTGAATGAGATCTTCTCTCCAGCAGACGTCTGGTTTATTTTCTCTCAGTCTAATGCATTCTTCCTCTTAACCTTCCTTTTTTCTTTCCACTAAAGCCCCTCCCTCTGTACACCCCCCTCACCCATCTGCCGGCCTCCCAACCTCCTGCTTCACTCTTTTTGGCTTGCAACTTCGCATTGATTTTCTCTCCAGGACTCTCTTCGGCCCTCAGTGCTATCCCCCAACCCCACGTCCCTCTCTCGACTCCTTTCAAGTGTGTTTGTGAGTCCTGCTGAGTTTCGGCCTGCTCTGCATGTTAATTTCTCCAGCAGGAGCAACAGGAGACATGCTGGAACTCATCTGGGTGTCCCGTACTGAGCGTGTATGTGCAGGCATGTCTGGGTTATTATAAAACTACAACCATAAAAAAAATTGAACTTCATGAAATTAAGTTAGATCAAATATATTTAAAAGTTGTGTAAACTGGCATCATTTTCAGTGAATAATGATGGTGTTATTTTTAATGGACATGGTCATTATGATCAGTCACTATGTTGCAAAGATTCTTCAACAATTCTCATTTTGTGCTTCGTGGAAAAATATACTTGTTTGGGAAATCATGAGACTAAATGCTAACTGAAACAATGTTCTTTTTGGTCGAACCGCCTTTAAAAAGCCCTGTTTATTACAAAAGCTGTGATATACAAAGTCTCAGCTCATTATTTGCTCCACTTCACATTCCTCTCTTTTATAATTGTATATGTTCAGCAGAGCGTGATCCATGACAGAGAGAGAGCGAACAAGACGGCTGATATTCATTTCTATTGACCCCACTGGTGTGCTTTCCAGACCGAGGGGAAGAGGAAACCCGTCCTTATATGGTCACGCCGGTGAGGGGTGAGAGACACATAACTCACTCACTTTGTCTGTTCCCTCAGCGGTAACCTTTACTAAGAGCCAAATATATGCGCATATATATAAATATATACACTCAGGTGAACCTCATGACATAAGGAAATATTTCAAGTCACAAATCAAAAGAAAATGTCAATGCCTACTGAAAAGCCGTTATTGTTTTAATGACATTTAAGCATATATTACCAACAAATAGTCCCTATCATAATAAAGCATTAATTCTCATTACTTTAATCTGAAATAAATAATTATCTATTATCACATAAATATATATATATTATTGCAATTATATATACAGTATAAACTATATATGCAGTGCTATCTATAAAATATATATAAAAAAGTTTTAGTTTAATTACCAAGACAAGTAAAACTAAATAAACTAAACTAATAAATAAAAATACTAATATATATATATATATATATATATATATATATATATATATATATATATAATCAATTATTACAGAATGAATTCTTTGGTCTGTATGACTGAACTGAACCTAGTGAGAATCACCCTGAGAATACAAAACTCAAGTAAAATATTAAAGCTATTTTCCATGTTGCAAGGCTTTTACAGTGAGGTAGTGGATGCAGTCGCGCTGGACATGAGGATGAGATTGTTAGTTCTCGTTCACACCCACATCTTGGCTCAGAAACATCTTACAGTCAGTGACATGAGTCACAATATCATGGTGAAAAAATCTGTGTCAGGCATGTATGATCATGTCAAGTGAACACTGTGTGTCTGTGTGTGTGATCAGGAAGACAAAACATATTCACTGTCTGAACATCGACAGTCCTGTTTTTGCTCATATAGGGGAGGTCGGGGCTTTTAACACTACAGGTGGGGTTTTCTACACAGACACAAACCTTAAAGCTTTGACTACAAACAAGCTATTTTCACCATATTACTCAGAAAAAAAGAATGAAGTTCACTGAACACACACTGACGTTTTTTCACAAGTCCAGTGATATTTGATAATAATTAAACAGCAAATCAGCATATTAGAAAGACTTCTGAAGGATCACGTGACAGTGATGACTGGCGTAATGATGCTGAAAATTCAGCTTTGAGCACAGGAATAAATTATGTACAAATATTCACATAGAAAACATTTTTATTTTATTTTAATGATATTAAAAATGTTTTGCTGTGTTTTGAAAATGAATACAGCCTTGTTGAGCTTAAAAAAAAAAAACTAATTCTTTCAAACTTTTTTTATCAAAACATACTGGTACATGCACAGATCTTGTGATGACTTGCCCAGGTTCAAACGGAACGACTCAGAAAACATTTCTGGTTTCTATGGTAAAGTTGAAAGAAGGGCTGTGAACACGTTCTCAGATGAACAGACAGATATTTGATTGTGCTGAATTCACTCACTTCCATTACAGTCAAAATACTAACACAACAGCCAGACTGGTTTTCAAAAAGCAAACACTTGTCTTATTCCTCCACCCACTGCTTCCTGAAGACCCTCGACATTCAGTCTCCAACTCTCTCTCCACTATATACTATTAAAAGAATCTGAATCCATTGGGAAAGAGCAGACCTCCAGAACTCCCGACCCCTGCTCCAGTCTCACACTCCAGTCTGATTCCACTGAGACCTAGACGTCACAGAAAATAAAACATGTCTTAAATTTCAGAAAGCACAGGTCATGATATTGGCCAGAGTATGAAGCCATATGTGACCCTGGACCACAAAATCAGTCATAAGATTTATACATCATCTGGAAGGTGAATAAATTATTAAGCTTTCCTTTGATGCATGGTTTGTTAGGATCAGACAATATTTGAAAGATACAACTATCAGAAAATCTGGAATTTGAGGGTGAAAAAAAACTATATCTATATAGTAAGAAAATCACCTTTAAAGTTGTTCAAATTAAGTTTTAAGCAATGCATATTACTATAAAGAATTACGTTTTGTATTTGTATTTCATTATGCATATATTTTGTATATTTTTTTGATGTTGCATGATGTTCTTAACTCAAAGTACATTTTCACTCCCAATGTTCCTGAGTTCAGAGTGGATTATTAGAATTCATTGACAAGATGTTCCAGCTTTCTGTGAAGATTATTAGTTTGGTTTTGGTTTCAAGCCTATTTTTATTTTTTTATTTTTTTCAGAAAAGATGACATGGAATTCTGTGAATAGTAAATATCTAGCATGAAAAATAGAAATAAAAAAGGGAAAATGGAAAACATCTAGATGCATTTCTAAGTTCCTCTTCCCCATTCTGCACAGCAAAATTATGTTGGGAGATTTGTCACCATGGGTGTTAAAATTATCACTTTTCAGGTGAACATACAGGTCCATCTTTAAAATAACACTGACAAAAGTGTTTATCATACACACACTGTGTTAGTGTTTCATTTTAATCACTCAAGGTGTTGTGAAATTATTACTTGCATGTATACACATTTAACACTTTATGTTAATTAATCCCACACACCAAGTGTATTTAATGTTGATTAATGTTAATTTTGTAAATATGATTTTAAAATGGATATGGCAGATTACATTGAAAACATAAACCTATAGATATTTTCAAAAACCAAGTGACTATCAATTTATTTAAACATTAATTGAAATTTTAATATATCAAACAATTGAATAAAACAGCTCTGCTAGTCTACAATGCAACTTAACACTGTTCGGTATGAAAATACACATTCAATGAGTATTTACTTTCATTTTATAAAAAAAAATCGAAAACCATGAAATTCTCGCTTTCAGTCAGTGGGTGCGACAGAGAAAACACTAAGTTCCCTTTCGATAATTCACTTGAACTGCGTATGTGGACAAGCTCCTTTTTTCTTCAATGCTGAAGCCTTTTTTCAATAGCCTTTTTTCAACTGCACTTCCATTGATTCAAACTGGAAAACATTTTGGACCAATGATAGCTGCGCGAACGTGTGGCGATGCACCCCACCAAAATGGGCGGAGCATATGGCTATATAAGCAGGCAAATCGCCATAGGATTTCAGATCTCTATCTTTCAGCGACGACTTCTTTGTGCTGGATCCCGTTTGCTGAATGTCTTTACCTGGAATGAGCTCTCGCCATTGGAGAGGCACCGCAGCGGACCAGCTGAGATCGCCGAACACCTGCAGCGCCGACGTTCTCATAGACTGCCGCTCTCAGGCAAGGTTCACGAGCCAGCCACTTCACTCTTCCAGCTGCTTCTCAGCGGATCTCCTGCTGCCATCTGGCACTTCTGAAAAAGCAGTTTCCAGCAGTTTTCACCGCTCTAAAAGACCAATTCAAACACCGTTCTCATGGCGGCGGCATTAATGCAGATCACGTGCCACAGATGTGGCACATGCAGAGCCCTTCTGCATGAATGATGATGGCCACAGCGACTGTGGTTTTTGCCTGGGCAAACCCCACGCTGAGGCGGTGCTCACAGAGACTTCATTCTCTTATTGTGAGAGCATGAGTCTCGCCTCTTTGCGTTTGCGGATCACTTTCGTCAATGAAAGCAGTCCCGCCCCTCATGCCCTCCCATCTTCTTCCTCCCATGAGCCGGCTAGGAAGAGACAGCGGGGTAAAGGGGCTCAGAGCCTGGACTTGGGTGAGCTCATGCCGGCCCAGCACCCACGTGCCTCACCCTCTCCTATGAGAGAGCCGTCCCACGTCCTTTTTCTCACGGCCAGAGCAGCGTCCCTCAGCTGATGCGAGTGACCTCGTCTCTTTTGGCAGATCAGAGGACGAGCCGGTTGACTCCTTGTCACTCGGGTCTTCTGAAGCGGAGGATTGGACAGGTGATTCTGAACTTACCCACATGCCATCACTTGAGCCCATCGACGCCAGAGCTGGGATGGATGCCAAGCTATCTGCATCCTTTCCAAAGTCATTGAAGGAACTCGATCTAGAGTGGACTCCACCTGAAGCGCCAAAGCGGAGCAAGCTGGACGAGTGGTACCTGCCAGGATGCCGCCAGTGCTCTGCCCCGTTCTTCCCTGAAGTTCATGACGAGCTGACCATATCGTGGCATGCCCCCTACTCACCCCACTTATTCACTGCCTCCTCTGCATCTCTCACTTCAGTTGATGGCTCTCAGGAGAAGGGCTATGAGCAAATGCCGCCCCTGGATGAGGCCATGGCTGCTCATTTACTGGAAAAGTAAGAGAGCCCTTGCTTCTAAGCCCTGCAGAACGACCTCCATCATGGCTGGCAGAGCCTATACATCCACAGCTGTAGAAGGATTTCACTGAGCATTTCACTGCAGCACAGAAGTCGCACCAGGCCATGTGACACTTTCTGCCCAAACGCTCCAGCTCAGCATCTTGAGTCTCCCCAGGTCTGCGCTGACTCAGCATCAGAGCAAGCCTGCCCCTTCTACCTCCCAGGCAGTGCCCCCTAAGTAGCAGCATCAGCGAGCTTGCACTGCTAAATGCACTAACCCTCCAAGACTTTAGAGTCCCCAGCCAAGGATTGTGCTGGACCCCGACACCTTCAAAATCTTCCTGATCTTTTGGGAAGAAAGAGGAAGGGGCAAAGTCCCACTGCGTCTGGACCACCCCAAAAGCTCTCTTGCCTAGTTCCCCCGCCACCCCGTTCAGTTCCTGGCATCGGGGGGCAGACAGTTCTCAGAATTTGCCTGCTTATATAGCCATACGCTCCGCCCATTTTTGCAGGCTTTGGCATGCTGCAAAAAGGAGCTTTTCCCCATACACAGTACTCGTTCTGTATCTCAGGGATACCGAGGTTACGTTCATAACGGAGTACGTTTTTGGAAATCTAGCTTGGTCAGGATGTCATATTAATGGATTTTAAACCGAATACAGCATGATCTCTAAAAATCTAAATCTAACTACATGGTTGCTCCCCAAAAGAATATGAGCTCAGTCATTTCATTTTTAGCAAAGATGTAAAGAAATGTAATACATTTGACATTATCTGACATATATATCACTCTGTCTGACTGTCCGTCTATCTACAGCCATTGAATGCTGTTATCTTGCCAGTTAGTAAAATATTTTGAAAGGTCATGGCTTCTTCATGCATTCTACACCAGGGGTTCCCAAAATAGGGGTCGGGACCCCCCAGGGGGATGCAAAACCACGAGGATGGGTTGCAAGATGATTTCCAGAAATCATTTTTTAAAAGGATTAGAAATAGCAAACTTTACCGACAACAATAAAAATAAGGTTGAATTAAAAATAAAACTCCAACGTGGAATTTTGTACTCCAGCATTTTGCCTACCCAATTAATTATGTAAGATTAATGTTGAAATGTCAGTAATGAGTAAATTACTAGAAAATTATATTATTGTTGTTAGTGTTACGTGCCTCCCTGGTCTAGGGTCTGGGATGGCAGAAACAAGGAAATTTTTAAACAAGGTAGAAAACAACTTTTCTACCGACCACCTGGAGACCTTCTCTCCTGTCCCAGCATGCCACAGAAAACTACACAGACTTGACTACAAAGTCATGGTCTAGAATTTTGGTTTATTTAACAAACTCAAAGAAAGATGCTTAGCATGGAGCAAAATAAAGTTCAGAGGGGACCAGGCCAAAATAACAAACATAACAGATCTAATTTACAAAAATGAGTACTTTTCTAAGCTCTCAAAACAAAATCCAAAATAAACAACAAAAGTCTTACCTTACTCCCTTTCTAGCCAAAAACAGGTGAAAACATGGACCATAAAAGAAATGGCGTCATCCTCCCTACGGCTCCAAAATTAATTAAACTTTCACCTTAAGGTCTAACCTTGGGAGCTTCCTTGTACAAAAACAAATAAACCACAACTCTCCAACGTTTCAAACTGTATACACCAACAACAATGTAAACGGACAACTAGCGCGCACACATGCTATGGTCTGAGGGCAGGTGAAAAGTCTCCAGAGGCAGCAAAGGCCAAGAAGGGGCACATTTCAGATGGAGTCTTCAGCTTTTATCCACAAGCTTTCCCTCCAGCAGCCAATCAGAGCAACCAGGTGATTGATGACAATCAGAAGCAGCTGATCTTCATTAAGCTTTTGGCTGTTGTAGACAGAATAGAGAGACAAAACACTGCCAAAACAAACTGTAATCAACATAGTGGCAATAATTAAATACTGCACAAATAACACCTTGCACAAAATTACGCCCAAGGACGTAACATTAGACTGTTGTGTTTCTTTGTGTTGTCACTGTAGGGTGCATGTGCACAGTTGTGCAAAATGTTTGTATACTTTAACCACCTCAGATGAGAGTGGGGGTCGCGAGGTACTGGTACTGTGTTTTTGTGGTCGTGATCTGAAAAGTCTGGGAACCCCTGTTCTAGACAGTACTTGTTTCTTCAGGGCTCATATGTTGATCTGTGCTGTACTCTAGTGGTCAACAGCGATCATTGAGAAAGGAACCGACACATTACACCTGAGATTAATAATAAAAATAAACACTAAAGCACAATTAATGCACTGTAAATTTGACAAAGAAAAACGGCTGGAGGAGAATCGCATATTAAATACACTTCTTCAGCCTGCGTGATGCATTTCCAAAACACAAAAACAGTTATGCAACATTCATATAGTGCAACTGAAAGAGCGTTGCTTCGCGATAAAGCACATATTTAAATAAAAAGATATAGTTCAAACACTTTCTAAATAATAATGGATAAAATCATCTGCCAAAATGTAAAAGTGGGGTAATGTAAAAGGAAGCACACATAGGCCTATGTATGGAAGGATGTGTGGATGTGTCCCTCTGGTCACATTAGAAGCATTATACTGTACAGGGAAGCGCGTCACGGATCCTCCTCCTCCATACTATAATAACCCATCATGGCTTCCCAAACACGCCTCTATATGCACCGATTCTACCGACCAAACTCTCATCCGCGGGCCCGGAGAGCGTTTAAAACGATGCCCTTGACCCATTTCCAATCAGGAACGGTGTGATTTGTGACTAGCATTGATGGATTGTGCACTTGCCACAAATGCATTGCTCACCGGATGCTCTCGGTTCCATTTGTTTGACTGGCTGTAAATGTGTCACCAGGAGGCACCTATAACACTGTAAATCTACTCCTCGTGTCATCTGTACAGATCCTCGCGCGCTTCCTTGTTCCAGGCCAATTGCGGGACGGGCTGAAGCCACGGAGGAGGGGGTGGTCTCCGGTATCCGGTTCTTTCCGTAATCCTGCGCTGGTGGAATTTTAAATCCAGCGGGATCTGCTCAGTGGTGATTGTTTACTGGAACTGCTACACTGAGTTGTTCTTTAGAACGCTTAATTGTTGCATTGTAACGTGCGCAGAGCGTTTAATCGATACATTATCGCACTTTGCAACGTTAACTTCAGCGGAATGACGATAGCGTGTGTGTAGAACGTTGAGTGGTTACATTGTAGCTCTCGCAGAATGAGCGTCTCGGAACGTTTCACTGTTTTACTGTAACAGTGCAGAAGTGAGCAGAGCAGATCCGGTGTAAATATTCAACAAATGATAGAGGAGGAGTCGGTGCACGACATTAAAAGGGATGTGAACCGAGAGCAAAGAGCTTCGGACTCGGCTTAAAGCGCGCGCTCACTGTGTTCTCCTCAGTTTGCTGGAAGTCCTGCTGCTTTATTATGAAGAGTGATCTCTCGTAACAGGATTTGGGCATTATCGATCGGATTATGAGTGATCATCTATGCAAAATCACGCGAGATTGACTTAGTTTCAGATTTTAAGGGGATTTATTTCTGTTCTTCTCTTCCACCCGTTCGGAGGCATATAGGATGCACCCAGAAAGCAATGAGAACACTGCTAGAGCAGCCAGCGGGACACCCGATTCGGAAGAATTGACCACTGAACCGCAGGCTGGACATACTGAACATCTTGCAGTGGAGCATAAAGAGACGCAGGAGTATGAGGAACCGGAGGGTAAGCTCGCCCCGGAGGACAGCACGATGCAGCTGATACAAACCGGCTGCCCCGACAAGCGTCCGGCGACGCCGCCCGGCGCACACCCGGGACCGGGGTTTGTTCCACCGGAGGGGGGCTTCGGCTGGGTCGTGGTGTTCGCTGCAACGTGGTGCAACGGCTCGATTTTCGGCATCCAGAACTCATTCGGGATTCTGCACATGATGCTGGTGAAAGACCATCAGGAACTGACGGACCAGGCGTCTCAGTTTAAAGTGGGTGAGTGTGTTTCAGTGTTTCACTAAGTGTTGGAAGTGTGAGGTGAAAGGAGATTGCAGGCACGCTTGATCCTGAGAGGCTTAAGGGATCATAACTGGTCTTTCGAGCCACAGAGTCTGGTGACAGGCGCCTGGAGCTGCTCTCTGGACCCGCCACAGACAGAGGGAGACGCCCACTCACATCACACACTGACACCTGCTACTGAGAATACACAGGAACACAGCCTATTTTGGGGGGATTTTGTCGAAAGGTGAAATAAAAGTATGGCAGTATTTGTTTACATATGTCACCACAAAACTCTATATTCTGTATAATATATATATATATATATATATATATATATATATATATATATATACCATCACTTTACCATATCACTCATTAACTTATCAGAAATATATTTTCTGATTATTATCATAAAACATTTTTAGAGTTTTATTCTGGTCATTGTAAAGTAGCAGCAATTTCACCGTCCAAAGCGTTTTGTAATTGCTCCACTCCCGTCTGGGCTTTCCATTTCTCACTCCATGCTCACGGATCAGAGAAATCATCATTCTATCCACACATTTCTCCTAAACACAGACCAGTGGAGTGAAGAAACAGTGAAAAGTCCTAGTGCTGATCTTGAATCATTTGGACCTTCCCACCCAGTTATTTACAATAACATCAGCATGATAAAACAGCATGTTAGCAGCTCTCACATTGTGTTAACCAGACCAAGAGATCAATTCAGTGCTCAATGCAGAAGAAAGCAGTATCTGTCACAAACTCTTCTGAACTTGTGAATGTACCCGACAACCCCGGAGCTCACTTCAGATCCTCTGTCTGAGCCAACGTGAGAGAAAACAAGAGCGAGTCCACATGCTTATAATCTCGTAAATGTCTCGCAGGCCTCTGGTTGTTGTTCAGGGAATTGCCATCTGTCTTGCATTCTGAGCTCCATTTTTATGGCCAACACGCAGTAAAAGCTTAGTTTTAATGTTCAGACTCCTTACTTGGCTGTACAACATCACTATTTGATGTTTACATCTTGAACATTAATAAAATCAGGCCCACAGGAGGAGGACAAATGAGTGGTTTGAGGAGACTACGAAGAATGAGCGTTATGAGAAAGTGTTTTCGATGGTTTCTCCCTTGTATTTATAAAGTAATACTGTGATTAATGAAAATATGTGCATGAATTATTTGTGCCAGTCAATATTGTGAGTGTGTGTGTGTGTGTTCAATCTCTTTCTACTCTCTGGCTTGATTCAGTTTTGTGGGTCATTGTATGAAACTTTTTTTTCATACAGAAGGAATTTTTTTCCTTTTTGTTTTAAAAGGAATTTAAGATTAATAAATTGCATTAGGCAAGTATTAGGCTAATACACTGAAAAAAAATATTGTATGATTTATTCTAAAACAGTTTTCACTCTGAAAAAAGATTTTCACAGATGTCAAAAAATAACTAAAGGGAAAAATATATTTTCTTGTATAATGTACTGAATAATCTTTTAATGTACTGTAATAATTAATATATGTATGTATGTATTTATGTGTGGGTTTTAAATTAAAAACAATTTAACTTTATTTTATCTTATTTATTATATAATAATTATGATTCCTATCATGATAATTATAAGAGATATCAGTGTTGACAATCTTACAATTTAATTTTATATTATAAATCTTGTTCTCAAGGTCATGAAACTAAGTCTTTCATATATGCATATGCTGATCAATCATCAATAGTTTACTTTACAAAATCATTATAAAATTGTTTTTGTTTAAAGATCATACAAAGTAAAAAAGCACCCATTGATAAAACGAATCACTGGAAAAAAATAGTGATTTGATTTTTGTTGATATTAAAAAAAAACTGCTATCAGCTATCTATTTTTTAATTAGTAGTTTTAACACCTGTATTAATTACACCTGTTTTCTAGAATGATGTTTCTGATTATAATCATCAGTATTTTCTATTTTCCAGAGCAAATATTGAAAACATTCCTCCATTGACAAGTGTGTTTCACAAAAAAATCGAAGAATTCTTCTACTCTGTCGCTCTCATTCTGTCTCTCTGCATGACGGCCCTTTGTTTAATCTGCTGTGATGGCTGTGATGTAGGCGTGTGTTAGGGATTTGATTGGTCTGTGAGGGGCTCATGGGTAGTGTCAGAACACACGGAGCTTAAAGGGGCATGTCCTGTATCCCCCAGCCTCGCTCACATGGTTCGGCCTGTCCCAACACACACAACACAAAAGTTATGTTAAATCTCAATAGGGGAGACACAATTAAAAAAAAAAAATAATAGATAATTTTTTTATTTATTTAAGTTCTGAAAGTGAAAACATGTTTGTCATGTAAGAGTTGTATTTAGATCACTGTCTGATGAAACTGGATCAATTCATAAAAAACAAAAAAAACGCAGGTGCCAAAAAGAGTGACATCATTGACCTTTAATTGGCATTCAGCTGTACTTGACATCACCTTATACACACCTGCAGTTTCCCAAATGTCACTCTTTTACATGTTCCCTCTCTTTCTTTTTGCGTTCCTCACTCTCTCTCTCTCTCTCTCACACACAGACACACACACACACACACACACACACACGCGTGCCTACAGAAGGACTGCTGGTAATGCATAGATTCAGATCATGTTACCTATATGTATATCTGGAGCACATGAACTCGGATGCTCTCAGCTGTGTTTCCGCTGACTCTATCTGCATCACATACTTTCCTAGACGTTTTTAGACTTTTCTACACACTCTTTTCTTTAAAGAAAAATAGTCTTAAAAGCATGGTTTAGAAGTAAAGCAGTAAATACTAAAGGATTTCACCTTGCATTAGTTTGAGAACCAGGTTTTGGGAAGGTTTTAATTATTTTTGCAATCTTTATCATTATAGTTTTGGCTCTAAAGCCTTGTAGATGTTTTACTTCCTTCTTGTCTTGTTAGAATGATTGTACTGTATTTTAGAGATGAGCACATATGAAAACTGCCACAATGTCTGTGTAACTTAGTGGAAGCTAACTATGAACAATTGTGAATGTGCACTTGGTGTACAGTGAAGTTTGTGTGCATTTTGTGTACACCAAAAAATATTATTTGGACACTTTCTTGAGTTTTCTAGCTTGCATTATCAGACTTTCCCATCATTCTCGGCAGCAGTATAATTAATAAAAAAATCAATTATTATTATTATTATTATTATTTGCTGTACCAATAAAGTTAAAGCCCATTTTATTCAAACCAAAATCACATGATAAATTAGTAATGCATCAATTTCAGCAACAACAAATATTTTGCAGAAAAAATAATTGTAAGTGTTGGCCAAAAATGGAGGAACAAAATAATTTAATTCCCAGTTCTTCAAGAGCTCCACCACTTTTATGTATATATTTCAGCAATAACTTTTCAATGATTTATTCATTTTATATAAAACTGCCTATATATATATATATATATGTGTGTGTGTGTGTGTGTGTGTGTGTGTGTGTATGTATGTATGTATGTATGTATGTATGTATATATATATATATATATATATATATATATATATATATATATATATATATATATATATATATATATATGCATATATGTTTTTATATAAGTGTTGATTATTAAAAGAAAGTTGATTAACTGATTATAAAAAATACTTTTTATTTAGTTTGTTTTTTAGTGCACCATTAATTAATTATGACTCTGAACTCTAAAGTCCTTCTCTGGAGCATTTATTAATTAAGAATTTGAATGGCTTAGTGAGTCTGTTTGAAACCTGGCATTTTATCTGTATAAGGATTTTAAAGTATTGTTAACTTGTATCCTGCATAAAATCTGAAATCCAAGGTCAAACACAAGTCTGAATATTCAACCTTGGTGAAAAGGCCTTTCCTTGCAGCACAGGTGAAATGAGATGAAGGACTGAGAACAGTAAACATGTGTTGGTGAAATGTGAAAGCGTTCGTTGGCAGTCTGGCATGCAATTGATACTTTTCAAGCTACTTGGTATCCAGGACACTCTGAGACAGTCAGTCTGTGAATATGTTTGACAGATGCCTTAGGTGTCAAACAACAATAAAGCAAATTCATCTATTGTTTATGTTCACTTGCTTACTTTTTCGCCACTAGAAGCATATTGTGGGCTGAATATTTTAACTCTGTAGCACCACCAAATGTAGTGTACATTTGAGCTTATAACTCATAAACCAAATGACCCCATTTTGTACTTCTCTGATTAATATGGTTTCTTTCAACCCAACTTGAATTTTAAATTATTGTCAAATCATCTTCAAATCATGCTGGTCAGAAGTTATTCAAATCTTTTTGATACACCAAACCATTTGTAACACAGCAATCTTTTTCTCTCTCTCGTGATGGCGCCGCTGGCGGCTGCCTCCATGGCATGCTCCGCAGTTGTTTTTATGTTATTTGTTAGTTTGTCCAGTCTTTAGTTATGTCCCTGCAATCAGTTTCACCAGAGACAAGTTACTGGACCTTCAGCAGTACACAACACCCAATATTTCACCAGTTTTCGACTATTCTGATTTTTTGTTGGACATTGTAGTTGGTGGAGCAGTGGCGCTGATCAAACGCTTTAGGATGCACAAGCGTGGGAAGCGAGCCAGCACGCGTGAATCTCAGACAACACGGATTTCGAACGGTGCTGTCTAGCATCCATCTGGCAAAACTTTGCTCTCTAACCAACAAAACAGACAAACCTTCTGCTGTCCAGGATAACAAAGGATTTTTCACATTCTTCTGCTCCGTGTTTCACGTAAACCTGGATGAATGACGTCATACCGGTCAGCACGCTACATCTGCCGGGCTTTCAACTGTTCAGAGTGGATCAGTAACGCAGAATCAATGGAGAAATCTTGTGGCGGTGGGACATGGTTTTACATCAATGAGAGGTGGTGCACAGATGTAACTTTGTTAAAGAAGATATGCGGTCCCAATCTAGAAGTGCTTTTCATTAAATGTAAAGCTTTCTACACGCCGCGGGAGTTTTGTCCTCACAAAAGTTCCTGGTCTGTCTAGATCAGTGTTTCCCAACCTTTTTCAACTCGTGGCCCACACAACCAAACACATATGTTTGCGCGGCCCACTTCAAAAAAATTAACTGACCCCGCTATTGTTGGGTTAATAACTTAGTACTCAGAAGCTAGATTTTAAACTATATTTATTGAATAAACTAGGGCTGTGCGATATGGACAAAAAAAAAAAAAAACTATCGCGATTTTTTTTAATCAATTTTGCAATTGTGCTTTTACAGTCATAAATGCATTCAGGATTAATTTGAAACATATTTCCAAAAGAAAACCAGAGCTTTATCAAAAAGTTGTAACATCTCTAGAACAGACATAAGTCAAAATTATCACTATAGTGAAGATGTAAAAAAATGTATAGACTTGTGGCAAAAAAACAAAAAAAAAAAAACAAAAAAAAAATCCTGTATACAGGGACTTTTTTTTATTTTTTGCCATGCATTGTTCATAGAGCTCATTAATTGTAGCGGTGCCTCAGGTGTTTGCAGTGTGTATACAGTATGTGTATGCGGTCAGAGCGCATAAATATAACGCGAAAGCACATTAAAATAATGCACGAGTGCGAATCTCTCTGTTCGCAGCAGATTTCCTTTGCTCTGTCACAAAACCGGTCGTGCTTGCTCAGATACATGCTGCTTTGCGAGGAGAGAGTGTGCACACTTAAAACGTGTCTCCTCTCACTTAAACTGCATCCTGTTCACTAACAAATTCACTCTATGCTCATGTGTTAGACATGAATTATTTTCGCACGTTTTTATTGCTAGCCTTTTACCGCAGTGAGAACGCTCTGATCCGTCAACATTGGCTCAGAAAAAAAGGCGCATCACAGACAGTGTGTGAACCTGGAGTAAGGCATATGCGCACGCTCAAATCGTGATTTTAGGACGTTTTCTTTTAATCGCACAGCCCTAGAATGGACTGGAAATGAACAGAAAATAATTGGCGGCCCACCTGCAATACCACCGCGGCCCACTAGGCTAGAACTGCTAGATTTAAATCAGCACAAAAATGCCTGTTTCGTTGTCTATCTAGAAAGTACAGACATTCCTCTCATTGATAGCAGAGGCGTGGATCCAGTGAGAGCTTGATTGGGCAATGTGGAATGAAAAAGTTCCTGTCCACTCTAAAGCAATGCTAAACTGCATTTGAAGTGCAAACCGAGCCGAGTCAAGCCGTACCGTACTATGCCTTACCAAGCTGAACGTACCACGTAGTGGAAGTGGAAAAGTGCCATATAACCGTCTGGTTCAGCTCGGCTACCAAATCTGAACTCCGAAGACAACGTTGGATAGTCCAGACTGCTGAGCGAGTCATTGGTACAATTTCCCTCTACTCTCCAAGAAGTGTACTTATACAGAGTGAGCAAAAGGGTTGCCAAGATCACTCTGGACCCCTCACATCCAGCACGCTCCCTCTTTGGACTGTTGCCATCTGGTCGAAAACTACAGAGCTCTGAGCACCAGAACGGCTAGACACAGAAACAGTTTCTTCCCTCAGGCAATCCGTATCATGAACACTTGATAATAACTGTTGAACACACAACACTACTTCTACATACAAAACTGCGTTGCACTTTATTTTACAGTACGCATACTTACATGTACTTATAGTGTACTTACAGTGTATTTATCTAAGAAAGTTCTGGTAATACAAGGTAAATAGATGGGGTTTAGGTTTAGGGGTAGGTTCAGGGTTAGTACCTAGTTATTACATAGTAATTACTATAATAAGTACATAGTATGTACATGGGGAACAGGACTGTAAAATAAAGTGCTACCCAAAACTGTCTACTGTAATATACCTGTACATACAATTGTCAATCTGTATGTTGTAATTCTCTGTTCACTTGTTCTATTTTTATTATTTCATTATCTGTGTTTTTGTCCTTCTTTAGTCATTCTGTTGCATTGTGGAAGCTTCTGTCATGAAAACAAATTCCTTGTATATATAAACATACCTGGCAATAAAGCTCATTCTGATTCTGAATTCTGAATTCTGATTCATTTTAAAGCAAGGATGCATTTTTGCAGTGTTTTGACTTATTGACTTAAAACTTGTTTTGCAACATTTACATAGGTGTGTGTTTACAGCTGTTTATTATTCAGCAATTTTGTGCCATGAGTGTGATATGCAAATCAGAACACACAGGCAAATATTTTTAATGAAAATTTTCCTGAAGCAATGTTATTTTTGAATATATTATAGTTGTTGTTAATAATTTAAATCCGCATTTATTTTTGTATGTTTTCTATTTTCTATTCTTATTTTAAATTTTATTTTAATTGTAGCTAAATATTTAGTAATTATGTTTTTTCTTATTTAATTTAATTAATTTGTATTTGTTTGCTTTTCATTAGATATTTTAGTATATCAGGTTTAAACTAGAAAAGTTTTCTCAGCAACCTTAAAAAAATAGTTTTTTATATTTTATTTCAATTAATGTTTATTATGTTTCAAAAGTTGGGTTTTTTTTTCAATCTTTTACTATTTTAGTATATAAAGTTAAATAAATTATGAGAAATGTTGCCTCGGCAGAAAGTTTTTATTTATTTTTTTTTAATAAGATTTTAAGTAACAATTTTATTTTTTTCATTTTAGTTTCATTTAACTATAATAACCCTGCAGAAATAGTTGTATGTAAATTATTTTACACAAGTAGTTTTTGCTAGAAAATCCCTATAGAAAATAAAAATAAAACATTAAATATTGCCTTGCTGGAACATCTTCTATTTATTAAGCTACAAATTATTATCGACATGTGGACATTTTAAGTTATTTTTGTATAGGTTATATTAGGTTACATAATCAGTTTGGTACTCATTACCGAGATAGAATGTTTTTGTTTTTTTTTCAGATTAAACTGTTTTTGTCATTAAAATAAAGTCACAATGCAATTCAATGGCTTTATTTTTCTTTATTCAAAAGATATTTTTTTACTTTTTTCTTTTGATTTGCTTTGACATATGACCCGGACGTGTTCTTGACAGGTTTTTCTAGATTCACTCTGACAGATAGACTTGAAGGGTCTTATAAGGACAGATGGATATGAACAGAGACAGAGAGAAAATTGAGGGAATAACGCATGTAGGAAGAAGAAAGGGATGTACAGAGAGAGTGATCCGTGCTTTCCTGCGGCCGAGTGTCTTTATCCACAATCTGTCAAAGAGCATCTGTCAGTGTTAGTGGGTCACTCGTTTCCTTGTTTTCCCTTTTATTTCGGTTCTAGGTGGAAAACACCATTCATTGCTGTCCTTTCTGTTTTTATCTACCTCATTTAACAAATGATCCAATAATAAAACATGTGGAGCAAACTCATTAGTGAGAATTAGGACTGGGTGATTTGGAACAAAGGAGAGAGAGAATGAGAGAGTGATATAATGAAAAGCAGAGAAGAGTGGCATAAATGAAATGAGTGCAAGTAAAATCCCATTCATTTTCTTCATAGAGAAGTGGAGTTTAACAACATCAGGCACATTTATTAGGTTAAATAACATTATTATTCTATGACAATGGAAGTTTTGACCTTTGGCATTTGAAAAATGATGGTATGGATTTTTTTTATAATTTTTTGAATGTATATTTACCCACTGTTAGTAGGCGAATGCAGATTTACTGTATTGATTTGTAAAAGACAAAAAAAGTATGATTTAAAAAAATTTTTTGGAGAACTGAAAAGGAAGTAAGAGGATGTTAGAGTAAGAAAGAAAGGCTTAAAAGTTCATGGAGCTGTTGTTACGATCAGTTATGTTTGTATATTCACAAGATCTAGTGTTTTCCACTAGATCTTGATTGGTTACCCTTTCTGTCACCTGCCAACCGGAAGTATAAAAGGCGATGTCGCATGGGTTTCATGAGGGTTGGGCTGGGCTGTGTTTGTGCACCTCTTTAATTCTAGTATTTCTAGCCCCAAAGTATGCATGCTTTGTTACCCTGTATGTTGTTTATTTGCCTTATTCTTTGTTTTACCCCTTGTGTTTAGTTTTGTTATTTGGTTTGAGCATGGAGTGTGTCCGTGCTCTTTGGTCACCTGTTTGGTAAGTTGAGAGGAGAGCAGAGATTCGAGATGTTTCTTGTTCCTTTTTTGGCAGTTTTGGATTTCTCTGGTTTATTTTTCGTCCAGAAAAATGTAAACAAATAGAACCTGTTGCTTACAAAAGCAGTCAAAGGGGTGACAGGAGAGAAACGAGAAATGTTCTTGTTTTTCAAGACTCTGTTTCAGCTGTCAGCCGCATGGGAGCGAAGTGAGGTCATATGGTGTGATTTCACTCGACACACTCTTGTGACATGGGCACACACAAAACACTAGACTGAATATTACGCTTTAGATTCTGCATAACAATGCTCTGCATCCTACAGGAGTATCATGGTGATGTGTTTGGCACAAGAAAAAAAAAATCAACCCTTGTAACAAAGAAGTCCTTAACTTTATGGAATATGACAACAAATCATCAATTGTGCCTACTGATAATATAATATTAAAGGGTTAGTTCACCCCCAAAATTATGCTGCGTTTTACTCACCCCCAAAGCATCCTAGGTATATAATACTTTTTTCTTTCAGATCAATCCAGTCAGATCTTTCTGGATCTTTAAAGCTCTATCGTTGCATTTAGTGGGTGCTGCATTGCTTCGGTCCAAAAGACGTGAAATGAAAAGCACCCTTCCATAAAAAAAAGTGTCTCACACAGCTCCGAGGGGTGAACATATGAACAAAAATAACCATATTCAAAACGTAATAATCACTTTAATATAGCTTGCACTCACAGTTGTAAATGAAGCAGTTCCAGGGGAATTACGTCAGCTTTGAGGCGCCCGGAGCCGTGTGAGACAATTTTTTGACAGAGCTTGAAAGGTCAAAGACAATTTTTAATATGACTCTGACTTGTATTCGTCTGAAAGAAGAAAGTCATATATCCCTAGGATGCTTTGGGGATGAGTAAAACGCAGACTGATTTTCATTTTTGGGTGAACTAACCCTTTAATGAAGTAAAAGGTCACTTGAGTGTACTTAATGAGAAAAACTTTCATGACTATGTTTCTTAACACATTTAAGTATGGTTTTAAAAAGTGCACTTTGTAATAATATCAAATTATAGTTTTACTTTAAAGTAAATTGTTTTTTTTTATGTTTAGTCATGCTTTAAAAAGTCCACTCATTTTGATGCGTTGACTTAGTAAAGCACATGTAAAGTATTAACCTGATCTCATGAAACCTGATCACATGAATGTGTGTTCCAACGCCACGATTTTCTGTTTTTATTTGGCATACTATTTATATGCAGAAATGGTCTTTGCAATGATCTTTTCATGAGACTGGGCTCCAAGTACTTTATTTTAAATTACCTGTTATTCGATATTACAATATATATTGATAGTATAATAATATATATGATAGTATATTATATTTACTTGATATACAAGTTTCAATAGAAATTACATTAAAGTATATTTTAATTTATAATAAATGCTTGTCCACATATTTGGCAGTACATTTTAACAATAAGATATGTTTTAGAGACAATAGATGTATTTCTGAAATTACATAAAAAGATATATTGCCTACTTAAAGCCCTACTTAAGCATGTCAAAAAAGTAATAGCTAGCATTTAATATCAATTTAGTGTGCAATAAATTTTCATTCATTGCAATTAACATGCAATTAGTTGTCCACAAACATTACATTCAATTCACAATTATTTTTTTAATGAATAAATATATTTTAAGTTATATTTAAATATAGAACTTCTGTAATAATAATATTTTTCTGAAAAAGAATTCTAAAGTGTAATTCTTTCCCACAAAGGGAGTTTCTCTTTATTCCGCTTTCACTCATTTAGATTTTTCCTCCAGCAAAACAGCTAAATCCATTGGGTTTGCTTTCAGAAATTCAAAATGAAAGATTTAAGATCAAAAAAATTGGATACATTTCTGAATATTGTAAGCAAACACTGTCCAGGCCCTTTTTTGTTTGGTAAAAACCAGTTCAAGTTCGATTCCACCACCCCCTCTTAGAACATTTGCATCAGGCTCCTTTTCTTGTTTGTTTTGTTGTTAGCTGTGCATTATTTATCATAGGTTAAAACTAAAACCCTCTGATATTTTCAGCTCTCTGTGTTGATTTTTATCTTGGAGAAGTAAGGTAATCCATTCCTAATAGTCACTGGAATGTTTAATCCTTGAGACGTGGCCTCAGACTCCCCTACACACACACACACACACACACAGACTTTATTCACCTCATGTTTTCTGCATAATCTTTTATCCGAGCTGTTAGAACCGGGTCTTTCAGAACACTCTATTCCTAAACAGGGACTCTTTGCATTGTTCTAATCTTCTGAACTCGTAGTTCCAACTGAACATCACAGAAAGTTTGGTCATTTGCGAAGCTAACAAAACAACAAACAAAACCCTGACTGTGAAACCTGTGGAAAACATACGTCTCGTACGACTGCATAAGCCAGCAGGAGTCGGAGGGGCCTTATGTAGACCCTGACCTTGTGTTCTTCTACAAAATATGGATAAACAGTCATTTGCTTGGTTTGTTAAAGTACCGCTTCCTCTCTGGATTCATGGGGCCACATTTCCACTGAACCTCAGCCAAGAATGACTCGCCGAGGAGGGCTCACACACACACACACACACACACACACACACACACACATATACAGGTCAGCGTCAAATATTGAACCAGTGTCCTTAGACTCCAGACTTACTGTGCAGACATTAAACTACCTTTGAACCATGAAAAAACATGCAGTGTGTTTGTTTGTCTGAGCTTGACGTCGATTGTAACTGGCCAGTGCTCTAAATACAGAGATGATGGACTTTCTTCTCTGTCTCTTTGCAGAATTATCTGGGTGAACAAAGAATGTGTGTTTGGGTGCATGCATGTGTCAAATCTACTGTTTGTGTTCAGGGTGGGCAATATGGCAAAAATATAGCGCAATTTCTTCAGGAAAGATCACAATCACAATGTTTGTTTTTAAGACTAATTTGCAAGTTGAGCAGTAAAACTAAAGTTCTCACTGAAGACAAGTAAACAACAAAGAAATAAGTGGAAAGCATGAAAAAAAAAATACTATAGACAAAAGCAGCCCAGGCTCATTTGAAATTCTTGCCTCTAAAGTGATATAAAAGTGATATAAAAATGCATTTGTTGATGCAGCCATGCTATTTTAACTCTGTTTTGTTAAACCATAGTTTCACGGGGTTCGTATTTCAATCATTGTGAAATACACCTGTTAGGCGCTTTGTTCAGTTACTCCTTTATGTAACCATAGCTTTTAACCATAAGCAGATGT
This sequence comes from Carassius gibelio, assembly GCF_023724105.1. Classification (NCBI taxonomy): domain Eukaryota; kingdom Metazoa; phylum Chordata; class Actinopteri; order Cypriniformes; family Cyprinidae; genus Carassius; species Carassius gibelio. Next base: position 10,503,811 of record NC_068409.1, read on the forward strand.
CATTAGCAAACCTGTATTGTCTGAGCAACCGAGCAGACCTACTTAGTGAGAAAACTCATGCATATGAAGCTGGATGCTTACCTTCAAATGCATCAGTTTTCAAATCTCACAGCATGTTAAATTCATAACATAATATTCCTCAAATAATTATTTGAAAATTAGTCGATTAATCGAAAAAATTAATCGAAACTGTGGACCTGCAAATATGTGAAAAAGTTTATTACTTTATTTAAGTATAATATAAGTTGTTGGAGATTTACTGCCTCTAGTGTTCATTTCAACTGGAAACTGCAGCGATTCGTGTGTATAAGTAAGTTTTTGGAGTTTTGCAGAAATGTAGGTAGAGGCATATATTTCCAATGAGCATATGTTGGAAAAAAGATACAAAATGAAGTATACAGTGCTTTTCAGAAATACAGAAATTGTACAGATCCACAATACTGAAATATACATACATTTTATTAAAATGAAAAAAAAAAATTCAGTCAAGAGATTTTCTCTGTCTTGTTGTTTGATTAACATTAATTACAAGGCAATCGCTGGGCATCGCTGCTTCCAGCGGAGTTGAAGGTGATTTGAGGTTAACGGTGAGGGCTTCTCCCGAGGAAGTTCCTCATCCCTCAAGCGCCCTTTGGGGAGAGTGGCATTGTTTGAGTCGGACCCAGAGATAACGGCTATGCTTTCCCAGGCCCCCAAGAATGTCAGGCTCATGTGGAATCCTCCAATGCATCCCGGTCCTTTGAGGCTGAATGAGTGTCGTGTGTCGCAACTCGCAAATAGCAAATACGCATTCCCCCCAGTGAGCTTACTCACACAGATGCTGTGCAAGATCAGGGAGGACGAGGAGCAGGTCTTGTTAGTGGGTCCATACTGGCCCAACAGGACCTGCTCCCCGGAACTCAAGCTACTCACAACCTTAGGGGGACCAGAAGGTTAAATCCTCCCAGACCCCCCTCATTACCCTCTTGGGATTTAGCATTGGTGCTAAGTGCCCAACAAACTGCTCCCTTCGAACCTTTGGAGTCAGTCGAGTTGAAGTTTCTCTCCATGAAAAGCCTACTCCTGACTGCATTGACCTCGATCAAGAGGGTGGGGGACCTCCAGGCATTTTCGATTGATGAAACGTGAATTGAGTTCTCCAGTGCAACACTGAGACCCCAGCTGGGCTATGTGCCCAAGGTTCCTACCACTCCCTTTAGGGACCAAGTGGTGAACCTGCAAACTCTGCTCCTAGAGGAGGCAGACCCAGTCCTAGCTTTGCTCTGTCCTGTACTTGCTCTGCATCAGTACGTGCATCTTCCATAACGCATAGTTCTCCAGATAGTTCCCTAACCAGGCAAATCCGGTCAAGTCCTCTAGCACTCCTGCGACCGGACATGGTGGACTGGTCTGGTGTTACCTACATTTACAATTAGTCATTTTGCAGGCGCTTTTATCCAAAGTGATTTACAATTTGGGAATACAGGTCCTTCTCAAAAAATTAGCATATTGTGATAAAGTTCATTATTTCAAATATTTCAGGTCTTTTATTGTTTTAATACTGATGATTTTGGCATACATCTCAAAAAATTAGCATATCATGAAAAGGTTCTCTAAACAAGCAATTAACCTAATCATCTGAATCAACTAATTAACTCTAAACACCTGCAAAAGATTCCTGAGCCTTTTAAAAACTCCCAGCCTGGTTCATTACTCAAAACCGCAATCATGGGTAAGACTGCCGAACTGACTGCTGTCCAGAAGGCCGTCATTGACACCCTCAAGCGAGAGGGTAAGACACAGAAAGACATTTCTGAACGAATAGGCTGTTCCCAGAGTGCTGTATCAAGGCACCTCAGTGGGAAGTCTGTGGGAAGGAAAAAGTGTGGCAAAAAACGCTGCACAACGAGAAGAGGTGATCGGACCCTGAGGAAGATTGTGGAGAAAGACTGATTCCAGACCTTGGGGGACCTGCGGAAGCAGTGGACTGAGTCTGGAGTAGAAACATCCAGTATTCCCGACCAAGTATTGAGGGCATAACTGAACATAAATATTTGAAGGTTGACTTTTTTTGTATTGAAAACACTTTTCTTTTATTGGTCGGATTAAATATGCTAATTTTTTAAGACAGGAATTTTGGGTTTTCATGAGCTGTATGCCAAAATCATCAGTATTAAAACACTAAAAGACCTGAAATATTTCAGTTGGTGTGCAATGAATCTAAAATATATAAAAGTTTAATTTTTATCATTACATTATGGAAAATAATGAACGTTATCACAATATGCAAATTCTTTGAGAAGGACCTGTATATAAAGCGATTCTTCTTAAATTGTCAAACAGACACAGGAAGTGCTTGAAATGCCTAGTTTCAAGCATTTATTCAAATAAGTACAAGCTAGAAAGGGAAGGAATAAATAAAGAGAAGGACAAAGTTTTTTATTTTAGGATTAAGTACTAAAGTACTAAATTAAGTACTTAATTGTTATGGAAAGTACTGCATTATGCTACTTTTGAGTTGCTTTATAAATCTGGGCCGGGCTTGCTTGTTTGTTTTAATATAAAAAAAGATTTTCTTTTACAAATGTAAAAGCCCTTTTATAACAAAAGTGAAATGAATATGCCTCAGGCTGAATGTAAATGTAAATTCATGTCTGTACAGTAGGGTGCAGCTCAAACAAATTGCATAAAGCATATGACGCAGGAGAGGAAAGTTCAACATTATTCAGCAATAACAAAATTAAACATAAATGTGTCATTATTGCTTGTATGGTTGAATTAGTTCATCGAAGGCCAGAAGCAAAGACATTGGTTAATAAAATGGGATTAAATACATAAATTATATTTGTTTTATTTAACATGTAATTATTGTATAATATTCTGAGTTTGCATTTACATTTTTTTTTTTCATTTTGAAGCAGGTAAGATGAGTAAATACATATTCATATTTAGCCAAACTACAGTAAGCATGATGTTCACACAACACCGCTGCACTTACTCCCGAATTTCTCTCAACATGGCAACATGGGAAGACAAAAGTATGGGAAACAAAATAAATGCTGTTACTTTACTAGATACTTAAAAGTTATCTGATTACATAACTCGCGTTACTTGTAATGTGTTACCCCCAACACTGTTCGAGATATCATCAGATTAGTGAGTGTTTGTCCACATTCATCACATGAGAAAAATTTGTTCACACATATTAATCTCAAAGCTGGTTATTTTGACAGTGATCTTATTTGTGGTGCTTTCTGTTGTATTGCTTAAGGTCAGCGATTTGCATTGTGTGACTTAAATAATAATAATCCCACAAATTTAGACTTAACTGAGACTTGAGGCCAGTAAAATACCTAGCAATTATATAGCAGGGCACTAAAAATACTCAGAATGACCTTGCAACCATTGATATGTATATACAGTACATATCTATGATAGCAATGTATCCAACCTCCCAGAACAATGTAGCATTGTGGCACTGAGTCTGGCAAATGGAAAATAAGGTTAATATACTTCATCATTTATTGACCACATCTTTTTCTCTTTCTTTCTCCAGCATGGGTTGGTGCTTTGGCGATGGGGATGATATTCTTCTGCTCTCCGGTGGTCAGTATGTTCACCGATCACTTCGGATGCCGGAAGACGGCCGTCTGTGGAGCGTTTGTGGCCAGCCTCGGTCTTCTCACCAGTTCCTTTGCAACGTAAGTGCCTTCTTTTTTTCTTATCTTTTCTATTTTAACCACATGTACATAGTTTTAATTTTGTGTTACTTTAGCAATTTCACAGTACATCTGGAAATAATATGTAAAATGTAAGCTATTACATATTATATTATATATTACATAAACTGTTGAACTAAACTGACAAATATACTATAAATATATAAACAGAAGAAGATTAAATCACTTAACATTTTTCTATATGTATGTTTTTCTTGGGAATTAAAAAAACAAACAAAAAACGTATGGTTCTAGGTAATGTTCTATGCTGCTCGCATAAAATTCAAGACATTGATGTTTACCTACAAAACCACCACTGGCTCTGCACCCATTTACCTAAATGTATTACTTCAGACTTCCATCTAGAAGCTTGTGTTCTGCAAGTGAACGTCGCTTGATTGTGCCATCCCAAAGAAGCACAAACTCAATTTTACAGACTTTTTGCATTGGGATTTAAGGTTTATTTGAATTCTTTCAACCTCACCAAAATTAACAATTTAATTAATTGTTAATTGTTAACTGTTGAAATTACAAATATACCATCCATCCATCCATCCATCCACACACACACACACACACACACACACATATCTATCTATCTATCTATCTATCTATCTATCTATCTATCTATCTATCTATCTATCTATCTATCTATCTATCTATCTATCTATCTATCTATCTATCTATCTATCTATCTATCTATATCACCTAAAGGATTATTAGGAACACCTGTTCGATTTCTCATTAATGCAATTATCTAATCAACCAATCACATGGCAGTTGCTTCAATGCATTTAGGGGTGTGGTCCTGGTCAAAACAATCTCCTGAACTCCAATCTGAATGTCAGAATGGGAAAGAAAGGTGATTTAAGCAATTTTGAGCATAGGATGGTTGTTGGTGCCAGACGGGCCGGTATTTCAGTATTTGAGTATTTCACAATCTGCTCAGTTACCAGGATTTTCATGCACAACCATTTCCAGGGTTTACAAAGAATGGTGTAAAAAGGGAAAAACATCCAGTATGCGGCAGTCCTGTGGGGGCGAAAATGCATTTTTGCTGCTAGAGGTCAGAGGAGAATGGGCCGACTGATTCAAGCTGATAGAAGAGCAACTTTGACTGAAATAACCACTCGTTACAACCGAGGTATGCAGCAAAGCATTTGTGAAGCCACAAAACACTAACTTTGAGGCGGATGGGCTACAACCACTCATCTCCACTACAAATAGGAAAAAGAGGCTACAGTTTGCACGAGCTCACCAAAATTGGACAGTTGAAGACTGGAAAAATGTTGCCTGGTCTGATGAGTCTCGATTTCTGTTGAGACGGTCAGATGGTAGAGTCAGAATTTGGCGTAAACAGAATGAGAACATGGTTCCATCATGCCTTGTTACCACTGTGCCGGCTGGTGGTGGTGGTGTTATGGTGTGGGGGAAGTTTTCTTGGCACACTTAGGCCCCTTAGTGGTGCCTTAATTGGACATCGTTTAAATGCCACGGCCTACCTGAGCATTGTTTCTGACCATGTCCATCCATTTATGACCACCATGTACCCATCCTCTGATGGCTACTTCCAGCAGGATAATGCACCATGTCACAAAGCTCGAATCATTTCAAATTGGTTTCTTGAACATGACAATGAGTTCACTGTACTAAAATGGCCCCCACAGCCACCAGATCTCAACCCCATAGGGCATCTTTGGGATGTGGTGGAACGGGAGCTTTGTGCCCTGGATGTGCATCCCACAAATCTCCATCAACTACAAGATGCTATTCTATCAATATGGGCCAACATTTCTAAAGAATGCTTTCAGCACCTTGTTGTATCAGTGCCACGTAGAATTAAGGCAGTTCTGAAGGTGAAAGGGGGTCAAAGGGGGTGAAAGGTGAAGGTGAAAGGGGGTGATTAGGAAAGCCACACACCTGTCTATATAAGACCTTACAGCTCTCAGGGCATGTCAGAGCAAATGAGAATCATAAGGTCAAAGGAGCTGCCAGAAGAGCTCAGAGACAGAACTGTGGCAAGGCACAGATTTGGCCAAGGTTACAGAAACATTTCTGCTGCACTTAAGGTTCCTAAGAGCACAGTGGCCTCCATAATCCTTAAATGGAAGACTTTTGGGATGACCAGAACCCTTCCTAGAGCTGGCCGTCCAGCCAAACTGAGCTATCAGCAGAGAAAAGCCTTGGTGAGAGAAGTAAAGAACAACCAATGATCACTGTGGCTGAGCTCCAGAGATAGAGTCGGGAGGTGGGAGAAAGTTGTAGACCATCACTGCAGTCCTCCACCAGTCAGGGCTTTATGGCAGAGTGGCCCGACAGAACCCTCTCCTCAGTGCAAGACACATGAAAGCCCCCATGGAGTTTGCTAAAAAACACCTGAAAGTTTCTCTGGTCTGATGAGACCAAGATAGAACTTTTTGGCCTTAATTCTAAGCGGTATGTGTGGAGAAAACTAGGCACTGCTCATCACCTGTCCAGTACAGTCCCAACAGTGAAGCATCATGCTGTGGGGGGGGGGGGGGGTTTCAGCTGCAGGGACAGGACGACTGGTTGCAATCGAGGGAAAGATGAATATGGCCAAGTACAGGGATATCCTGGATGAAAACCTTCTCCAGAGTGCTCAGGACCTCAGACTGGGTGAAAGGTTCACCTTCCAACAAGACAATGACCCCAAGCACACAGTTAAAATAATGAAGGAGTGGCTTCACAACAACTCTGACTGTTCTTGAATGGCCCTGACTTAAACCCAATTGAGCATCTCTGGAGAGACCTGAAAATGCCTGTCCACCAATGTTTACCATCCAACCTGACAGAACTGGAGAGGATCTGCAAGGAGGAGTGACAGAGGATCCCCAAATCCAGGTGTGAAAAACTTGTTGCATCTTTCCCCAAAAGACACATGGCTGTATTAGATCAAAAGGGTGCTCCTACTAAATACTGAGCAAAGGAGCAGAATACTTAGGACCATGTGATATTTCAGTTTTTCTTTTTTTTTTAATGTGCAAAAATGTCAAAAATTCTGTGTTTTTCTGTCAATATGGGGTGCTATGTGTACATTAATGAGGAAAAAATGAACTTATATGATTTTAGCAAATGGCAGCAATATAACAAAGAGTGAAACATTTAAGGGGGTGCATGCAATTAATTGCAATTAATCGTTTGATAGCACTAATATATATATATTAAAAACATATATATACATATATATATATATATATATATATATATATATATATATTTGTTTAAAACAATATCTCTTTTTTGCTTTCTTTCTCTTCTCTTCTCTCCTTTCCTTCATTCTTTACCTTCTCGTTGTTTTCTCACAGTGCCTTCTTTCTGAGATGTTTGTGCAGTTGGACAGAGTGCTGGTTTTATTCCAAGCCCAACTTGCTGTTGTTAAAAAAGGTTGGAAAAAATGGTCAGCTTGGTCCTGCTGCGTTTAGAGCCTCAAACACTCAAAAAGCACAAACGCTAACACACACACACACACACACACACACAAACTATTTCCCTCCCTTCCTCAGGCTTTGAACACAAGTGTCTCCTGCAGGGTTGAGTTTCTCTCTTCCATCCCACAATCCCTCATACACACTAACGTCTGTTTGGTCGTTATCCAATGTGTCCTACTGGCTGTGTGTTGCACATTCTCTGGCTTCACGGGTCGCAGGTCAGTTGGAAGTGAAATGCTTCAGTTTAATAAGGAAAGAAAAACATGAGAAATCATAGTTCTGCTGTAAGAGTGCTCAGATCAATCCTGCACCTTGTATGACTTTATTTCTAGTTGGTCTGCAGCCATCTTGCAGAAGTTGCTTATGAACACTTGAGATAAACGTACTTTCAAAAAGAGTGCTTTTTACGGAAAAGCTCTCTGAACGTCTTTTTTTCTCAGACACTTAAATGCATGTAATAGCAATTAAGTAAAAATGTATTTTAGATTTAAATGAAATATAGTGCAATATAACACATGAAATATAATGAGTTTTATTGTGCTTTCTTTGACTAACTTAAGCTGGACTCATTTTAAATACATGTAAATGGCCATTTTTGTACTAATGTTTTTATGTGCACATACAGATATACAGATACAGATTAATAATATACTTTGAAGTTTCAAGTACATTACAGGCTTATTATTGTTAACTAAAAACTAAAGCTAAAACCATACAAAACATTTATGTTGCTTAAAATGAGATAAATATGGACTGAAAAAAAAAAAATATATATATGTGTATGTATATTTGTGTATGTATATATGTGTATATATATGTATGTATATGTATATAGTTGGCAAACTTTTAGTTTGTTTCTATTTTAGTAAAAAAATACTTTTTTTTCTTATTTTTAAGTAAAACAAACTCAAATGTACCTAAAATATCTTAAACTACATCTAAAACCTAATAAAAACTATATAGATATATTTTAAAGAAACACAATTAATAAATTAAAAACGAAAACCTAAAAAACAATATAGACATATTTAAAAAATAAATGACTAATAAAAATGACAAAACAGTACACTTAAATTTAATAAAACTAAACATTTGTTTATATAAAAAGTGCAACAAAATTAACAAACTTAAACTATATATATATATATATATATATATATATATATATATATATATATATATATATATACACACACACACACACTGTATAAATAATAATAATAATATTATAATAGATAATAGCATGATACTAAAATTGCACATTTAATACAATTAAGTGTACTTCTAATTCAAAGCACCATAAACATATTTATAGCTTAGTCACATTAAACTAAATAAATTGCTTTAAAAGGGGTATTAAGGTTTAAGGTGACCTACAGAGTTTCAACAGCATTGTTCTTTGGTCACACTGACGTCCTTTATTTTCTCCTCAGGACTCTGGGTCTTCGATACTTCACATACGGGATATTGTTCGGCTGTGGATCCTCGTTTGCATTCCAGCCATCTCTGGTGATACTGGGGCATTATTTCCGACAGAGACTGGGTTTGGCCAATGGTGTGGTGACGGCAGGCAGCAGCCTCTTTTCTATGGGGCTCCCCGTGCTGCTCAAGAAAGTGGTGGGACCGCTGGGCCTCTCCAGAACCTTCCAGATCCTCAGCATCTTCATGCTGGTCCAGTCACTGCTGGCCCTCACCTTCAAACCGCTCATGCCCAGTGGGATGTGCCCGATGCCAGGCATGGGACTGGACGGAGGCCCCCCGTCTGGCCTGGAGTCGGCGAGCAGGTGGCAGAAGGGCCTGGCCAAAATCAGGAAGTACTTTAACGTGCGAGTGTTTGGTGTGCTGACCTATCGGGTTTGGGCATTCGGTGTCGCCACAGCAGTGCTGGGATACTTTGTTCCCTATGTGCATCTGGTGAGTAATGGTTTGAGACCATTTAGTGTGTTATTTTTATATTATTTATCTATTGCAATACTATTTGGTAATAACATGAATTATGAATTATTTTGTGCTTTTGTTATTTTTCTAGTACGTCTTTTTTATTTAGCTTTAATTTGTTAGTTTTACATTTTTATTTTTGAATTTATTTAGTACTAAAATGTATTTATTTTATTTTGGTATTTCATTTTTAGTACTTCAACTTCAACTTATTTGTTTTAGTTTTGTGCCAAGGAAATGTTTATATTTAAGTTTTTCATTTACTAAATTTAATTTAATTTAGTTTAGTTTAAATTTATTTAGTATTTTTAAGGCTGTAAGTCCGTAAGTTTTGCCTCTTTGTCGCCATCTCCGTTAGCTTATAGATTTCAATTTCTCTAAAGTCTAATCAAAAGTCTATAACATACTTAATATATACATAATATATATATATAATTTTATGTCTTACGTAATTTAGCTTTTCAGGTAAAAGAATGATTACATATTTTACTGAAAGCAAACAACATAAAAAACCTTGTTTACCTGTTTTTTGTTATTAATACGCATGTTTATATATCCCTGCTTAAATGGTGGGCACTCATTTAACATGGAAAAGAAATGTTGAGGCATATTTATCATTTCTGAAGGCTAATTTAATTTTACTGCATGTTACTCAGGTTGAATGTAATTATAAATTACCCTCACAAATCCAACATTCACTGTGTAGGAAATTGAAATCAAATGACTTCAGTGATTCAGCAGCAACAAATGATGAATATTTAACCTCAGAAACGTGGGACGGCAGGTGGAAAGCAGTTCTCACTCTCACCAGGGAGTTTTATTTTTAATGCCAGATTTGGAGCATAATTAATATCTCGCTTCCCATACATTTGGCCCGAAGCCCTGTTGTGCTGTAAGCAGAGTTCCACCAGAAAATCATAATGGTGGATCTTATGGACACCAGGCCTATAGATTCCTCAGATTTACTTTACATGCAGGAACACAAGTAATCTGCACTGCTCCAAACTGTCAATTAATGTCTTAAGGGAAAACGTGGATAATTAAAATGTTTTTAACTTCAAACTGTCACTTGCTGAATCAAGAGAGAAATATGAATAGATCAAGCATAATCAAAAAAGTCTCAAACAAATATGTGGATGCATATTAGAAACAACAGGAGATGGATTGTTTCACTGGAGGAAATGTTTTATGGATTTGAATTTTGGCTGGAAGCAACGGTTTAATATAAAAAATACCTTACAAAGATTTTTGCTTTACAAGACATGCTACATTTCTTAAATTTTCCCATGAAGAAGCCCAAAAATGTAACCTTATCCCCATCCCAAAAAACTCAAGATAACAGGACTACAGACCTGTGGCTCTAATGCCTGTGGTCATAAAGTCATTTGAAAAACTGGTTCTGGCTTATCTGAAGGACATCCCTGGACCCTTACTGGACCCCCTGCAGTTTGCTTACCAAGCGAACAGGTCTGTAGATGATGCAGTCAACATGGGACTGCACTTCATCCTGCAGCATCTGGACAAAACAGGGACTTATGTGAGGATCTTGTTTGTGGACTTCAGTTCGGCCTTCAACACCATCATCCCAACACTCTTCCAGATCAAACTGACCCAGCTATCGGTCACATGCTCTATCTGTCAGTGGATCACCAGCTTTCTGACAGATAGGCAGCAGCTAGTGAGACTGGGGAAATTAGATGTTGTTAGATTGCCGTTAGACACGTGTTAGATTGCCACCGGCTGTAGTCTGTCTGGTGTGTTCCAGCGCAGCTTCTTGGTCCGACCCTTCTGACGTGAGTTGACAACACCATCGGCTTTCGTTGACGCTAGTTTTTGAAGTCGGCTTGGTGTGTCCCGGCCTTAAAACAGTGGAGATGATCATGGACTTCAGGAGAAACACCTCTGCACTTCCCCCACTCACTATCATGGTCAACACTGTAAAAACAGTGGGAGTCATTCAGATTCCGGCAAACCACCATCTCTCAGGACCTAATGTGAGACACTCACATCGACACCATTGTTAAAAAGGCCCGACAAAGGTTGTACTTCCTTGGACAGCTGAGGAAACTCAACCTGCCAAAGGAGCTGCTGAAACAGTTCTACTCAGCCATCATTGAGTCTGTCCTGTACTTCAATAACTATCTGGTTTGGTTCAGCTACAAAATCAGATACCAGAGACTACAGAGAACGGTTCGGACTGCCAAGAGGATTATTACTCCCCTGTCCACCCTCCAAGAACTGTATACATCCAGAGTGAGGAAAAGGGCTCAGAAAATCACTCTGCATCTCTCACATCCAAGCCATCCCCTTTTTGAACTTTTGACATCTGGCCGGCGCTTCAGAGCTGCAAATACCAGGACAGTCAGGCACAAGGACAGTTTCCTCCCCCAGACAATCTACCTCATGAACAGTTAAATGTTCCCCACATTGCACAATAAAAATATGTGCAATAACCTTATATTTATTTGTTAACACCTACGTCCTAGTACATCCCTGCATCTCACTTTCTTCTATTCTTATTCTATCATCTATAGCACAACTGTACATACAATTTATTTTATTTTATATTTTTGTTTATTTATATCTACATATGTGTGTATTTTTATTCTCCTCTTATTTGTATTGTCTCTTTCTGATTCTTTTCTCAGAACACCATGTATGTAATTACTAAAACTGGAAAATGAATTAAAGCTAAATAAAAGTATAAAAAAATGACAAGCACGCATAACAAGATAACTAAAATGAAAGCTGAAAATATATACAAATATAAAACAGCTAATTTGAAATATTAATAAATACTATCGTAGTATATAAATAATACCTGAGTAACCCTGTTGTTTAGTAAAAACATTTTACCTCACATCTTATTTTGTGTTTGTGCCATATTGGTTTATACAATGACTTACCAATGTCAGTTTTGATTTTTGTGTCAGCTAAGTCTTCAGTTTTAGCACATAATTTATGAAACATGAAACTTGCAGTAGCTCTGTTTCTTCTTGGAAGCAATTTGCTTTTCTAGTTATTTATTTTAAAATACCAAATCCTTTTCAGTGCAGTCAATAAATAATAAAAAAGTGTTTTCAGCACAGTAATGCAAAAAAAAAAAAAAAAATCCATTGTGATTTCTGACCTGAATGTTATACAGGGGTTTGACATTTGCTGTTTCACGGAGGCTGTTGTTAACAAGCCAATAACCATTTTATGAAGACAAAGTGAACAAAACGCCTACGATTTACAGTCAGTCAAATCGTATGCATTCAACAATAAGAAAACAGAGGAGGCTATAGGAGCGATGCACCCATCCAAATCATAAATGTTTTAGGGTTCGGGAAAACTGAAATATTTACGGCACTCTGCATGACAGAAAGCCTATGTGATGAGTCGACACATGTTGATGATGAATTATTAACTCTGCGTGTGTCATTTCAGGTCAGACTCTTGGGATTTCTGTCCTTGTTTCACCTTTCCTTCTCTCTCTTTCTCAGTTGTCATAGTGATGGACATACTTTTACTTGGATACCTGAATTACTCAGCTGTAATGGTGCTTCTCTCTTGTTCTCAGAGAGAAAGGAATTAAGCTGAGTATTAGTTTCTAGCCACTGAACTGCATAAATGGAGTTTGGGTCACAATGATAAACAGGCCGTAAAATGTGATGATATAAGAGGATGCACGTGTGCTTTCCTTTCCCTGTAAAACACAGTTATTCAAAACCTTTAATTGTTCAGCGCGTGTATAATTGCTTAAGTGCGGTTAATGGAGATGTGCTCAAATTAGCAGCGTTCGAAAGTTTGGAGTCAGTTTTATTTTAAAGAAACCTTTTTACTCTTTTTCAACAAGGATGCGTTTAATTGATCAAAACAGTTAACATTACAAAAGGTTTCTATTTCAAATTAATTCTGTTCTTTTTTCTATTCATTTTCTATTCATCAAATAATCCTGAGAAAATATATAAATAAATATGAAGCAGCAAAAACACTGATAATGAACACAAATGTTTCTTGAGCAGCAAATCAGGATATTAGAATGATTTCTGAAGGATCATGTGACACTGAAGACTGGAGTAAAGATGCATCACAGGGATTAACTGTATTTCTTTGAATTAAAATAGAAAACAGTTATTATAAGTTGTTTTAATATTTCACAGTATTACTATTTTTACTGTATTTTCATTAAATAAATGCATCCTTGGTGAGCATAAGAGACTTTAATAAAGTAAACATTCTGTCCAATCCCTTTTAAACAATATAAATGTATTTTATCTAATTTCTAAACAACTAAATGTGTCTTCGCTGAAGAAAAGTATTAATTTCTTATAAAAATAAATTAATTAATAAAAACTGACCCCAAAATATTGAATGGTTTATATTTTTGAAAATTATTTTTAGTTATAAATATTATTAGAGTGTGTTTTTGCTAAAATACTATTACAGTCTTAAAAATGTCACATTTAATTCAATGTGATCTATGCCATTTCTTTGTATTAATTTGTAAAATGTTAAAGCGATTTCAGAGTGAAAATTGTTTCATAGTAAATCCTAAACCAATATATTTTCATTATACTTTACGTGTGCGTTTAGGAAAAGTGTGTTTTTGTGCTCATTTGTTATAATTGTGTTTTGTTGATATATGTCAAATCATTGGTATGTGTTTGAAGTAAGTGTTTATTTGGTTTGGTGTGAGTTAGGCAACATGTGTGTGTTTGGGATATGTGTGTGTGTGTGTGTGTACTTCGTGGGCGGTGGTATAAATTTGATGAGAGAGACCTTTCCCCCCTCGCCTCAGTCTGACTCTTCCACCTTCAGTTGTGTTTTTTCAGGCTTCGCACCAGAAGTAAACACTTAGTCCCGGCTTTTGTTGTGGATATGTATGCGTTTGGCCCTCGTTTCTCGTGGTGAAATAGGAAAGCCCTTCCTTCACATTAAACCTAAATGTGAAATCTCAAGGCTTTTGATGTGCCCCTAAGGTTTTCTCATTCAAGCGGCTTTCAAAAGACAGCCTGTCCACAGGCCTGTGAAATCTATAGTCAGGAAATGCTTCTAAAGGATTTTTTTGTATTTTTATTTTTAACCCCGTGTCTCCCTCTTCCCTTGTTAGAAACAAGGGCGTCTATGAGCGGAAATATTCAACTTATAGCTGCTTTTCCTCTGTTCCCACCACAAAGCGCCATTAATGCTTTCATTGATAAGGCTGAAGAAAAAGGTCTTTGACGAAGACCAGAGGCTGACTATGGCTGTACAAAGCCAACCGTTTAGTCCAGTGATGAATTTAGCCACAGGAATCACACTTAACTAGCACCTCAATGTCAACAAGAGGCTTTTTTTGGGATTTATACAAGGGAATACTGAGTAGAGCTAAAAAAGGACAATTTGTCAAGATTAATTTTGATATATATGAATTTTTATTTTTTTATTTTTTTATTTTTTTAAAGAAGTCTCTTTTGCTCAGCAAGGCTGCAGTTATTTGATCACAAATACAGTAAAAACAGTAATATTGTGAAATATTATTTCCATTTAAAATAGGTGTTAATCTAGCAGGCAGGCAATGTCATAAGATGTTGATATTTGGTGTAATTTCAGTTGCGGCGTCATTGGGTAACCAAAATTCAGTCTTCAACGTCTTAATGTTAATTTGATGTCCAATACTGACGTCCGCTGACATTGACATTTGTTGTTTTTAAGTAGTGTAACCAAAATCCAACAATTAGGCAAAATAAAATTGGCGTCAAATACAGACGTCAACACGGTTTTCATTATCAACCAAAATGCAAAGTCTGTCCTGTGTCATGACAGCCTGACGTTATATTTACTTCCTGAGCCTGCTGGGAAATCTATTTGAATATATTTTCAAATGTAAATTATTGCTGAGATAGTAAATGTGAATTTTCAATAGTCATCACCTCAGTCTTATTTGTTAAACAAGTTTTATAGTGTTCTTTTTAACCTTTCCATATTAAATCTATTCGAATACTTTTTTTTTGGTCAAATATCTCAATATAATACATTTATTAACAAATTATCAAACCTCTTACCGGTAATATTTAATTAAAAGCAGAATTAAACACATCAAAATGTTTAATTAAAAACAGAAATTCATGTATTTATAATTTTGGGGTATTTTTATCATACTGACCCCAAACCTTTGTTGTGGATGATTGGCTGAATGGTGGGGTTGGATGAATGAATGAATAATTGAATGGCTGGATGAATGGATGGGTGAATGGAAAAATAAATGAATGAATGGATGGGTGGATGGATGGATGGATGGATGGGTGGGTGGATGGGTGGGTGGATGGATGAATAAACGAATGAATGGATCAGTGGTTGGGTGGGTGGGTGGATGGATGAATAAACGAATGAATGGATCAGTGGGTGGGTGGGTGGATGGATGAATAAACTAATGAATGGATCAGTGGGTGGGTGGGTGGATGGATGAATAAACTAATGAATGGATCAGTGGGTGGGTGGGTGGATGGATGAATAAACTAATGAATGGATCAGTGGGTGGGTGGGTGGATGGATGAATAAACGCATGAATGGATCGGTGGGTGGGTGGGTTTTTGTATGGATGGATAGATGGATGGATAAATTAATTAATGGATGGCTGGATGAAATGGATGGGTGGATGGATGAATACATGAATGGATGGATGGATCGATTTGAGTTGGTCTATGAATTAATGGATGGATGGCTGGCTGGATGAATGGGTGGATGAATGGATGGATTGATAGATTGATGGATAATTTCTGGGGTATTTTTGTCATAGTGATCCCCAAACTTTGATCAGTATTGTGGATGGGTGAGTGAATTGACTGATAGATTGGTAGTTCTGAATGTGTGTGTTAATCATCTGACCTGTTTCTATGCCAGATGAACTTTGTGAAGGAGCAGTTTGGAGACACTCAGAGGGAATGGGTGCTGCTCGTGTGTATCGGAGCGTCGTCTGGAGTCGGTCGACTGCTGTTTGGGAAGATCGGAGATCTCATACCTGGAGTAAAGAAAATCTACATGCAGGTATGGATACCCAACATGAGCAACTTACTGTGTGTCACTGAATCATAATTCCATAGCTGGAGAGGTTTCATGCTGTGTAACTATAAACTGGCATGAAAAAATGTCAGGACACTGATGAGGGTCACTACGATGTTACATAACAGTAGCCCAATCAATGGCTTCACTGTTTCTAATGTTCTGTATGTTCTAAAAGTGGATAAAACTTTGAATTAGTTTTTTCTTTACTTCTAGATTGACGTAAAAAAAACAAATTTGATTGATGTCAATATATAATAACTGTTTTCTGAAACACGGCATGCTGTTCCATTCATTACAATGCTGTTTCATTATCCTTTGCAATTTGGTTGCCAGGAAACTTCAGCATAATACCTTTTCTATTAAAGACAATATTTGCTTCTAGCAATTGATTTTCAATGGCATTTTAATATTTCGTGAGAGTGAGTTTTTTTATGAAAAAAATGAAAAAACTTCCACAACATCCAACGTTAACAATATATATTTATTTTTTGCCTGACTTGTTTAAAATATGACATAAATATAAACTTTGCAGTTGTGCTTTCAAGAGCTTGTTGAACATAGTTTAATTTTCCTATGTGAACTGAATATTTCACAATCAATCAAAAAAAAAAAATCATTTTCTATGGTATTTTTTGTGTGGTTTATGTGGTAAAATTCTGATTCTCTAACCAATACCATTCTGTTTTTAATCTCTGAGCTATAGGAAATGGATTGCCTTCATGGTTTTAAGTCTTAAATGTCAATCTTTGGATGTACAGGTAGCTAGCATTAGTCCATGTGCTTAGACAATCTCTGTGTGTCTGTATGTGTAGGTGGCATCGTTCATATTACTGGGTCTGATGTCAATGATGATACCTAACTGCGCCAAGTTCGAAGGTCTGGTGGTGGTTTTCATACTGATGGGTCTTTGTGATGGCTGTTTCATCACTATCATGGCCCCCATCGCGTTCGATTTAGTAGGGCCCATGCAGGCGTCTCAAGCTATTGGCTACCTCCTCGGCCTCATGGCTATACCAATGACAGCGGGACCCCCGATCGCAGGTGAGAAGCTTCATCTTTGCAATAAAACTGTTAACATTTGCTTGCTTGGAATGACACATTTTTTTTGTTTTGGAACTTTGAACTTTTCCTTTAAATGCAATTTAAAAAATATATTTTATAAAAAAACATAGTATATAAAATTCATCTTATATGTATCTTATTTAAAAATGTATATATATATATATATATATATATATATATATATATATATATATATATATATATATATATATATTATATATATATATATATATATATATATATATATACATATACACACACACACACACACACACACACACACACACATACACACACACACACACACACACACACAGTGGCATGCAGAAGTTTAGGAACCCCTTCCCAGAATCTGTGAAAATGTTAATTATTTTCAAAACATAAGAGAGATCATACTAAATGCATGTTATTTTTTATTTATAACTGTCCTGAGTAAGATATTGTACATAAAATATGTTTGCATATAGTCCAATATTGTGGACTATAGTATAGTTGCATATTGTGTTGTGTACTAAATGTAAACATCTTTTATGTATCTTACTCAGGACAGTACTAAATAAAAAATATGCATTTAGTATGATCTCTGTTATTTTGTTTAAATTATTCACATTTTCACAGATTCTGCAAAGTTTTCCCAAACTTTCGCATTACACTGTATATATTTTGATAAAAAAAAAAAAAAAAAAAAAACTAAACAAAAATGCACACACAACAACACAGCAAAAGTGAGCAACTTGTAAAGCAATGTATTTAAAAACATTTTCTATTAATATTTTTTTTTGTTTTGTTTTTACTGAAAAATGTGCACACACATACACATACCTTGCAGATAAATCTGTTGAAAACATAATTTAATCAGCCAGCATGCTGATTTTGGCCGCGTTCCCCAGATAAGACTCACACACATACAGTACAACAGACTAAAAGTGCTTTTCCAGTTTCTGGTACGGTGGACAGGAATGAGATTTATTTCGGAGGGTAAATTCCAAGGTCTCCCTGTGAGCACATTTAGTTTGGACTGTTGACTTAAATGTTCTTGTTCAGCGACGGTCTCCATATGTTTCCAGCTCTGCAGACTCGTTTTGAAGAATTAGACCCACCTGCTCCATTTGTACTCCAATAAATGAACCTTGTACTTTCATGTCTCGAGGTTCATTTACAGAATACATTACCTGTCTGAACTCTGGATCGCTTTCATGAACACAGAGTCTTCATTCGAGAACGTGATGCATCATTTGTAGGCTCTATTTTCAAAGCGTTGCCTTCACAACAGGGGCATTACAACTAGGTTTAGATTGGCTGTCACATACTGTTATTTCACAAACTTGGATCCGCGACCTGACTTCTAAATGTTTATTTAAGTTTCAAGTGATCTCATATCTTATCCAAGTGGGGAGTCTCCGTTGAATTGGATCAGTTCCATTCTTTAGTCTTTTTATTTAAAGTCAACATGAAATCAAAAGACTCCATTTTCTTTCATCCTGCTCTTATGGTGAACAATGAGTGTATGTTATTCAGTAGTAAATCTTTTTTTTTTTCACACACATGCACACACAATTCACAAAGTGCCTGACTCTGATGTGCAAGAGATACATGAAATAAATTATGTAACAAGATTAAGAAATCAATGCACATAAAGCAATGTGTGTGTGTTTGTGTGTGTGTGTATATATATATATATATATTTTATTTTTTTTTCACTTGGAAATGCATCATGCTACAGAAATGAACTGCATTGTTAATGTCTTGTCTCTATGTCTCTATGTCTTGTCTTCTTTCTCAGGACTTCTTCACGACTATTTTGGAAACTATCATGTGGCGTTTTATCTGGCTGGTGTTCCTCCAATAGTGGGGGGTATTGTGATGTTTTTTGTACCTCTGGTGCACCAGCGCATACAGCGACGACTAAAGGAGGCCAACGATCCCAGCATGGACAAGATGTTGAAGAACTGCTCTAATGGAGACATGCTGCCCGGATACACAGACATGGAGACACACATATGAAGCCCACAGCCTCACAAAGGTACTTTATGTTGCATCTTCATAGTATTTTTGGTTCGTTAGTTTTACATTTATTTAAGTATAATTTTTAAACTTATTTCTAGGTTTGAAATCCCATATTTTTAATGCAGTCTCAAATGAGCTCCAGTGTATATATAAAAAAAATAAATTTCATCCTTAGAAATTGTTATGGTTTGCGATTTTTGCTTTTCGACATATATAGATTTTATTTTCTTAAACCTAAGTATAAATATATAGCTTGGTGTTTTTATGCATTTTACACTCATTCCAAAATAATAACTCAAGGCAGTAATCATTGTAATCAATAGATTTTATTTGTGAGATCATGTTCAGCTACTCTTTTTAATAGTGAACTTTTAACTCTTTTTTTAATTGTTGGAATCATCAGTCAACAAAGTTCAGTAAATGTTGATCACAGACAAAAAAAAAAATGCAAAAAACAGTTTCATGCATGCTTTGAAATTTTTGTGGCTTGAGATTTTCTCTTTTCTCTCACTAAAACAGTTAATTTGGGACCCTGACTGTGGACATCTACCGTAGGATTACATTTCTGTCATCTAGTATAGATGAAGGGTTACTCAAGCTTAATATTTGATGTGCGACATGGAAAACAGGCAAAGTACGTGACGTCTGTTGTTCCTCTGTCTTTCTGCAGGGATTTATCTCACCAGCGCTGCTTGTGAGTGTGTGTCAGGATGGTGTGTGATGTATTTCCTCTTTGCTTGGCTCTAATCAAACTCGAGGTCTCAAGGCTTTCCCCCCTGCTTGTTTGCTGTTCTGGAGAGGAGACGTGATCATCCATCAAGATCCCAAACCCTCCTCCTGTGGCCTGCGCTGCCATTTCCACCGGCTCACGAGTGATTGAACAACTTCTGCATGCGGATTTGGGAGAATTTCCGTTTCTCACAAGAATCTGATCGGACGGCTCAGGTAGCGCAGGAGCCGTCAGTTAAATTAGGACAGCAAACGTTTTAGCACCTTTATAAAGGAAACATTAATTTGATGTGAGAGAGTAGCATTTCCAGCACAGAGAAAAGTGCTGTTTTCATTGAGCTTAATAGTTTATTGTCTAGATTATGCAAATCAGATCTGTAATCTTAGGTGTTTTAATAATACGATTAAAAAAAAAAAAGTCCTCCGGAGATTTCGGAAACTTTTAAGAGACAAATCCTTCTTCTTGCACTTTCTGCTGCTGACTTTGATAACCTCGGCCATGATTTTCTTATCATAATGTACCGCAGCCGTGCATCGATTACGAATTATGTAGAAATGAAAACTAAACGAGGAATCATTTTTATGAATTTTTTTTAAAAAGCTAATCCTTTGTCCTTAATAAGATCCGCTAAATTTAGTTCAGTAATCTTCAGCTATGCATTAAGGAGTTCACAAACCGTGCCATGACCATTGAGACAGATGAAAACAAAGGATCAATATTCATAAAGGGGGTGAATCTCGTGAAAAATATAATGAAAAATATGAATATGAACATTTCCATCAAATTTATATAATGCGAAAATACAGTAAAGTAATCATATCCAGTCATATTAATTAGTGTAAATACCATAATGTAAAAACATTTCATTTTGGTACTTTTTGCAAATAATTATTTATGAAATTCACTTGCAGTTTCTGAGTGAAAATAGTTTTAAAGTAAATCCTACATCTTTTAATTCAGTCCACCATTTATGCAAAATATAATTTCTTATTTTTGGGGTAAAATATGACCTAGATATTTCTAAACAATTTTCCTGAGATTCACTCGAGGACAAAATCACTACATCATCGAATTGTTAAAATCTATATATGTCTTTTTTTTCCACATTTGACTCCGATTATTGTATTTTTTTAAAGAAATTATATTTTGATTATATGTGTTGTGTCGCGTTTGCTATATGATAAACAAACCTGGCATTTGAAATTGAGTTGAATGGACTTACGAAGACAATCAAAGCGCGATCTGATCTGAACTGAATGACGACACAAAAAAAAAATTCAGAGTTTTTGCTGAAAGCAAACCAACAAAGTATTACACAAAGTGGGCCATGTTTATGAGTATCAATGAATCAATTACTGTGTGACCTTTGAAGTTGTGCTTATTCTTTTTGATAATTTTGTGTTTTTGTATCGGACGATTATATCAACATGTCTCACATGTTTAGCGAGAGCAGCTTTTCCTGAGTCTCTTCCAAAAACTAGTGAGCTGAAACAACTCATTCAAGTAAAATATTGATGATACATTTACTCTTATAACCTACATTTATGTGTGCATGCTTATCAGAGTGACTTAGCAACATGCTGACATCTAACTATTGAATTCAATTACTGCAAATATTTGCCTGTGTAAAGTGTTAGTGAGCTTAGGATGCTAATTCATGCTGTAGACATCAAGGCAGTGCACTAGTATTTGGAACAGAGCTGTACTCATTCTCTCTGCACTTTCATCTGTCTATTTGTCAACTATTTCCCAGAAGCCCTTTGGCCACCAGTTTCTGTCGTGCTGTTAGGGAGACATGTCCGAATGCGCCAATTAACGTTGTTTCTGGTACATTTTCCTCAGAACTCATCAGATGGCCTGTTTAAAAACAAAAGATGGTCACGATCTTAACCAAACTGCCTCAACCGACCCCGTCCTGCAGGGTTAACCAGGAGACGGCGCTTTTACACTAAAGCAACTAGACCACAAGACACCTCTTCGGGTTTAGGGACTGAGTGATGATGTTATGTAGCGATTAAAGATGCTTGGGGGCAGTCGTGGTCTAATGGATAGAGAGTTGGGCTTGTAACCCAAAGGTTGTGGGTTCGAGTCTCATGTCCGGCATACCTCAGACGCCTGTTTTATGGTTTCAAACTGATAAATATAAGACCCTTGTGCACTTAGTCGTATTGATTTGCCTCCTACAGTGGTTTGTGCAGACCACAGCTGTGTGAATCTTTGCGCCTCGAAGCCACGGTTCCTGTCGTTTATGTCTCTCTACCTGATCTGCATTTGATTATTGGTGCTTATCACATACAGCAGGCCCTGCAAATGAATCCTCATCCTAATGATCATCCTTCCTTAGAGTTTTGGTCATTGCCGTTTCTGACGGCAGAGAGTGATGTGTTTTATATGCGTGAGGAAAAAAGAATGAGAGAGACAGACACATGCAGACTTTAGAAACTCAGGGAGTGCAGAAGTTGAAAATGTTTCATCACCCGTCTGCATATTATTGCACGCTGGATTCATAAAACTGTTATAAAAACACATTTTATTGATAAAGGCATTGGAGTCTCAATAGGTTAATTGGGTCTCAATCTCAAGAGAAAACACACACACACACACACACACACACACACACACACACACACATATATATATATATATATATATAATACGCATTTTGATATGGTAAAGAAAATTAAAATTAAAAAAACTACAGCTAATATGTACATCTAATATGACTTTTCACATTACATTAAGGAGATTTTTTGGCATTACAGTGATAATAATAGTGCAGGTAAATGCTTAATTTATGAAAATGTCATAATGCAAAATTAATTGAGTAAAATTCACACTTGTTACAGATGTTGTTGTCATAGATTCAGACTCCTGCTGTCTGACTCGCGCTGCTTGTGTCTTCCTTTAATCGTTTTGTCCAGTTTCTGCCAAATTCGTAAGTAGGGACTGTGGTTTGTCTGTCTGTCTCTCTCTAGTCTTTTATTCTGGTTTTGCTTTTAATTATTAAGAGTCAGTGCAAAATTCACCCTCTTTTCTTTTTGAATATGTAAGATGACTTGGCATTTTACACTTTTGGCTTGAGTGATACCATTTATATTTTTTAACCTTGCCCAACCAACACACATGATTCAATCAATTACTGCTCAACACTTTTTTACTTCAGAAATATTTTTCCTATCCTGATTCTCTCACTGATCTCACTCTCAGCTATTTCACAATGGTTGTTTTCCTACTAAAATAACGAATGAACACTTTCTTACCTCAGGTCACTGCCTTTTTGTCCCGTCCGCTTGCTGCATTTTTATTTCAAAACACAGTTCAATTTAAAGGTCAGATAACAGATTGATTTATCTGTTTGTGTTCCTGCATATTGCCGAAGGAATTTAATCTAGGGGACGCATTAAACATTATTTTTCTGTAAATGTTGAACTGGTGCGTAAACACAGTAAAGGTCTCTCTAGCTTTCGGATCAATACTTCAGACCGCTCTCTGCCCTTTCTGATGTACCTTGTGCCTGCACATAAAACACTCTAAACTACATCTCCACCAGGCTTCTCAATTATATTGTTTACAGTTGTCAACACAACAAAAACTGTACTTACATTTAAGTACACTTTTCATATATAGTATGTATGCATACACACAGAGTTGACCTCTAGGGGTCGGTGGAAGGGTCAAGCACTTTGACCTCTTGTGTCTGGAGAGTGTCCGTCCCACCTGGTGCTTACATATACTATAGTGACACATGCTGGTAAGCCTGATAACAGGCGATAGGGCTTCAATTATATCTCATATATCCCATAATTATAGTCATATCTCAATCTAGACTACCATAACAGGTCAGTAAAGTCAGTCGTGAAAGCGTCTCTTCTCTTTTTATCTTATTCAACTGTTCTCACTTCACACAACTGTAGAACTTGTTTTCTGAACCTCAATCTTCATCCTCATCCTCCTCATCGTCATGAAATATTAGCAGTTTTAACGAATTATTGAAGCTGAGCTGCTAGAAATGTGTAATTCTGTGTTTATGTGAAAAGTATTTTTTTTTCTCCTGTAATAAATGTCATTTTTTTTGTTTGTTTTCTATTCAGCCAACAATAAACATATTACACACCAGCTGTCACTCCAGATTTTCTTTTTGTCCATATTTGCTCTCAGTTTGGTGATGACTGATGACTGTTAACATGTTGAATGAAATTTTGTTAGAAACCAGGCCCCTCGGTGGAAACAAAACGTACAAAAAAAGTCTACTGTCTACTAAAACCTTACATGTACTTCCAGTACTTGCAGAAGGACTTGTGTATTATTCATATAGTTCTATTCTTGAACAGTTTTTTCCACTTTTTTATCCTATAATCTAGTTACATAACTGTACACGTCACCTAAATATGTGCTTCACGAGGCCTACCTCAGACTCCGGACCAGCTAAAAAAGGGGAAATTAAAATGATTAATGCAATCAGCAGTTAAAACAGGAAAATGTCTGTGGTGGAAATCTGTAATGTTATATACTTTATGATTAAAATGATCTTAGGGATCAGCACTACAGATATATAGCAATGACTGACTGTTCAGATTGTGATGTCCTGGCTGCCATCTGATCTATTTTTGCAGGGCACTATGACCTAAAAACAAAGGTGAGTATTGACATAACTTTCAATGACATACTGAGATTAATAAATATGCCTTCCATTAATGTGTTGTTTGTTAGGACAGGACAATATTTGGCTGAGATATGACTATTTGAAAATTTGAGGGTGCAAAAAAAGTCGTAGTTTTAAGCATTTAAAGTTGTCCAAATGAAGTTCTTAGCAATGCATATTATTAATCACAAATATATGTAATATATTAATGCATTTACAGTAGGAAATTTACAAAATATCTTCATGGAACATGATCTTTACTTAATATCCTAATTATTTTTTGCATAAAAGAAAAATCATTAATTTGGCCCATGCAATCTATCGTTGGCTATTACTAAAAATATACCCGTGCTTCTTATGACAGGTTTTGTGCTCCAGGATCAAAAATAAGCTTGAAATCAGTTTGAGCTGAAATAAGATTAAAATGAAATGAAGTTACACAGTTGCAGACAGGTTTGTCTTGATTGGCTGTGAGGGCCGGAGGAGCGATGGTGTAATAACACAACTGAACCTCCAGAGGGCGCGCACTGTCTGTAAATTCAAGTGAGCTTCGGTCACGGTTATACAATCAATGGTTTAGCCCCTGATTAAAATCAAATAACATATCCAGATATGGGAGCTGAACAAGCAGAGTGACCGTAGCTTGATATTTTAAAAAAAATTAATTTAATGAAGTAAGCACATAGCACAGGTTGTAACAGACAATTCTCTTTTTCATCATAACATCTTTCAGTACTAATACAATTCGTTGACGCCCGTCTTTACCTTCGGACGATTTGTCGCCCCAGTGTTTGGGATTTTACACGACGTCGGAACTGAATGTTTCATAAATAATACAACTTTTGCTTCGGGCCGGTAAGCAACTATATGAACCTTACAAAAACACTCGACCGTGTCTTCCAAAAAATAAAAATAAATAAATAAAATAAAATAAACCTTTGGGGTTTCAATTTAAATTCGATTGTATTGCAGTTATTATAAGCCTATTCCAGAATGACGAAACTCTTCCATCAGTCACACACACGGAAACTCCTGTGTTATGGGTTGTGCTGACAGAGTAATGATGTAATGATGTAATTCCGAGCACATAGAGTCAGTATTATGATGAAGCCTATATATGATGCTGAGTGGCTTTCCACATGAAGAGAAAACCGCATTACTCTGACTCTACACTGAAAATCACTTTTACAGCCCTCTGTGTCACCATGAAAGCGTGAGTTGCACGTTTCACTTTTTTAACAGTTTGTCACCTTATCACTAATTTAAGTATAATTAAGTTTTCTAATGTAATATCTACACACACACATATTGTGTTTCCATGTTTTAAAGGGAAATTCCATCAGCGTAATGGTTTTAAACTGTACAAACTGTATTTTCTATCGCCCTTCACCTAAACCTGCCCCTCACAGCAAACTGTCTGCACTTTTAGATTCTAAAAAAACTTCATTCTGTTTGATTTATAAGCTTGTTTCCTCACACGGACCTAAAAAATGTCCCCACAAGGACAACATTTACTGATATATTATTATCCTCGTAACCCACCAGGTGTAGCCTACACACACACACACACACACACACACACACACACACACACCACCAAACGGAAATACCAAAAGACAGTCATTACAGAAACACAAGAGATGAAATTACATGCCAGTACGGTTTATGATATTATTTCCAGATCTGCTTTATGAGGCTAGCGAATTCCTTGTAAATATTAAGCAAACACAACTTGATCAAGTGGACATAGTAGGCCTGTATGGCAGTGCATCCTTCTTAGTTTTGTTTAAACTTAAGAGCTGGGCAGCCATTTTTAACTTAAATTAACGAGGTTTTCCTAAATAAAACATGAAGGAAAATGTACAGCTAATTTACTTTCATATAGGCTTGAAGATTATTTGTAGTGCAGCATAATGACTGAAATGATTGCAGTCTCTTAAAGTGGAACATCCTTTAAAGCGGAAGAGCCTCCCGTAATTTAAAACACAGTTGGCTCGCTAGGAAAAAATGAGAGGATTGCAGTTGTAAAGAGATTAAGAGCGTAAGACATCAAATCTCCATCTGCCTTTTTAAATGTGTTACTCAGAGCGTCTGGGCCCCCGGATTCAACCGATTTAGTCACTGTTGACTACTGAAACAGATCCAAAACCCATTTTTATATGCTTATGTTAGAGTATGATGGTAGGAAAAAGTAGTAACAGCGTTATTTAATCCATTACTGAGGGCAGTTTTACTCACAGTTAAATAATTGAGTCATGTTTCTTCTGTTCCAGTGATGCTGGTGAGGCATGAAGGATGACATGCTGAGTCACGCTGTCTAAGAATGAGCTCAACATGGGCCCTGCTACAGGATCAATGAAGAGTCAAGCAGATTCTGTCATCTCCACAGAAAAGGTAGGCTTAAAGCTGCAGTAGGTAACTTTTGTAAAAAAAAATATATTTTTTACATATTTGTTAAACCTGTCATTATGTCCTGACAGTAGAATATGAGACAGATAATCTGTGAAAAAATCAAGCTCCTCTGGCTCCTCCCAGTGGTCCTATTGCCATTTGCAGAAAGTCATCCGCTCCCGATAAGAAAGAACCAATCAGAGCTGCGGTCCGTAACTTTGTTTGTGTTCAAAATGTAGAAAAATGTATATAAAAAGCGAGTACCCCATGATTCCATTTTCTAAACCATGTTTTTAGCTTGTCCTGAATCACTAGGGTGCACCTATAATAAGTGTTTATATTGGGACTATTTTAGATTGCTTCGGGGATACCGCGGCAGAGTAACCCAGTACCTTTGTGATTCTTCATAGACATAAACAGAGAGAAGATGTTCTTCCGCAAGACGCAAGCAGTTCTGTTTATTAACCGCTAGAGTGTCAAAAGTTACCAACTGCAGCTTTAAAGGGATAGTTCACCTAAAGATGAACATTTTCTCAATTAATGTCGTTCCAAACCCCTAAGACCTTCATTCATCTTTGAAAACACAAGTTAACTAAGAAATTAACTTTCTGACCCTGCATAAACATCAATGTTAACTACCACATTCAAGGCCCAGAAAGGTAGGAAGGACATCATTCAAATAGTCCATGTGACCTCAGTGGTTTTATGAAGCTATGGCAATACTTTTGGTGCAAAGAAGGCAAAAATAATGATTTTATTCAATAATTTCTTCTCTTCCATGTCAGTTGATGTGCATTCACATCCACGACATAGATATGCATTTTAAAAAGGAATATTTTTATATTTTAAGTTTACAGAAAAGTCTAAAAATATAGACAAACATATAATTTAATATCATTAAATAGATACTAATTTGTATTTCTACTATATTTTATTAATTCATTATTATTATTATTATTATTATTATTATTATTATTATTATTATGAGTGAGAAACACATCCAATCAACTAGAATAATTCTATGCGATAACAAGAGACTATAATATAATATAATATAACCAGCATTTAAAAAAAAATATTTAAATATATAGGCCAATTGAAAAATAAATAAATATATAGATACTTTTAAACTGAGAGATAACCCAGCTTTACAAATGGTTGATTTGAACTTTTCGAACAAAATAAAAAGCATCACTATGATGTTATGTAATATAAACAATAAAGAAACAATAAAATAAACTAAATTCATATTTGAACAGAAAAAATGGTTGACATAGCATGTATATGAGAGATCTGTTCAGCATGATGCAGTAATGTTTTGTAATGACCTAATGAAAGAAATGAAAGTTAGTGAAGTCGCGTCCAGTCGTGTGTTTGTTCCTCAGCAGCAGTGTTTGTCTTTGATGAGATAACAGGTGAGACAATAGGTCACCAACTTCTTTCAGAGCCAGGCCTTCATTGTCCCTCCAAGCTAAACACATCCCCAGAGCACTTCCTGTCAAACAGGAACTGATAGTACGCTCCATTTTTATCTCGGCCAGAACATGGAAATGTTATCGTATTCCTGTGGACCTCTTCATTCCACCCATCGCCTGAAAGTCTGTTTGCTTCTCTGTTCATTGTCTTTCCGCGTGCACATTTCATTAATTGGCATCACCAGTAATTTCACATTTTATACAGACTTTGTGTGTGCGTGTGCATAAATGTGTTTTGATGAAGAAGCCGATATTATAGTCATAAATAAGAAGAAGAATTCTGTACTCCAGGTATTGAAAACAGATTTACTGATTTTTACTGGCAATACACCAAAAGGGAAGAAAACAGTCTGTGAAAGAATAATATTTGTCCAAGAAACACAAAGCACAAAGACGCTGGGGAAATCAAGGCATTTTCATAGTCTTTTTATTTCCACAATTAAACTTTAAATATTTGAAAAAGAAAAACATTAAAATAATAATCTCCCTCCTGTTTCACAGTGCAAAACACAAAAGTACAGAACATGGCAGATTCAGTAGTTATTACAGACCAGAATATACAAACATCTAATAACCAAACAATCTTCTGTAAGTTTTGATACGCAAAGGGTACATTTATTAGAAAAATAGATACTGGTAGTTTATTTCCTATAACAATAATAATTATAATGTCTCAAAAGCAGACAGTAAAATGAGCAGCGTACAGATCAGAACACTTATAACACACAACCAACAAGATTCAAAACGCACAAATCATCATATCACATGACAAAAACCTGTTCTAGAGATAAACCTATGTAGTGCTTATGTGGGCTCTGTTCAAAGCCAAAGTGGGCTGCCTAGCTAGACAGCATTTTTAGGCGTCATAGGCAGTCTCCCAGCTGACAAGTGCACAAAACCCCTCGAAAACCTCTCGATATAGCAGATCAGTCACATACTACGATGCAAACGTATAGTTTGGAACAGAGCCGT
This sequence comes from Carassius gibelio, assembly GCF_023724105.1. Lineage (NCBI taxonomy): Eukaryota > Metazoa > Chordata > Actinopteri > Cypriniformes > Cyprinidae > Carassius > Carassius gibelio. Next base: position 10,533,204 of record NC_068409.1, read on the forward strand.
TATCAAAAACTGTGTCTTTCAACCACAATGGATGGATCTCACTTTCTCTCAAAGGGTTTGTTGAGTGTCACAGCCCAAAAACTCCAGCCGCAGGGCAATATCGTTGACCCAGCCTTTCGGGTGAATCCGTATAAAGCGAGCGAACAGGGGAGGATCAAACACGTTCAGCGCCTCTTCATCATGATCGCTGTTTCCTTCGAAGATCTACATCAAGATGAAAAAGAAACAAAACACCATAGGCATGAATAAATGACTCTCATCAAACACATTAAGAACATGTTCAGGTCATATTTCACCCCAAAATCAACAGAAAGACATAAAGAATCATATTGATTATTATTTAATTCGTATGATCACATGAAACCTATCTTAGGGCTATCACTTGTTTTGTTTTTTTTTGTTGGCTAATGTATTTAAGCAGTCAATAATAATTGGCAGTTCATTTGGTCTCCAGCCAATCCTCCATTCATTTTCTTATTTTACATGTACATAAAAATGCACATACATTTAAATTTTATGGGGAAATGTGCATCGTTATTAAGAAAATAATGCTATAATGCAAAAAAATAATAATAATACTTAATTAAACCTTTACTTCCTTTATGGAAAAGTTAGGTTTTGTTATTTTTGAGCGAAATACAACTCGAAATTACTACTCTGTTTGGTATCATTCAATACACACAAAAACAGCAGTACCTTTTCACGGTCTGTGCCCTGCTCCTTCACACTGGACCATTTGTGACCGTCATTGCTAATAGAGACGGTAAATTCAGTGACTACCATTGGTTTCAGGACAGATCGGGCCCCCTGTGTGACCACCCCGGTCACTCTCTTCACAGAGAGAAAGTCCACCTGTATCCACTCATGAGGGTTATTAGTCTGCAGAACCAGAGACGAAGAAAGGGGAGAGACAAAATATAATATGATCAGTTTAACAAAACAAACACCCAAGTGCACAATGAATGTCGATAAATCTACCAACAAATGGATAATAGTTCTAACAGCGTCCTCATGACTTATCATTTCTAAGCATATTGTGTTTTTTTTTAAAGACACTTCACTTTGCACTGATTTCTGCAGGTATAAATTGAAAGTTATTATGCAGGACAGAATTCCACGAGGAAAGGAGCTGCGCTCTAAATCACTCGAATGAACTCGTAAATCCACCTGACTGACAGCGCTTGGCTCTCTGTGCAGCTCAAAGAGGAAGTAGAAAGAGCGATAACTTAAAAACCGTAGAGAGATGGAGACAATGGAGGGATCGCCTCACTTTCACACAGTCAGACAGGATAGAGGAAACACTCACAATGGGCTTATAAAACAGACACAGTGTAGAAAGAAAATTCACTTTCGCTCTCTCTAAGATCAACACAGTGATTGAACAGACAGACAGACAGATAGATAGACAGATAGATAGATAAGTAGATGGATGGATGGGTGGACAGATACCTTGGGTCTCCATGCATTTGCTCGCCCCTCCTGGTGGAGTCTGGCGAGTTCGGGACCCCAGGACAGTAACCAGTTGTTTAAGGACGAGGAGGCACTGATGCTGCTGTTGGGAATCAACCTGCGCTCCATTCCCAGCGGCATAGAGCAACCTGACAAACACACAAGCAAACATGCGTTCATTTGTTTGAAGCGGTGATCTTACTGCCATTCTTATTTTAATTTTCATTAAAGCTTTTTTTCCTCAAAGTCTGACTCAAATATAGTCTGATGTACTATGACGACATACGTATATCTAAATGTACTTTAGCCAGTACTAAATAATGTATAAATGCAGTTCAGTTTTGTTCGTTTTAGTACATCAAGTTGAAATAAATCAAAATGGTAAATATTGCCTTCCCAAATATTACGATAGATAAAATAAGTTTGATAAAATATTTAATAACAATTCACACTATTAACTAGTGGCTTAGTAGTTTGACTATAATTAACATATTGGCTGTTAATTAGTACTAAAAATCACATATTCTGTATGAGTCTATTCTACATCCCTAATCCTAAACTTAACAACTACCTTAACTATTAATAAGCAGAAAATTAAGAGTTTATTAAGACAAACGTCGAAGTTTGTGGTTTGTTAATAGCTGGAATTGGACGTTATACTACAGTGTGACCAAATAAATTATTTGTAAGTTTTATATTTCAAATGACAAAAATGTTTTTCTTATGGTTTTAGTTTTAGTTAACTATAACCCTGGTCTTTTTTTTTTGGAGAAGCGTATCTAAATGTGCAGCTCTCTCTATCAAAATAAACTTTTTGACTCCAACTTTTCTCCGAAAATGAAGCTTTGGAGATTGCCATTGGTGCCTGAATGAGAAAGGTGTTGAAAATTAAGAGTAAACCAGGAATGCTGTAGTTAGAAAGCTTTGAAACTTGAATGAAAGTAGAAAGCTGATCTTTCTGATGCTACAACAGGATGACAGACGCTCATGAACTAACAAAAACATCCAGAGCTTTCAGATTTACATTTTTAATTCGCCGATACTGATAAAAAATGGCATACACAGACAAAGCAGAAATGTGACAGTCTTGTCGTTTGAATATAGTGTTGATGCAGTGTACAGGTTTTCTTTTCTTTAGTGTCTTTATCTCTTCCTTCAGTTTTTAGTTAGAAAGTGCTGTAATCAATCAGTGTGTGTTAACTCACTGTTAAGGTCACATCCCAGCAGCTCAATCCTCAGTGTGGGCTGCTTCTGAAAGGTCACTGGGTGAATTCGTATGTAGCGACCCACAATAGGTGGAGAAAACAAGTTCTCCTTTATTCTGGAACCGTCCATGTTTCCATTGAAGGTCTGATAAGATTAAAAATGTAACAAGAAAACAGATGTGAATAATACGGAAACAGAATGTAAAAGATACAAAAATAGTCACATTTGAAATCAGGATAGCACTTTTTTAGAAATCGAAGCAAATCACTTTCACTGGAAACATCATTTGTAGGAGCATAATTTGTAGGAATTATTAATAAAACATAATAAGATTTTTTTTTTTATAGAATGTATTTAGCAGAAAAAATTTAATTCACAACACACAATTTCTGTAAAAAAGAAAGAAAAATATATATATATTTGTAAAATAAAATCAATTAGAGGTGCTTTTGATTATTAATATTTAATGAAACCATTAAAAGTAAATCAAGAAACTGTAAAAATAAATAAATAATAATAATACTGAATGGGGGGGGGGGGGGGGGTTGACATCATAATTTTTAATAAAATAGAGGTAAAAAAGGTGAGGGTGGAGATGGTCATTATGCTAACACTAAATAACAGTGAAAGAAACATTATAAGAGAACTTCTGGGAGGAAAAATGCTAATGCAGATGTTTGTACTGACGTAAGATGACTTGGTACTGTTTCCTCGGTAGGTAGTCCAGTTCTCCTGGTCGATGCTGTAACTGACGGTGTACAGGATGGTGAAATACTCGCTCAGACCCATCGAGGTCTTCGCACCCTGAGTCTGAATGCCATGAAGAAGCATGGGCCTCAGCAGATCCACCTAACACAACACACAAACAGAATAGATATGGAAAGTTGTCTCATTCTGTTATATAACAGTGAATTTGTGCTTGTTTACTAAAACAGTTTAAAACAATGGGATAGTAAGTTGTGCATTGCTAAAAAATAACATCTGCTTCAAAAAAAATTTAATTACTTTTCAGTGTTAAGATTTTATAAATGCCTAGAACTTTTCCAGGAAACCCACTATCATATGAACCCTGCTAAAAATAGTGAATTGTTTTATATCCTGCATCCTACTATTACACTATTGAAGCAATGATTCAATAAAATCTACCGCACAAACCTATTTATAGTTTTTAAAAGTATTTCCCACTTTGTCTTGCAGACAATGAAAATATTATTTTTCATGACTTGCTGACTGTGGAGCAAAGAGTCACTTTTGTACGTGACACATTGTGAGATATGGGCCGCAAATAAATTGTAAAGTATTATTTTTAAATTTAAATGTAAGCCATCAAGGTCCATGACCGAGTAAACATTTAGCACAGTTCCTTAAAAATGAGCCAAAGGAAAGCATGTTACATCTGCAAACAAAAGATTTCTTTTACCTGGAGCCAGGAGTCTGTGCCGCTGCCCATCCAGGCATTAATAGAGCCAGATAACTCAAGTCTGGCTAAACTTGGCTTCCAGTCACCTGGAAGAGAAATGGGATTTCAACAGTTCAATCAATGTGAAAACATTTTATTAAAAACACTAGCTAATCTGTAGCTAAAGTAAAAAAAAGTGCTATGGATTTTCTATGGAATTTGCACCCGTTTTATTATTGCATTATTTTTTATTCTTTATTTTGCTATTGCAAATCAGTATATTGAATGATTATGTGACAGTGAAGCCTGGAGTAATGATGAAAATAAAAACTAATTCAACATAATAACAAAAACTATAATAGTATATCAATGACACTGCTAAAATATCCCTGTCTCTTACCAGAGTGGCCAGAGGCTGTTATTTGTTTATTGTCAATCCATTTCGACTGCATTCCCAATGGCTGAATGCACCCTTTAAAACAAAATCCGTCAATTTGAGGACTATTAGTAACTCAAAACATGACTGCAGGATGCCAAGAAAGGTCTTCCCATAGAGGATAGAGTTAAAGCTCTTACGTGGGTTGTAGACCAGCAACTTAGCCCTCATGCCTGCCATCTGATGTTCTCCTATAGTGCACTCCACTAACCAGGTGCCTGTGATGGTTGGCCTCAACTCCACCGTCCCAAAAACCCCTGCCAAATGAGACAGAATTGTCATTATACACTGTATATACTATATATATATATATAAACCTAAAAGACAAGTAGGGTGTTGGGTAAAAGATTTATGTATTTGTTTGTAGTTTACCGGGATAGAGATTGAAAACTCCCATACGGTGTTCCTGATCTTTTCTGACTCCGAACGGCAGTCCGTGGAAGTGTACGGCGTGAAACTCGCCTTGACTCCCAACGTTGAGGAGGTGCCAGCGAGCCGTCCGGTACTGTTCCACTATCAGGCCAGGAAGCGTCTCTGACACATAGCCATTAATAGCTAAAAGCATCAAGAAATACAACACAATAATTATGGCTATTAATACATTTCCTAATATGCCAAGGTCATAGGTTCAGTTCCCAGGTATTGTGCAAAAAAAAAAAAAAATTATATATATATATATGTCTTGAATGCATTGTACGTTGTTTTGGATAAAATCAGAAAACAAATGCATAAATCTAAATATAGATAGATGTGTTGCCCTGAGTCAATGAAATTCCAAACTTTTTGTTTGTATTTGGAAAAACTGTGTGTTTGGAACATTGGCAGTAAGCTAAATTAGTTCAGTATGTTACATTATATGTCCTGTTTCTTGTACTAAGGAAAAGTAATAGAAAAGTGTTTGTGTGTGTGTAATTTAACCACCAAATTACGTAAGTATCACAATAACAAGCACAAACACTCATGTCTGTTTGGTTTTATTAGCATTGTCATAGAAACATTTGTCTTTTTTGAGACAAAGAAAGAGATCTGACTGGTTGTCTCGTAAGAGATGAATGCAATGTTAATCATAAATTCTAAAAATGTACCCGCAAACTTGTTGCTCATCTCGAACCATGGGTCATTTTCTTTGGCCTGGCAGAGAGGGGTGCAAAACCTCTTGGTGTTGTAGTCAAGGTACCAGCTCTTTCTTTCATCAAAAGTGGTGAAGAGAAGGAAGAAATCTGTCACTTCGGGCTGAAGCAAGACGTGTGGACGAAGGGTACCAGGACGACAGATGAGCACCGGACCGATCAGACCAGAGTTTATGTCCTTCTCCTGTTGAATGCAGGAGGAATACAGAAGTTATTTATATGTTTGGCAGACGCTTTTATCCGAAGTGACTATCCGAAGTGACTGAATTTTTAGTTGAGCGTCATTTGATCATGCTTTTATGGTTCATATGTAGTGAGAATATGGAGTTCTCTCTCTTTTCCTGTAGCTCAATTGGTAGTACACTGCACTATCAAGTGCAAGGTTATGGGTTCGATTCCCCGGGAACACATGATATGTAAAAATTGATAACCTGAATGCACTGTAAGTCGCTTTGGATAAAAGCGTCTGCTAAATGCATACATTTTTAATTTATACTCTCATATTGATTTTTCTAAAAAATGATGCATGGATAATCAAGTAAGTAGTAAGTGTCCATCTTGAAAAACTTTGAAAAACACATTTACACTTACATTTACTTTAGAAAAATCTGATTTCACAGCAAACATGAACCATATGTTTTTACATATATATATATATATATATATATATATATATATATATATATATATATATATATATAAAAGAAAAGCCTTTTACTTGCTAAAAAAGTATAAACTATCAATCAGATGACAAAGTACATGAAGTAGATTGTGTGCAACAGGTTTTTCAGTAAAGTTTTGATCATTTAGAGGCCTTAGAAATATGAATATCAAATATGATGAGGAGGCTTTATAGGATTGAAGACAACATGAAAACGTCAAATGTTTGTGCTTCAACCTTATTTTGATTAATGTGTTGCATATTGATTTACCATGTTGACGTTGGAGTAGTAGGCTCCAGCCTTGCAATCAAACTCTGATGCTGAGGGACCTTGTCGTCTGGAGACTCTCCAGTTGTAAACCCTCTCCTGCCCTGGAGGAACGGGATCACCTGGTACTCCCTCGGCCTTGGTGCCTTCTGGGCCCGTTCCAGGGCTAAAACTCCCCTGCATCTTATCGTACACCCCATGCAAGTGGAAAGAGTACGGTCTGGATGCCAGGTTCTTGAAAACCACCTTGTGGGAAAAGAAATGCAAGAAATTAGCTTGTGCAATGACAAAAGTGTTGTCACAATTATACCTTCAGCAGATGCTTTTATACAAAGCAACTTACAATAGAGCCGCATAAGCAATTTGTCACGGAGCCAGCCAATAATATTCGTAGTATGCAATGCCACATTTATTCAAATGTTAGATTAGGACTTAAGCTAGAGTAGGAGGTTTGGAGGTTAAATTTCAAGGACAGTTTTCTCTTGTCGCTGATGTAGCACCGTATGAAACACAGCTCATACAGAAGTCACTTTACAAAACAGCTTTCTTTTGGTCTGTGCAACAAATTAGGTTGAACCAGCTTGAACCGGTTGCAATCTGTGTGGAAAAATCTTTGAATTTCTACTGAAACGACTGGATTTCTTCAATGAAAATTCATCCAAATAACAGCAAATGTGACTGCACCTAAGAATACAATATTCAGTTAACTTAAAAGGCTCCTTTTAATAGCGCCTATTAATGAAGAAACTTACAGTTAGAACATCATTGATTTCTGCCTTCAGCACAGGACCCATAATGCCGAGGTGCTCGTCCAGTTCTCCTCGTTTGATTGGATTCTTGAAATCTCTGTCCTGGTAGGCTCTGAAAACCACTTTTTTATAGGCTGGGAAATATTTTCTCATTCCCATCCGCACTTCTCTGTGAACACATGAAATATTTAGTGCAAGTACAATTAACCAAGCCTTTGAGGCTGGTTTTAGGCTTAATTTTTTATTTTTAATCTTAAAATCTAAATAGATTTGATCCAATCGAACACCACCAAAATTGAGATTTTATAAAATGTTTAACATTCATATATATAATTTCATATTATATTTGTGTGATTAGAAATATTTGAGAATTTTTTGCTAAATGTGTTGATGACATTTCTATAAAAAAAGCATTCTAAGGCATTTTTGCTCTTCAAGATAAAACTAACTAACTATATACAACTAAACAAAAAAGATCTGATTCAGTCCGACACCACCAAGAATTTGATTTTATACAATATCTTATATTCTCTTGGAGCTAGCATCCTTGCTATTGCATGTTCACCAACTGGATTCTATTTCCAATTTTAAAACTCAGATTAAAACATATTTTTTTAGAATCAATTGTTTAATTTATAAGTTTGTGTTTACTATTTGTGTTGTGTTTATGCTATTTGTATTTCAGTGATTTTGCTGTAAGGTGTCCTTGAGTGAATTGAAAGGCACTTATAAATGAAAGGTATAATACTTAGTAATATTTACAATTTGAAACATTATGAATTCTTTAGAATTATCCACGAAAATTACCAAAATACGTTTGTGTCTCATCAGAATGTTTTTTTACCTTGGTTTGATGAGTTGAGCTGGTTTATTGATCCCATAATCCCACATGATCTCCTCTGCTGCGATATAGTAACTTCTGAACCTTGATTCTGTGGATCTTATGCCGACATTATCTTCAACATGATGCTCCGATCCAATAACACTTCCTTCATCGCCATAATCATCATAGTCACTTGCCAGGGATCTCCTCCCATAGGTCTGGTTATCTGATGAATTTAACTCTGGCTCCAAAACCGATTCCAAACCTGGTTGGAGCTTCTTTGGATCTTTGTGCTCATAGCCGTGAAGATTCAAATTTTCCTCCAGCTTGTCCTGCTTTAGATCAGAACTTCCAGAGTCTTTCAGAACGTCATTGTTGCTCTGGACTGTGGAATCCACTTTGTTTGTTTTGTCTTTGCTGGCGCTCCTCAGCTCCACATTCCTCACTTTCTCTGATCTATCTTCCGTAGAGTCATTTTGAAGTTGGTTATTCAATTGGTTTTTATCTTTAAAAAGTAATTTTCGGAATAGGTCATTTGTTGAATGGGTTTTATTCAGCTGTATGTTTGCATTGTTCATGTTTTGGTGTCCTCCTGTAAATGGCTTGTTTTCTGCTGTATTTGATACCGTTGGATCAATCACGTTTGACCTACTTCTGTAAGGCTCAGATTCATGGTGGGACCTTTTTTGACGTTCCAATGAATTTCTGCTCATCTCCCCGTCCAGTTGATCCAAAATATCTTGTGGAATACCGCCCTGTGATAACGCATCCAGATCTTTTTCCCAATTCACGGGAACATATCTTATCTCACACACATGAGTTCTGTTTTGTCTCTCAGTGTCTGAGCTCATGTTTTCTCGTCCAATCGCAGAGTCTGTCACAGTTCTGTTTCGGCACACACGAACAGCGATAGTGCGGTTCTTTTCCTTTGTGCCTCGTGGAATCGGGAAATTCTGTTCAATGAATTCATTAAATTCTTCATCGTAGTCTTCGTTGTCCACCACAGGTAGGACTCTTTCACAGTTAACAACCGTGTAGCGAACACTCATGCCTCGTTGTTTCAGAGACGGGTCAAATGCGCTCACCTCCCATTCACCTACAAAGTTCAAATATCAAACTTATGAAAATGGTATCAAAACAGGTTCCTGGTTTAATTATGAACGATTCTTATATTCGTCTTCCTAATCTTTCATTGATGACTTGATCCGCCCTAAACGGCATTTTTTTTTCCATGTATACAATATATATTGTTTCAGTGCAGCTTTACATTAATGAACAGGAAAAATAACTTAATATGGCAGAATTAATCAATTTACGAAAAGTTACGCAGCTCTACAGAAGGTTATACTGTCAATAGTTATATAATAGTATTTTTACGTTAATTAGTTTTTATATTTTCATTTTTAATTTGAATTTTACTTTACGTTTTATTAATTTTGATGTTTTTTTAAACACACTACTTACTATATTAAATAATTCTACATTTTTAAATGTCTTTTGAAGTCTATTCCCACTTACACTGCATTTATTTGATTATGAATACTGTAAAGATATTAACATTGTAAAATATTATAGAAATTTCACAAAACTATTATGTTAGCTTTTATATAATAGGAAATAACATAACATTTTGCAAATAACTCAAACAAATGTTATTATATTTTATTTTATTATTTTAGGTCATGCTAATTTAGTTTTTAACGGTTTTAATTTTGGATTTTTTTAATGATAATAACCCTTCATCGAACCATCTTATTTTTCAAAGCATCCGCTCCAGCGGATCAATCTCTTGATACTCTTACCTAGCATCTCCACTTCAGTGGTGACTGTGTCTCCAGTCATTGGGAAGAGTGTGAGGACAGTGCCATATGTTTTATCCCTCTCAAATGTGTTTCCTGTGAAGTAGACTGACAGGAAGTTGTTTTGCATGCCAATGCTTGCCACATGCCACAGTATGACATCGCCAACACACATCCTGAATTGTAGGTTGTTGAACATGAACCCGTTAACAGCTGAAACACAGAGAGAAACTCAAAATATCTGCAATTTAACTCATGGAAAATGGAGATCAATCCAGTTTTTAAGTAATACAAATACACAAAGCAATCTCACGTTATTCAATAATTTACATCCAGAGACTAAAAAAAAACAACACCCACTGTGCATGACATTTGAACTGTAGAAATCTGGATCATTGCGGTCAATCTTAGTTGGGTCTTCACTATTTTTTTTCAGGTTCTCCTCAAAGTACCAGCTTCTGTTTTCATCAAACACGGTGAACAAGAGCTTCTTCTCTTTATCTGAAGTTAACTGTGAAAACATATCATTAATCATTTCCATCCATCTGATAAACCAACATACTGTAGGCTCAATGCAAAGGAGTGCCTCTACATACATTTTAAATAAATCTACATGCATGCAATTTACGATTTACTCCTGAAATGTATACTATAGGCAATAAAACACCAACAAGTTTTATTATTTTTCATACAAATTATGATTAAGGGCAGATAATTTAGTAATAAAGGCTTATTTTCACACAGTTCCTTGCACAGTACTATGTTATAACACTTTTATCATATTGGTTAATTTGTAAACTAAAACATTTTCTTGTTTACATCACATAGCCAGCTCACTATGTTTGGCTTTGTCTGCAATGGTAAACTTGCTTGGTAGAGCACCTGTTACACTTGTGATGCGAAGTGCTCAAGTACGAGTCCCGTGAAACACGAGTCACGGCAAATAAACTCAAAGACTTAAAGGTGCTGTATGTAAGATTTTGGCTCTACTAAAGCATAAAATTCCAAAAGCAACATGCTAAGTTAACATACTTGTTTATCTGTAAAACAATGCTATGTTCTCCTTTGAAAATGTGCGTTCTGGGTTAGAATGCCGGTCTCTGTTTCGGTTTTTGAAACCCGCCCACTCGTTTATCCAAATGTATTTTGGCACTCCAGGTTGCCAGTTGGCAGATCTGGTCAATCTGGCAACCTGTGTGTACATAAGGACTGAGGAGGAGGGGCTAGGTGAAAAAAACCCTCTAAAATATTTTGAATTTGGACTGCAATACCTAGTTTAACCACTCTGTGTCAATCCTACATACAACACCTTTAAAGAAGCAAGCTGAAATGACATGGTTTATTCAGCAAAGTTTTTTTTTTCCTCACTTTTGCATTGAACATTTGATTTTAGCACCATTTACTGGACATTACACTTTCTAAGTTTAATTGTTTTTGCAGAAATGTCGCTACATTTTTCCAGTCAGTCTGGGTGGAGATAAACAGATCTGAACCCGATCTTACCACTCTGCCTCTTTTGTCCAGAGATTGGGATTTGCAGATGATAAGGGGTCCCACCAGCCCAGATGCCAAGTCCCGAATGGGATCCACCATACTCTGGTATAAGCGCGTGAGGCATCTTGGGTCAGCTTCTGTGGGTCCATCTTCAGCTGTCAGTTTCCAGAGGTACATCATTATCTCACCTGGGGGAACGGCCAAAGAACGAAGGTCCACCTGTTTGTCTTCAACCCACAAAGAAATAAAAATCGATTAAATTCATTAAAAGTTAACTTGTATCCAGCTGACTAGAATAACTTGATACCAGGGTTATTAGCATTAACTAAAACTAAAATCATTAAAAAATTATTGTTAAAATAAAATAAATGAATGAAATATATCAACGTAAACTTCTATTTAAGCTAACTTCGAAGACAGCATTTCTAATTTTTGTTTTGTGTACCATGAAGTACTAAAATAACTACAATTTAAATAAAAAATTATATTGAAACTATATAGAAAAAAAACGGACACAAATACATGTATGCATTTAGCAAATGCTTTTAAAGATTGTGTGGGTGTGTGTGTGTGTGTATAAAATGTTTCCCTTATGTTCAATGAAATGCAATGACTCATACCTTTGTTTGTGTTCTTCAACGGCTGAACACTGGTCAGGCCATTTGGATAAATGTTGAATGGTCGACTGGCCATATTTTTAAAAACAATCTGATAAGACATACAAAATAGTGAATTTCAGAAAATGTAAATATTATATATATAATAAAAATCAAATTTAATTGTCTCAGTTTAACACTTTAAAGTCTCCATGAAATGAAAAATGCTATCTATTTATTTCCTAAATGTGTTTTATTGATCTTGACCTATTGACTCATCAATTCATCCAAGCAAGTTTCATATTACATTTTTCATACAAGTCATATGAACTAATTTTATGATACATTTACATTTAAAAGCTTCTGAACCAATTGATTGCACTGGAAAAGATCGACCAGTCATTTTCTGTGAAATAAAGAAATGCCTGTCCCTTTAAATCCACATCCTCTACCTGAAATTTGTCTCCCACTTCCCCTCTGAGCTCTGGGCCCATCAGCATTTTTCCGGTGGTTTTCTTCTTAGTGAAGGTCTTGTCTGTGTACTCCACGAAAGCCACTTTCTTATAAACACCACCCAAACGCTGAGGACCTTTTCTGAACCACTCAGATCCTGCTCCTGACGACGATGAAGTCCTGAAGCATGAAAATCAACATTATTTTCAGTCGGCTTGACATCAGTCATCTCAGGGCATACTCAAAGTCTTACCGATCGCCGCTCTGAGACGAATAGTCCCAGTCCATCTCCTCTGCAGCGATGTAATGAACCCAAACTTTAGGTCTTCCCTTGGCGCTTGATCGAAGCACTGATACAGGGCCTCCTTGCTTGTACACAATGGAGAACATGTTGTCTTCATCCTCCTCATCATCATTATGTATGACGTTTCGTTTGTCTGGGATCGGGGCTAGCGCAGGTTCAGGACAGTTGTCAACAGTGAAGAATGCATTCATACCAGCTAGAGAAGAGAGTTAAATCTAACATCAGTGATTTATAGGCTTATTATAGCTTTTTGTGCATTATCACCACAAATATTGAACTTTTGAAGCCTCTTCCAGCAGAAACTTTGGTTTAAGAGTTTCATGTATGAGTTCATGTATGAGTCTTACCTGTCTGATGAGAGTGGATCTTACAAGAGATCAGAAACTTTCCGGTAGCAGATGGCTTCATGAGGGCTGTGGTGAAGGTCATGGGCGTTATCGCCACAGTTACCCGATTATGGTCGAACACCTTAAGTGTGTGTCCTTCAAACTGGATGCTGTGGATCTCTGGGGTCGAGCCAAGACCAATAAGATGCCAGGACACCACTGGACTCTTCAGGCACACGGTTAGACCTGAAGAAACAGAAATTACAGAATATGTTTGAGTATTACACCTGTAAAGAACATGTCAACCCCAAAATCAGAAAAAGGAAATGAAGGGACAGATTTACTATAAGCTTGCGTCAACGCAAACCCTCATTTGGCGTTAAAAACTACTGTCAGGATTTACTAAAGAGACGCCATGGGAAATGAATGCCCCAAAAAAAGCATGTCTTAAAGCAGGTGGTTATTTGCGCTGGTCATTATGGAAGTGAGATGTTGCGTCTGTGAACTTTAATGTGAGCATTGTTGATAAATTACATGCAAAATGCTTTTATGGAGTTGTGCTAATTGCTCTGTTTAGTAAATCCGTTAAAAAAATTTGAATGTACCAAAATGAAAAAAAAAGAAGTGTCACTATTGGTCAAAATTTTGTAATATTTAAGCCTTTCTGCTTTATATACAGTAAAAAAAAAAAAAAAAAGTAATATTTCTGAGCCTGAAGGGTCATGTGACAACTGAAGACTGGAGAAATTAGCTGAAAATTCAGCTTTGCATCAAAAGAATAAATTACATTTTAAAATATATTCAAATAAAAAAACAGCTATTTTAAATTGCAATAATATTTCACAATATTAATATTTAACAATATTACTGTATAAATAGAGCCTTGGTGAGCATGAGAAACTTCTTTCAAAATCATTAAAACAATGTTTAAATAAAAATTTGGTTGTGTACATTTATATTTAGCATGAAAATGAACATTTTAGTACCTTTTAATATACTTTTAACATTAATATATGACATTATTTTCACTCGAATCAAACCTAAATTCTACTTTATAATGTACCGTATTAAAGTGAAAAATCTCATTCTTAACACAGCAATGATAACCATGTGTGCTGAGGCTGATCGCACCTGGTAATGTTGAGTTGATGTATCCATTGATGGTGTGGTACTGGGTTGGACTGGATGTTTTCTTCACTTTGTCTGCTCGGCCAACTTCCCGGTACCAACTTTGACTCTCGTCGAAGACAGCAAAAAGCAAGATGAACTCGGGAACCTTCCGCTGTCTCTCCTCGGTCAGAGCCTCTGAGAGAGGTCAAATGTTAAAAGACATGTCAAATATACAGTGCACTCGTTTCAGTACAAATCCCAACAGAGAAGCAACAATCACACCTGTTTTACAGATCAGAAGAGTCCCGACGAGTCCGCTGTTGAAGTCTCGGACGATGTCCACCTGTGATGAGTAGATGTAGGTGAGACAGTCTGGATCTGATGTGGTTGGCCCGGAGTTGGGAGAAATGTCCCACACGTACTTGTAGTAACCACCAGGAGGCACTGCATCGTCCGCTCGCTCCTGAACAGAACTGGAGTCCTCGTACCCCGCGCCTGCCATCGAAAAGCAGAAGGATGTTGAGGTTTATCTTTACACATTATGGGTTTTCAAACCCATCAGGATATTGCTGTATCTCTCAAAATAGTGCTTTTTATGGTGGGTAAGCCCGAAATTACTCTATGCGGGAAATCACATGTATTTTATGTTCTCTGGAATTTATTAGTATCTCCGGTGTTACATAACACATTACAGAATTCCAAAACAAGCCTATAATGATGCTGCAATTTCAGTCTAGAAACATTTTGTCTTATGCTGTAAAAGTTGGACAGTCTGGGGTTAAATTGTTTACATTTCAGAAGGGGTTTTTCGCAGCAGTGTGATTCCCCAAAACGTTACACTGAGTAATTCTTAAAAGAACCACTTTTAGAACGTTTAGAACTTTGTGATATTATAAAGAACGTTTGGTGCAATGGAAAGATTCCTTGGATATTAAATGTTCTTCATGGAACCATCAATGCCTGTAAACCTTTATTTTTATATATTGAATGCAAATTATTTTAGATTTACTGTACCTTCCGATTGTTTCCAGTACTGAATGCCGATTGGAGAAATACTGTAAGATTGTGATGCAAAGTTTTTGAAGTGCACCACAACCCTGTCGTTCACCACTGTTCTGATAGTCGGGCCTTGAATACCTGAAACAGATCATTTAATATTCTATTTATTCATTTCTAAACTTCATGTTTTTTTCCTAAGAAGCTGAGATTTCAACACCTATACTGACCAGCCCATGGAGGTTTTGACTTCGGTGTTGTAAAAGTAGCATCAGTGTATTCTGTATATACAGCCTTGATGTATTTCTGGACACCAGATGCTAATTTCCTGTTAGGAATAATTTTGCTGTCACTAGACATATTTGCAAAACAGTGCAATGAAACATAATACAACACAACTTCCACTAGAGTTTTCATATCATTGCTTAATATTGAAAAAAAAAAATAGTTCACACACAAATATATTCATACTCAGCCCATTCACAATATAGACAAGTTTATTTCTTAATCAGAACAGATTTGGAGAAACGTAGCATTGCATCAGTTGCTCAACAATGGATCCTCTGCAGTGAATGGGTGCCGTCAGAATGAGAGTCCAAACAGATGATAAAAACAACAATAATCCACATTTGTGGATTGTTGTGATGTATTTGTGAGTTATTGTGACTCTTTGCATTAATTTATAACATTTTGGAAGTGGTGATTTGAAGTTAAAAACATCAAACGCACAGCTTTTGACTTCACAGGACATTAATTGATCGGCTAGTCGGATGTAATACTTCCATATTATTTGGATGTTTTTATCAGCTGTTTGGACTCCCATTCTGATGGCACCCATTCACTTTAGAGTATCCATTGTTGTGGTAATGATACATTTCTCCACATCTGAAGAATAAACAAACTACTCTAGATCTTAAATGGCCTGAGGGTGAGAAAATGTTCAGCAAATTTTCATTTTGGGTGAACTATTCCTTTAATAATTATACCCGACAATGTATTTCAAAATTTTTGTACCAACTTAGAACATTTTGTCTTATAAAGGATTATAATGGTTGCAAGAAGTATGCATATTCAGCAAATGATCTGCTGTGGTTTCACACTAATGTGAGCTGTTATTACGCTCTGTTCTTAAAAACACCAAATCAAAGCATGTTTGTTCTGACCACATATTCACTATTCATAAACTGAAAATCACTACACTATATTATTTATAAATAAGTAACAGGCAGGCTTCTGTTCACAAAAAAATCAATCAAATTATGAATGACATTGACTGTGTCTAAGTGCAAACTATGCTCAAATTTGTTATGCTCTGTTTAACTATACAACTTGGAAGCATAATTGAAATTTGGACAGCCCTAAAAGCTTTTTGTCTTTAAGGGTCGCTGGACTGAGTCCATGCCAACTAATGAAAAGATCAAACACTTTCTCAAAGCTGTTTTCTTTCAATAATTACTAACTGATGACATTATGCTTGATGGTCAGATTCCCATTTACTCTGATAAAACACTTACTGTTTGAACACAGTGGTATTTTGAGAACACTAGCAACATTTGTATAATAAAAGACATAAAAAGTGTATATAATAAATCTTTATGGGTAGCAATAATTGAAAAGCATGTGTGTGCATAATAATAAATGTGCCCACCTCTGGTTTGCAGTAGGATCTGTTGTGTCTGTAAACACATATTCCCACTTAGTTTCCACTGCTGCGATGAAGAACTCCAGAGTCTTCGCCAGGACACAGGAAGACTTCAGACACACCGTGAGGGAGAGGAGCAACACAACAACCTTCATCACTGGAGCACAAGGCAAACACGCTGCCTGAATGAGATGCTGAGATGCTGTTGGGACATATTTAACTGCACAGGAAAAGTGTTTAGGGAGGAGCCAGAGAGAGAGGGGGGGCGTTCATGGTAATCATGAATTATGATGAATGTTTGAGTCATAGAAAGAATGAGGTAAGAAAGATTGCACTCTTTTGCAAATTTCAACTGTATTTTTAGTTCTTTTTTCCTGAAAAACAGATGTTTTGGGCAATAGTAATAGTGATGCTTGTCATAAGCACTACTAACAGTCTTAATCATTTACACTTAACCTTTAATTAATTACATTAGCACAGCAAATAAAGTACCATTTAAAGCAGAGTTCTTTTAACTTTTCTTAACAAGAAACAAAATGGGATATATATATATATATATATATATATATATATATATATATATATATATATATATATATATATATATATATACTTTTTCCCCCTACAAAGCTTCACTTAGAAATTGTGAATATATATATATATATATATATATATATATATATATATATATATATAGGCTATATTTTTGTATATATATATATATATATATATATATATATATATATATATATATATATATATATATATATATATATATATATATATATATATATATATATATATATATATAGGCTATGTTTTTGTATATATATATATATATATATATATATATATATATATATATGTGTGTATGTATGTATGTATGTATGTATGTATGTATATGTAAGAGCTATTTCTTAAAGAACCCATGCAGATTGTTTAATTAATAAATGATTGTTACTTAATTTCCACACATACAAGCAAAACATTCTTGAATATCTTGTTCCTGTGATATTTGGTTTTAGTCCATTATACAGCAATAAAAAGCATTATACATTTTAGGCTATAAAACACGTGAGCCATAAAGAAAGACTGCATTCAAAGGTGTCATATGATACTTTTTTTAAAGATCATTATTTGGTGTAACAGAATATGGTGACATGCTTTTATGTTCAAAAAACATTATTGTTCAAACACTGTACATTACACTTAAAAAAAAAAAAACTGCTATTTTACGGAATTTTACAGTTTTTTCACGTAATTTTGAAATACAGTTTAAAAATTTGAATGAAAGAAATAGACTGTAAATTTAATTTTCCTATGTAAAATCACATGAAAAACATGTCAATGTGCATAATGCGCTATATGTATGTTTATGTGTACGTGCAGTATGTGTGTGTGTGTATGTGTGTTTTTATATATAAATTGTGTGTGTTTGTGTGTGTGTGTGTGTGTGGCATTAATAATATAATGCCATATTTTTTAATAGATTAAAAATACAATTCAGAAAATTCTGAATTTAGAAACCGATTCATTAGGACCAGCGCTTAAAGTGACGCGTGATTTGAAATGATTTTAGTAACGTCATGTTCATCGGCACTTCTCCCTCTTCAAGCACTGGTTATTACACTTGTATAATGAAATTCACTTAACTATTTTATTTTGTCTGCATGTTTTACTCTTTTACTTCCAGATAGAGCCTCACTGATGGTCTGGAATATTGTTACAGTCAGTATTTAATCACTTTTTAATACATTATTTCTGTTGGTTACCCTTTATATCTGTCTATCGGTCAAGCAAATATTAAAAATATTAAAAGTGTTTCAGAAAGCTGGTGACTAAAACCACTGACCAGTTAAAATTGTGAATGAAAAAACAATGTCTGCAGTGTGTCATCTGAGAATTCATATAACCTTGTAATCTTGTAATCTACGCCTAGGGAAAAAAGTTTCACAACTTCTGTTTCATGACAGTTTTAGTCACCTTTCTATAATTAAAGCACTGCAATTGAAGCTTATAGGGATTATTGATAGACTCACTGATAGGGATGAACAAGTGACACAGATAAGGTTCAGAACTATAGATATAATACATTTATCAATATATTTCTTTTTATTTTTGTAGATTTCCTAAAATTTCACATTTACATGCTTTTTTTTTCTCCTTACAGATAGGTTTAGTGAGCGGCTTAAACCAAGGTCAACATGAAAGGGTGAGTTGCACAATGCAAAGATCGTCATATATTACACTTGTAATAGTGGTGGTGTTTCTTTGAAAACTCACAATTCACAGCATCAAGGGCTACACAGAAATAATCTATTAGATTGTGGCTGGCAGTTTGCACTTACGGTTCAGAAATTACGATGCATTTAAAAGTCATGTTGACCGTCATCATTGCCAGTTATCTTCTGTGTCACAGGCAGGGACCTTTTCATGTCAAGTTACTAGCTGTCAGAAACATAATTGTGTATGGTATGTTTGAATATATTTAAAGGAAAATTAGTTTCTCACAGTGTAACTCGTCCCCTTGGAATTATAAGGTTCTATCTGCGTTCTGAGTAGTTTTGAGATATTGAGCTTTAAAGTTTTTGTGTTCCATAGACTTCTGTAGATAGAACCGTCTTGTTTTTTCAATAAAAAATCCCAAAATGTACACAACTTAAAATAAAACATCACATAATGTAAATACATTGTCACCGAATAAGAATATGTGAATAACTCAGTTTTGACAATAATGTCAGATAGAACCTTATAATTCCAAGGGGACGAACTGATCTTTTCTTTTTCTTATGCATGACAACAGGAAGTTCCCCCTTTGACCGCAGAGAACTTTGTTTTCTGTTGACCAAGTCATAGTTAACGGCCACATCACCATCCTCTGCAACGCTCTGAAGCTGATGTTTGCTTCATACTACTGCTTGAACATTTCATACCCAGGAAACCAAGGAGAAACGCAAGAGATTGTGCAAAGGTAAAAACATACACTCACTCTCACACGTATCACACGCGGGTTCTCACACACAGTCACTTACACCTATTCAACACACACTGACTTACGCATCCTTACATACACTCATTCTAACACACACACTCTCACACACATACAGTCACACACACACCCACACATGCCTACACACACACACATTCTCACGCACGCATCCTCACACACACACATTCTTATATAAACATCCACACACTTTAACATAGACAGTTACACATGTATCCTCACACACACTCTCTCACACACACACTCTCTCACACGCATCTTCACACACACAGTTAAGCACTTTCACATACTCTTTCAAATGCATCCGTACACTCACACACTCTCACATACACATTCTCTCACAAACACAAACACTCTCACACACACATCCTGATACAAACATCCAAACACTCTCACATAGACAGTCACACATGCATCCTCACACACACTCTCACACACACTAACACACTCTCACGCGCATCCCCACACACGCTTCTAGGGCGACATGATTAATCACACGCGCTGTCTCGTCAGTAAAGCCGGTCCTGTGATTAGTAGTAAATAGGGCTGTCACTTTTGGTTCGAAAATCGATTGCACACTCGATCAAACCAACCAAAAATAGTTTCGAAAATGAAAATATGGAATCGATTTTAACCAAATATGCACACTATTAATTTTAAAATAATTAAACCATAAAAAAATAGATGTAACAAAACTCACAAACAAGCAGAAAAAGAAAATAAAGAATTCCGAAAGTGCAGTATGTGTTGCGAAAGCTAGACAGAAAAAAACAGCAATTTGAAAATTCGAAATTTGAAAGCGACCTCTGTGCGTTCACACCAAACGCGAATAGTGTCTGGCGCGAATGATTTCAATGTTAAGTCAATGTAAAGACGCGTTTATGCGCGTCTGGAGGTCTCGCGGCGCGGTAGACGTGAATTCGCCTCATTCACGCATCTAATTACAGGAGATTCTGAGTTATGAAAAGGACCATTGCAAGCTGACAGCGATCGGCTTTGTGGTGGAAAATTGGCAATAATACCCCCACCTTGCGCAGCTGTGGCCTACCTGAGTGTCCTGGGACATCAGTGCGGTCGGAGCGCGTCTTCTCAACAGCTGGACATAAAAAAGCTCTGCTCTGCACCCCAAAATGTTGATCGACTTGTTTTCCTGTCCAAAAAATTTGTAATGGTCCTAGCCTTTTGGTGCATTTCCTTATGCAAAAACACACATGGCCTGTTCTCAAGTCCATTTAAAGTTTAATTTTTTTGAACAGTTGTTTGAAATGGATTTAATCATTATTTAAAATAATCTTGGAGATTTTTGAATTGCCTAAATAATAAATGCAGCCGGGTTGAAGCCTGCAGTGATGTTTTTCTTTTGTTATCTCTTACGAAAGGAAAATATATTTACCAATATATTTCTTAAAATATATTTTGATATGTTGTAATATATTATTTTCCCTTTTTATTTTCTAATATTTTATATATTTGAATACATTTAATAATATATTGATGATACATATATTATATAATATATTGCAAAATATACAAACGATTGCTGCTTTCAATATATTGCAATATATTGGAAAAAATAAATATATATAAGAATATATGCCTAATATATTACATGATATTTTCCAATATACTGCAGTATATTTTTGTTTCATAAGGGATGGCAGCCGTCCCCTCTGCATATATATTTTTTCGAGAATGTTGCACTTTTGTTGCTGTTCTGCACGAAACTTCATGCCAATAAATAAGAAATATTGCTGACTTGTGCCTTTCCAGCGCTTTCTTTACGTTCGTCCGTTATTTGACGTTGAAAAAGGAAAAACGTTTTTTTTTTAGACTTGGAAAATGAACACTTATGTCTTAAAAATCGAAAATAATTTTTTCACAAAAGTGACTGCCCTAGTAGTAAACATCCATCACCTGTTTTCAAATCGAGCAACATTTAATACACAGAGCTGTAGTTTACTGACAAGCTACCCAGTATCCTGTTCATAATCGAATGGGATTCATCTGCAAACACATCTGACAACCGCATGTGATTAATCGTGCAGCCCTACATGCATCCTCAAACTCTTATCCTCACACAACACACTCTCTTACATTCACAACCTTCTCAGTCTGTCTCACACAACTACCTCTCACATACTTCTTCACAACATCCACCACAAGCATGCCCTTTGCAAGATCTTATTGTTCTGCTTTTATTTTCTATATATTCACAGCATATGTTACAGTCCATGTTTTATTACTAAAGTTTTTTTTTTTTTATTCAACAGATGCCTTTTTAAGATGAAACCCGAGAAGGGATCGAAAGTGGAGAAGACCACATCCAGAAAGAAATCGTCAGTCAGTCCAAAGGTTCTTTCACTGATTAACAAGATTGCGGACTATGAAAGGATGGAGTAAAACTTTGAGTGTCAGATCTTCCTATATTGCCTAGCAGAAATTCTTGACAGTGTCACAGACTTAAAATACTTGCTGATTATTTGCTTTCATGGTTGAATTTTTTTTTGTTTATGCATCATCTGTTTTCGAGATGAATTGTTGCAGTTTTGAACAATTCTTTTATTGTGTGTTGTTTCAGTTTTATATATATATATATATATATATATATATATATATATATATATATATATATATATATATATATATAAATATAAATATATATATAATATGTTGCAGTTATGAGCAAACTGAATTGGTTTGTTGTTGCAGTTGTGATCTAATTGAAACTTTTGAACTTATTTTTTAATTGGAATATTGTTGCAGTTATGATCATTTGTAATAATGTTTTCTATACTATTGCAGTTATGGACAAATTATTGGAATATTGTTGCAGTTGTGCTATAATCTTTATACTGGTATATTGTTGCAGTTTTGGACAAAAAATATTAGTAAATTGCAGTCCTGAACAAACTATTGGTATATTCTTGCAGATCGGTCAATAAATTATTAAAACACATTTTCGCACTTACGGCTGATTATTTGAATTAAAGCTCAGTGTTCTCAGTGTTAAAACTTTATGATAATTTAATGTTTTTTTTTTCCTTAACTTTCCACAATATTTATGTAAAACATCTTTTCAAACATTAAAAGCTGAAGAAAATACAGAAAATCTCATGTATAATTACAGCAAAAAAAATTATTTTTGAATTATGGAAAATTACCTCACTTAATGTGCCCATTATATAACGGTATTTTCCCGGCGCCCCAGCTGCAGGAGTTTTACTGTTTTTTTTTTAATGGGATTTTTTTTAGTTTTTTTATGGTGTATAGTAGGTATTTATTCCCACCTCTCTCAAACATGTCGTTTTCTACAAAATCCCTCCTTCTGACAAGCACAGTCTGCTCTGATTGGCCAACTGACTGCCTCAACACTAACTGGTTATTGAAACCACGCCGCCTTTCTCTGCGTGAACATTCGGGTGGCATTACACATAGTGACATAGACATGTGGGTTGTGTTTGAATGAGTTGTTTTAGGGGGGTATGACAGAGTCTTAACTTTGATAAAGAATATCTCTTTGGATTTGAGACTTAAGTCTTTGCAACTTTACAGATCTTATTTATGTACAAAGAGCTTGTAACACTCCAAAAGAGAAAGGAAACATTGAAATCGCATCATATGACCTCTTTAAATTGGGATCATGTCTGAAGTCAGGCTTCCGCTGTCAGTTTTCTCTTGTGTAATGAGGAAACATGCTTTCAGAACTCTTCTGCCAAAAAAAGAAGACTTGAACATCCTACAGCAGGCATCGTCTATAAGGAATAAGGCAACACCGCCACCTGGTGGACATAACGCTTATACATACACAGAGATAATGTTACTTTATAATTATTCAGTGCCAATGTATAAGTATACAGACGTAACGGTAGCAATACAGTGCTGTTTTTATAGAATTAAACAGAATTACGTTCTATTGTGTCCTCAACCTTAAGATGTTCCAGTCGACATAGCGGTGCCGCGACGAGGTGGCCGAGTGGTTAAGGCGATGGACTGCTAATCCATTGTGCTCTGCACGCGTGGGTTCGAATCCCATCCTCGTCGGTTTGTGATTCTTTTTTTTCTGTCTTGAAAAACATTTAGCATCTATTTAGTGTTAATCTACTTTAACACTTCTGTTTATTATGGTAAGACACCACAGGTTTCATAAAATGTTAAATAATATATATTACCTTATTTAATACAGTTAATAACAGGAGAGTTGTGACCTAATGGTTAGAGAGTCGGACTCCCAATCGAAAGGTTGTGAGTTCGAGTCAGGAATTGCCGGGTGCCGCAGCATAAATGGCTGCCCACTGCTCCAGGTGTGTGTTCACAGTGAAAAGTGACGTGACAATCTGCCAAGTATGGTGATTGCCCTACAAAGTTTGGTGTATGTCAATGATGGTGTAGATTTATGACGCAGTAAATGAGTAACATATACTTAAAGTTTGGTATAACATCCTGAAGATGGAAATAGTGTAATAAAATAAGCACTAAAATGTGTATTTGGGATGTTTTCTTTTATTTCAATTTAAAAGGCATCATTAAAGTATTTCACAAATTACAGTATTTTCTGGGAAAATGTGGCTGTTACTTTTTATCTTTTCTGATTAATTGGCAATTTCTAAAATAAATGCAATATATTTTTCACCCAAATGTATATTTTGTTTTAATTCTAGGAAATATGCCAACATATGTATTTATAGCTGACGTGCATTTCTGTGTGAAGAATGAGAGGAGGCCGTTGTAATTTCAACCATCTGATGTCTATTTTGAATCAAAAATGACATATACAACGTGACTTTTTTTTTCTTAATGTGCATACATTTTAACACATTTATAGAATTAAATATTTGATCTTTAAAAAACCTATCATATGACCAAAATGAAAATAAAACAATGTTTTTTTTTCCCTTGGATCTCTTGATTTATAAAAAAAAAAAAAAGTTTTTAAAAGAATACAAAAGGCATAAAATTCATCTTAATCACAGGAAATCCAGTTATCAAAAATAGAAAAAGACAATAATAAAAAAAAAAAACAATACTAAATATTTCTCAAAACGTACCTTCCCATAAAAATACAAAACATAAAAACAGTGACTTACATACATATGAACAAACATGATCCATACAATAAGGACGGAGCATGCATTCAGGTTAAATACTGATTTCAGCCGAGATTGTGAACTGAAGTCTGTTGTTATGTGCTGTTGACTCCATGAGTTTCATCACTACTGAGCCGTTTCTCTTTTGAAGACTTCTTTTTCTGGACAATAAAAGAGCAATGCAAGTAAATTACTTACAGAACAATTCATCTAAATCAGTTGTATTATTATAATTATTATTATTATAAAGGGTTTCCATCGGGTTTTTATAAAGATAAAGACTTTTTAAAACCAAGTAAATACCATTTAAGAAACACAATGAGCCATTGTAGGAACACTTCACTTAAGACCGATCTCCAAGACTTTTCAAAGGAGGAAAACCTGCAAACTTTCTTTTAGAAACTGTGTGCAATTTCAATCATGCAATTCATTCACAAACTCTACCTTTCTGTGCACGACCTCCTCCTCATCTGGAGCAGATACAGGAGGATCATCAGGGATCATCTCCTCGGTGTCTTCATCTCTCTCCTTCTTTTTCTTCTTCTCTGTACGTCATTTCAATGTGCCAGGGAACACAAGCAAACAAAAACTGAAAGAAGCAGTAAAATAAAGCCACAAGCCAGGATATACATGTATTTAATGACTCACTCTTTTTCTTCTGACTCGTTTCTACAGGAACGGATGCTTCTTCTTCTTCTTCTGCTGCTGCTGCTGGTGGTGGTTGAAGAGCATCTGTGTTTTCACTCTCCTTGCTTTTCTTCTTCTCTTTGTCTTTCTTGGTCTTCTTGGGCTCAGGCATGGCCTCCTCCGGTGCTGGGACATCACACGCTTCTTCCCTTTTGTGTTTTCTTTTTTTGGAAGGAGTTTTTAGATCGTGACTACAGGTTTCCTCATTTCCCAGACCATCACCATCTACAGTCTTCGCTTGAGATTTACTACTTTTTAAGGGTGTTTCTGAAGGAGCGTCATTCTGGATCTCCACAGCATCAGCAGCCTTGCTTCTTCTTTTCGTCGAAGAGCTGTTTGTGGAGTCAGACCGCGGGAGATCAGCATCCGATGTGGCTGTTTTGGGCTTCTTACCGGTTGTTTCCTCCTCGGCAGGGTCTTCGGTGCTTTTAACTTTCTTGGCTTTAGCTTTTTTTGATGGCGTTTCAGGCTCAACTGTTTCTGAATGGCTTTTACTTGCCTTAAGTTTGTTCTTTTTAGATGAAGAGAATTCTAGAGAAGCATCGGGTTTCTCCGATGTCGTTTCTTGGTCAATCTCAGAAGGGCCTTGGGTTTTCTTAGCTTTAACCTTCTTTGAAGGAGTCTCATCGGGAACGGGCTTCTTGTTTTTCACTTTTTTTGATGGCGTCTCTGATTGGTCAGAGCTAGCGTCCATCGTAGCGTCAGTTTCTAGCAGCTTGCTAGCAGCTTTCATATTTAAGGGACTATTGTCAGTTTCAACATTACTGCTTTCAGATTGGCTTTTCTTCTTTTTAGCCTTTTTAGACGGATTTTCAATGCTGCTGGTTTCTGAGGTATCAATATCTTTGCAAACACTGGTCTCAGCTTGCTCTGACAAACCATTATCTTTTTTAAAGTGAACTCTTTTAGGAGTCGTATTGGCTTCTGAATCTGTTAAACCAACCTCTTTAGTCCTGGTCAGCGGAGAGGCTGTTTTGCTAGTTTTTAAGAGTCCATTCATTTCATGGTGTGCTTCTGGTGTATCAGATAAGTTCGTGGCTTTAGCCTTTGTTTTTTTAGGGGTCTTAACCACATCAAGACCTGAGATACTACTATTTGTCTTATTCCCAGCCTTTTTGGATGGTGTCTTAACTTCATGAGATTCAGAAAGAGCTACAGAGTCTTTGTCTTTTGACTTTTTTGAAGGAGTCTCAGCTGTGTCAGTTGTTAGGGGAATGTCGTCAGGTTTGGAAGTCGATTTCTTTGCTGGTGTACTGGTCTTTCCCTTCTTGGCTGGGTTTGCCTCTTTTTTAGCTCTCGCCGGCTTCTTTGTCGTCCTTCCCTTTGCTGAAGACTTTGCAGATGAGACCGGAGGGTCTTCCAAGATCGAGAGAACATCCATCTTCACTCGATCAGCATCTGGTTACAACAGACAAACTTCAATAATCACAGTTCATGTTTCTGTATTAATCTCATGTAAATCTCACCTGATAACTGAGAAACCATTTTCCTCCACTTCTCCACATCTAAACTCGAGTCTGAATCAGAATCGTTCCCTGCCAAAGGAGGCACCGACTTTTTTCTTTGCCTCGGTTTTGTCACGGTTTCTTTTTTCTTCTGTTTCTGTGGAGTGGGGTAAGTCATGAATATGTCAGGTGATATATTCATATATTCATAAATATCAAATATTTTGGTCAGTTTTAAATCAAATACCGTTGATTTTTTGGCCAATCCTGAAGTCGTCTTGCTGCTCGCAGACTTTTTTGGATCCACTACTTTCCATACACAAAACAAACAACCAAAAATATAAAAACTTAAAGAAACTGAGGGTTAGTATCATAGTTCAGCTTGATCACAACTCTACTACAAATGTCTAAAATAAAGCTTCAAATTCTTCCTATTTAAAATAAGATTTCTACCAGAAATTAAAATGTATTCAACCTCAGGCGATCCAAGATGTAGATGAGTTTGATTCTTCATCAGAACAGATTTGGTGAAATGTAGCATTACGTCACTAAATGTCTTTACAACTTTACAAATCCATCATGATGTTTTTAACCTCAAACCGTCACTTCTAGCAAAAATATGAATCCATAATCCCTAACAGTGCTTCCTCCATTTAAAAAAAGTAAATTTCCAGTTTTCCTCACATCAAAAATCCCCTACGTATTTGTTTAGAACAGTTTTAAAATGTTTTCACTGTCAAAAGTACTTGATCTGAGCATATTTCTCCCCTGATTCAGGAAAGATTACTTTTTCACTGGAGAAAGCCATAATATGGACAGACGACATGCATTTTAGACAGAGGCGATGGTTGGAAGTCAAAAACATCTCAATAATGGATTTGTTTCTTATAAAGCAGCTTTACATTTCACATAAATTGACGGACTGGAGTCTTGTGGATTATTGTGATGTTTTATCAGCTGTTTGGACTCATTCTGACGGCACCCATTCACCGCAGGGAATTCATTGGTGAGCAAGTGATGTAACGCCAAATCTGTTTCCATGAAGAAACATCTTGGATGAGTAAATTGGTACACAAACTAGGATGTCAGACTCATGGAAGCTCCAGACAAATGTCAGAAAAACACTGCTCAAACACACATAACACAATATAAACACTGAAATGAACTACTCGTTTACCAGCAGAGGGGGCTGTGATAAATAATATTTAGTAAAGTCTCTGATGTACATACCATCTCCATCATCTGAGCTGAACGGGTCACATTGTTAAAAGGAAGAAAAATGAGAAATTAGTTTGAAACCATTTCATTGAAGCCTACAACAAGAGACACACATGCACCGTCTTACCTTCCCCACTTCTTAAAGATGTCGCTCAAGGATGCTTTCACTTCTTCAGTTTCAACCTGTAATTTAAGGCCATATTTAATACAAGCATTACGTGCATTCAGGCAATACAGAGCTCGTCTGACATCAACCTTAATAGAACAAATAAAGCACTGTGAACTGGTGCACAGTTTTATCCGTGCACTAATATCAGTAACCACAGGACAAAGTTCATTAGCACTACATGCACGAGTTTAAAAACATGCTTGTTTCTTCCACTCAAGTCATATTTAACGCATGCATGCAGTTATTGCCAACTACAGAGGTATGAATACAGCTTTAACTAATGTATTATGGTTTATAGACATCTTGTAACGTTAGTGTTGTCACTGATAGGCAGTGATTTCAGTGTGCTCTGGAGTTATAAACACCAAATAAGTTTGTATTGGTAAATGCATCAGATTAGGTTCGACTACACTAATGCAAGCGTTGAAATGCTTTATTTTGAATTCTCTTGACATTTTAAAAAGCCAGGAATAATACAATTTCTTGATCTACAAGCATGCTTTCTCTCGAACACACATGAATATAACGTTACATATCTGCACCTGGGGCGCGTGCTTTCTCAGCACGTTGGCTGCTTTCTTGTAGCCGTTGTCCTTTAAATGGTGATATATTAATTTGATCAGCTCGTCCTGCGAGGCGTCTGTAATATTTGAGTTCATGTTTGGGATGAGGATGAGTTTAAAAAAGGGTGGGCGCGAAACTTAGGAAAAACTTTGCTGCATATTTCTATTTCCGCTACATTCGAGTAGCAGCGACACGCGTTTTCCTTCACTTTGACCCCTGAACTATGCACTAATCACACTGCATCATGGGAAATGTAGTTCTTTAAGTTGCGATCGGTTTCTGTAGCGTATGAGAAATTTTTTTACTGTACGTATATATATGTTATTTTAGTAAAATATGATAAATAAAATACATTTAAATGAATAAATAAATACACACATACATTATGCAATATATATATATATATATATATATATATATATATAAAATTATTATTATTATTATTATTGTTATTATTATTGCTGTCAAACAATTAATTTCGATTAATCACATCCAAAATCAAAGTTTTTGTTTACATATG
Organism: Carassius gibelio; assembly: GCF_023724105.1. NCBI lineage: Eukaryota > Metazoa > Chordata > Actinopteri > Cypriniformes > Cyprinidae > Carassius > Carassius gibelio. The sequence goes on from NC_068409.1 coordinate 10,562,739, forward strand.
TGTGTGTACTTTGGTGATATTGCAGGTGGGCCGCCAATTACTATTAAAATAAATAATAATATTGTTAATATATGTAAAAATGTCTGTCATAACATAATAACACCATTTCATATATATATAATTAAATAACAAAAAATAAATATGAAACTGTATAATAAAACAGTAACTGTAATTGAAATGTGCACGATTTCTAAATTGCTTTATAGCATGATTTTCTGCGGCCCCGACCTCCAGCAGTAGGGAGAGTGGGGACAGTTGCAACATGTGGCAGTTGCAACATTGCTGATTTCTCCAATCAGGAATGAGATGGAGTCATGACACTTCTACTGCACATGCTCAATATGCCCTTCCTTCTTTCTGGAAGTTAACAGCTACATGTGAAACTACCTTATGGGAGAACTGAAATTCAAGGCAAAAAAGTAACTTTTTTTACAACTAGATTTTTTGTCATAATGTCTAAACTGATTAAGCATTGGTCTTTATAGTTTTATAGTTTGAATGTACAGTTTCTTAGCTCTTAACAGACCTAGGTACAATGTGTTCAAGTTAATTTGTTAGGCTGGCATCACAGTTTTAAGATGGCTGCCAGGGGGTGGGACAGTTGCAACGCATTGTTGCAACTGTCCCTCATGGCAATAATAATGACAATTAGATACATTTTTTATATAAAAGGCAAATGGAACACCAGGCAATGTGCAGAATGGCTTTAGCAGCACTGAAATATGGCCTTATAACCAAGATAAATTCAAAGACAGTGACTTTGCACCATCTTTGGTGACGGACCAGCCGCCACCACCAGTCCTTCCAGAGCAAGCTGTGACATCTGCTCCTTTGGAAGTTTCTCCAGTGCACACAGGGACTTCTGCCTCTTCTGCAGTTCCTCCAGTGCAAGCTGGGAGTCCTACTTCTTCTGTAGTTCCTCCAGTGCAAGCTGAGTTGTCATGCAAGTCTGTTAGACCTCACCCCAGAGCAGGACCACAGAAGATAACGAAAGCAAACGGTATAGGAAAAAATGCAAATTGGCCATCTTGACAGACACCCCCAGAAAGGGGGCTTTGGAGAGGGAGAAAGCAAAAGTTAAGAGAAAGCCAACACAAGTTAAGAGAAAACTGACAAAAAACACACTGGAAACAAGCCAACAAACCAAACCAAACCATTATGAAATTGTTAAGGCCTACATAAATCAGTTTGTGAGATTTACAAAGGTGTTACATGGTTGTGTACTTGTATTTTTTACTTTAATAAGTTAACTCTTGTCTCAAATAAAATAAAAAAGATAAATTATATTTCAGATAAACTGAAAAATGATGCCAAAGTATGAGTTTTATTACATCTAAATGACTGTTGCAACTGCCCCTCGGTATTGTTGCAACTGTCCTACATATGGGGACAGTTGCAACATTTTTCAGGGTCCATTTAAGTACAAATTACTTTCATATTATCACATGTACACATGTTGCAACAGTATGGGCAGGTAGGTGATATATATGGGTTTAATATATATATATATTTTGTCTTTCTAATACAAACAGTCGCTGAGAAACTGAAGGAAATGTAAAAAGTGTTGCAACCGCCCCCACTCTCCCTACCCTATCTGATCCAATCAGAATGCAACGCGCCTAGCGTGAGAACAGACTGGGCATATGTCTACGTAACTCCAGGTTCACACACTGTCAGTGATGCGTCTTTTTTACGAGCCCATGTTCAGAGCGTTCACACTGCATGCGGTAAAATAAAAACATGCGGAAATAATGAATATCTAGCACATGAGCATCGAGATAGTTGTGAGTGTACAGGACACAGTTTGAGTGGGAGTAGACAAGTTTAACGCATCTGGTTTTGTGACAGAGCAAAGGAAATCCACATGCGAGCAGAGAGATTCGCGCTCGCGTATTATTTTAATGTGCTTTCGCGTTACAATAACGCACTCTAATTGCTGCTTTTGAACTGCATACACGTACTGTATACGCACTGCAGACAGAGTATGTGCGAACCTGTACAATGTATAACAAATCTGTTTCAACACCTGAGGCACTGCCACAATTAATGAGCTCTATGAACAATGCATAACAAAAAACAAATATTTATTTATATTTTTGCCATAAGTCTATACATTTTTAACACCTTTACTTAGTGATTATTTAGACTTGTCTGTTCTAGAGACATTACAACTTTTTGATAACTTAACTTGGTTTTCTTTTGGAAATATGTTTCAAATTTATCCAAAATGCATTTATGACTTTAAACCATATCTATGTGTGTCAAAATAGTGAATAAAATCAAAATTGCAAAATTTATCAAAGAAATCAAGATGGGTTTTTTTTTGTCCATATCACACAGCCCTAGTTCATCCATCACACATATGTGTTTGGTTGTGTGGGCTGTGAGTTGAAAAAGGTTGGGAACCACTGATCTATATATAAATACACACACATGCATGTATATATTTAAGAAAAATATGTTATATTGGTATATTAAATATATTTATATATAATATAAATTATGTAAATACATGTAAATATTTTCAAAATATATACCTTATGTGTGTCAGGGATTCATCACTGTCACTGCACCTCTGTCATCACAGTCACCTGTTTCGACTCCCTGTCAACTGATTACTGATCATCCGCACCTGCACTCACCAATCATGTCAACTACATAACCACTCTCACAACAGTTTGTGATCATCTGGTCTACTGTTCACCAATCTGAACTGTGCCTAGACTCAGTGGGCACTTACCGCTGTATACCAACCTTTTGGACTCCCAAGAATCCTCCTGCGACTCTCCTATGTTGTGCTCCTTAGTTACTGGTTCCTGATCTCTGATGATTTTAAAATTAAAACGGTCATCAACATTCAGCTAAGACCTATTCAACTGTTTCTAAGTCCTAGATTCTCATTTGCACCTAACGATCTTCCTCCAAACCTTTCAATAAATCATCCTGTCATTTCACTTACCTGTTGTTTCTGGCTCGAATTATGATAGAAGACCGGACCAACACTGACACTTCTATGCTGATATTCTGGAGGTGCTGGTCAACACTCTTTGGTCCTCTCTCATGCCAGCTCCCAACCCTCAATCTGCCTCTACCAGTCCCATGGCTATGCCTGCTTCCTATGCAGGGGAATCAGCTGAATGTGGCGGCTTCCTCCTTCAAGTGGCATTGTATACTGAGATGCAGCCGCAGAAGTTCACTACAGAGCGCACCAAGGTACCATTTCTAATTTCACTCCTTTCGTGCCGTGTATTGTTATGGGCAAAGGCAATATGTATTATTAATATAGAATATATTATATAGAATATATTATAAGGACATTTATTGTAGTAAAATATGTTCAATAAAGTAAATTTAAATGAATAAACATTGTCATACTTCATTCATAATTCATTCCTATGAGGCTTTCAAAAACCATTTCATGGAGGTGTTTTGCTCAGTTACAGAAGAGCTCTCTGTGTCAGACCAGCTACTGCAAATGGGAATGGGTCAGGGTGTGTCTTCCACCAACAACAACACCTGGCAGTTCTGAACTATGGAGTCAACTAGTGGATGGAATAAGGTAACTCTTCTCAGCGCGTACAGGCAAGTGCTGGATCCCCGTATTCATGTTCAGATATATGATGGTTCCGTTGGATTGAAAAGTTTAATGCAAAAAGTCAATCGAATTTCCCAACACTTGTCAGCCAGCTACACCACCAAAGCAGCTCACCAGTCTGTCTCCCCTGCCAGTGGTTCCCCAGTACCAGAACATTTGCAAGTGGATTCCACCTGTCTTTTTCCTGAGAAACATGCTCACAGATTTGTGGCTGGATTCTGCCCCTTTTGCGCCATACAGATCATTACATTAGGGCCTGCCTCATTAGACCCCCATGACCTGCGGTAAGTACCATTCAGTTTGAGCCAGTAATTTCCACCCTTTCAGTGCAACTATTCACCATTCTGTTACAATCTCAGCCCTTGTTGACTCAGGCTCCTCTGCAACTTTATCGAAAGACCTCCTGAGCAGTCTTCAGCTGCTTCACTGCCGTCAAGCCCAAGAGCTCAGAGTCTAATCAATCCAAGAAAAACCAAAAGGACGTGGGTACGTGAACTAAGGCTCCTCCATTGAAACTCAAGATCTGTAACTGTCATGAAGAGGAAATCCCCTTTCTGGTACTGGAAGGACCCACAGTGGACATTATCCAGGGATACCTCTGGCACATCCTCCATTCTCCAAAGATCAGATGGGACACCTGTGAGGTTATACGCTGGAGCAAATTCTGCCATCAACACTGCCTCACTGCGCTTCCACTTCACAAGCCTCCAGATTGCATCCACGTGTATCGAAAGTCCAGAGCCAAGTGTGACTCCCTCCATCCCATCTGATTACCTGGCATTTCAGGATGTCTTCAGTAAGCAGGCAGCCACCCATCTACCACCTCATCAGCTTGCTGCCTGGAGATAAACTCACCAAGGGTAGAGTTTACCCACTGTCCATCCCGGAGTGCAAGGCAATGGAGGAGTAAATCAAGGAGGCTTTTCACTAAGGATCCATCCAGCCGACCAGCTCACCAGCTAAGAAGGATGGGGGCTTGTGGCCCTGTATTGATTATTCAGCTCTGAATTCCCAGACGGTCAAACTCCCTTATCCACTTCACCTGGTCCCAGCTGCTCTCGAGGAAATCTGTTGGGCCCACATCTTCTCCAAGCTGCATCTGTGGAGCACGTATAGCCTCATTTGTATCCGAGAAAATGATGAATGGAAGAAGGCTTTCATTAGTCCTTCCAGCCACTATGTGTACCTTGTCATTCCATATGGCCTTGCCAGTGCCCCACCTGTCTTCCAGGTATTTATGAATGAGGTGTTCCAGGAGTTCCTCAACAACTTTGTGATTGTCTGCATCAATGATATACTCCTCTACTCCAGGAACCTGGCCGACCATAGCCAAATAGGGAATCGCATAGGCCAGGAGGGAATTTAGGACCATGGGAATGTGACAGCCATTACAGAGTGGCTCATTCCTCAATCTGTAAAGGCCATTCAAAGATGTCTAAGATGATCCCCCATGTACTATTTGTGGTAGTGCTTTCCCTGTAATTCGGTGACCCTCCAGCCGTGCACATAATTCCAAAAAACTGAACCCAGCATAGCATAATTTATATCGGTAACAGGGAGCTGCTGGCCATTAAACTAACCCTAGAAAAGTGGTGGCATCGGCTGGAAGGAGCTAACCATCCTTTCACTTTCATCATACTTTTCAAACCTGCTGGGCTCTGTTTTTTCCACTCTGTTTAATTTGAATCACTACCAACTGTCCAGGAAATTGCAACTGTAAAGCTGATGCCCTGCCTCACCTAAATTCCCTCAATACTCCATCAGATCCAAGCCGATTCTCCCTCCAGCACTCACTGTAAGCCCCATCCTCTGGAACATCGAAGATATCAGAGCCACCCCTGAGAGTGAACCTGCTCCGCAGGGGTGCCAGGGAGGTAGAAATTTAATTCCCATGTGCCAGTGGCAGTCCCCTCTGGAATCAGTTCATAATGTACTGGGCTCTGGACATCCAGGCCACCAACGGACCCTCTCGCTCCTCCAAGCTCGGTACTGGTGGCCCAGAGTGTCCCATGATGTCAACCAGTATGTCCACAGTTGCTCAGTCTATACCATGTCTTCAACTCCTCGTCACCTTCCTGTGGGCCAGCACATGCCCCTACCCATTCCTCACTGGCCCTGGTCACACATGGGAATTAATTTTGTAAACAATTTACTAGAATCAGATGGTTACACGTATCCTAGTAGCAGTGGTTTCTTTCTCAAAAACCTGCATGTTAATTCCCCTCCATGGGTTGCCAACTGCCCTAGAAACTGCTAAACAACTCTTCAGGAACTTTGGGATACCAGAAGATATGGTCTCTCACTGGGGCCCTTAATTTATCTCCCATGTGTGGAAAGCCTTCTTCCTTCTGCTAGGGGTCACGGTGAGCCTGTCCTCTGGCTACCATCCACAGACGAATAGAGAGACTGAGCGGAAGATCCAGGAACTTGGACTTTACATCCAGGCATATTGCCGAGAAGATCAGTACTGCTGGAGCCGTTTCCTTCCTTGGAGAGTATTCACAGAACTCCCTCCGACAGAAACCCACTGGCCTCACACACTTCCAGTACATACTCGGCTGCCAGCTCCCACTCTCACCGTGGACAGGAGAGCCATCAGAGGTTCCAGATGTAGATTACTGGTTCTAAGCGAGAGTGTGTGGGACTCATCTCATGTCCACCTCCACCGTGCAGTGTGGAGACATAAGACCTTCGCAGATGCCTGGCATGTCTCTACGCTTACATACCATCCAGGAGACAAGGTATGGTTGTACAGGGTGACACGGGAGTATATTTTCAAATCTCTCCTATCCCGCTCCTGCAAAAAAATCCCATCCCGTCCCAATCACACGAAAAACTAGGGGAAAATCCCATCCTGTCCCAATCCCGGAAGAATGACTCCCGTTCCCTCCCACTCCCGTGTTTTTTTTTTTTTTTTCGGAATCTGTAAGTTACAGTAAAAATAATACAGTACAGATCACAGCATGCCCACTTTAGTTGAATAAAAGTTATTTTTTGTTATTTGTTTACCCAGTAATGGATATGATTTAAAATATAATAAAGTACAATACTTAAAGCAAATTTAAATTACAGATTTTAAAAACTACTTTAAAAAGCAGAAGTACACACACAAAAAAAAACTACTCAATTACAGTATCGCGAGTAAATGTAACTCGTTACTTTCTCCCTCTACTGGTTTGCAATATCTGACAATCCTGCAACGAAAACTATCATCAGCATTCATCGGTACAGCATTCAAGACCTATTGAACTATTTCTAAGTCCTAGATTCTCACCTGCCATTTGTTAAAGGCCTGTTAAAGTGTAAGAAAATAAAGCTTGTAAGAAAATTATGTAATTTATTTGTATGAAATTTGATATTAGTTAATATATTACGTGACCAAGAAGTACTAGCGTGTGTTTTGATAGGTCTGAGACACATCACAACCAATGTAGATATTATGGTCCGTCTTAAACATGTTACCTGAGCAGTTCACTGGGGTCAGGATCCTCATCTGATTTCAAAAACAGCAGAGTCAGCGAGTCAAACATCTCTGTGTAAGTGCAAAACCACAAACAACCGCTGCTCCAACACCCGGCTCCAACCAATCAAGACCAATCAAATCCAGACATCTAAACTTGCATGTGTGGTGAAATGAGTGTGAGCAGGTGTGTTTGAATTATGGTTTTAGCTGTGGAGTGTGTGAGCGTGTGTATGTCTGTACGAAGGGTGTGTGTGTGAATATGTTTATTTTAGGGCAACGTATCCCTCTCATGTTTACATGTTTCTCTAAAGAGGATTCAGGGTGGGAAGAACAAACTCAGATAAAACCAAAACACAACAGCAGTTTCAAACATTCAAGTTTATGATGAAACTGATAATTACCTAACATTTGGCTCCGTTTGCATGATTAATGAAGGAGAAACTCTTCACTAGCTCTAGGTGATGGTAAGCAGTTCAGGTCAGCTGACAGGAGGAGCTGGGTAACTAGCGTTCACAGAGCTCCATTCATGAGTATCTGAGCAAAAACAAAAAAGAGTTTGTAAATGGTTTTGCCAGGGGATCAGGGTTTGGCTGGTTCCTCTGCAGGTATGTGTTGTTTCTCTATTGACAGGCGTTCAACAGTCATGGTATATTCCTAACCAAGAGGGTCTAGACTACAATGCACGGAGAAGAACTGAAGAACTTTCGAAGCCATTCACCTGAGCTATACATGTCATATGACTAATGTCACTAAAGAAGAACAATTAGGCCATTTTCAACAACCTGCACCCAAATTATGTATTTTTTTTTTAAATTTTTAGAACATATATATATATATATATATATATATTTATATACATACACACACACACACTGCTGTTTAAAAATTTGGTATCACTAAGATTTTAAATGTTTTTTAACGGAGCCTTTTATGCTTATTAATGCTGTATTTATTTGATTAAAAAATACAGAAAAAAAACAAATTTAGTTCAAATTGATGGTTAAAATTTTTGCTTCCTATTTTAATATACTTTAAAATATAATTTATTTCTGTGACGCAGTGCCGAATTTTCATCAGCCATTTCTCCAGTCTTCAGAGTCACATGATCCTAGAGATCATTGCAATATGTTGATTTATTATAATTTTTATGCAGCTGATTTATTATGCCTCTAAATATTTTTTGGGGATCTGTGATTCTTTTTTCAGGATTCTTTGATTAATAATAGGTTAAAAAGGACAGTGTTTATTCACAACATAATTGTTGTGTTACGATATACACTACTATTCAGAAGTTTAGGGTCAGTACATTTATTACAAGAACAGCATATTCAAAACAGAAAGCAATATAAGTCTATGCTATCACTTTTTATCCATTTAACACATCCTTGCTGAATAAAAGTATTAATAAAAGAAAAAAAAAGAAAGAAAGAAAAATGTACTGACCCTATGTCACGGTTGGTAAACCGTGATCTCTGGGTTTTGCACTTTGTGGTGAAGTCTGTGTGTTTCGCATCTGCACTGATTAGTTTATGGGCGTCTCCATTATTTTGTCATCAGCAGCAGCTGTCACTCATTACACACTCCCTATATATTGGCTTGTCTCACGTCTTGTGTTTGTGAAAACGTTGTTTCATGTCTGATCTCTGTCTCTTGCTTCTGTGTTGTTTGCGTTGGATGTCCGTGTCTTACCCTGGAACCTCATCCACTCTTCGCACCTCCACAAGCATCACGACTTACCTTCGGCTCGATTCCCCGCAGTTCCTGTGCCATCCTCTCCTGCTGCCTTCTCACCGTCACCATCCCGATTACTCACCGTCTCACCGCCATCTTGGATTGTCGTCTTCCCAGCATCGTGTTGTACTCTCGTTAGTTTGTTTTATATTCATTAAAGGGGGGAGGGGGGGGGTGAAATGCTATTTCATGCATACTGAGTTTTTTACACTGTTAAAGAGTTGGATTCCCATGCTAAACATAGACAAAGTTTAAAAAATTAAGTTGTACGTTTGAAGGAGTATTTTTGTTCCAAAAAAACCTCTTCCGGTTTGTCACAAGTTTCGGAAAGTTTTTTTTCGAGTATGGGTCTGTGTGACGTTATAATAATAATAATAATAATACATTATATTTATAATGCACTTTTCATCAGAGATCTCAAAGTGCTAGCTAGATCTCAAATTGCCGTTAAATGGAGCGGAATTTCCTTATATGGGTCCTAAGGCACTTCTGCCGGAAGAGCGCGCGCTCCCGTATAGCGAGGCTGAGCACACATTTCACTGATCAGAGGATTCACTGATCAGAGCGAGAGCGTCGCGAAAAGTCACAAAAGAAGTGTGTTTTTGGTTGCCAGGGCAAGACAACCCTGCACAGATTACCAAAAGAGAAACAGCATTAAGGGACCAGTGGATGGAGTTTATTTTTACAGAGCATCAACGGAGTTGTGCAAGTGTTTTTGTTTGTTCCCTGCATTTCGAAGATGCTTGTTTTACAAACAAGGCCCAGTTTGACGCCGGATTTGCACATCGTTTATTTCTTAAGGATAACGCAATCCCAACGAAAAAGGGTCACGATCGTGTGTTGGAACCACATGCTGTGAGTAAAACTGCTTCAAATATCTCTGTATTGTTAACTTAACTATCAGTGCGTAAGCACATCAAGTAAACAACATGCGATGTTGTCATCAAACTGCACTTTCCATATGTACAGCTTAAAAAAAAAGACGACATAAAGTGGAACTTAGTCATTTTCCAAAACTGCTAAGCAAATATATAGTGTTTCAGTGCATACCACATAGAGACGCCTTTGCTGATGCTGCTCTTGTTAAATTTCAGCCTCTGGATCTGTGTCACAGCTTCCAAACGCTCTCAACGCAAAAGTCTACTGGCGCTTGTGATTCTTTAGCTCCGCCCACACGTCACGCCTCTAGGCGCTCGTGTTTTTCCGGGAAAAATCGGTACAGACTATCTTTCTCTTATAAATATAATAAAAATAAAGACTTTTTTCCGACCAAAGCCGCGACTTCCAGCACCAGAAAACCATTCCGGTGAGCCAGCTTTCTGCAGAACTTTTCTAAATAAGTGTTCCATGAACTTTGCCTTTCAGCCCCGCACCTTCGCCACCGAGGAATCAAAGGTGGCGTTCACGCTCCCTCTACTGTCGGGCAAGGCCGCCCTATTGGGGACGGCGGTGTGGGAAAATCAACATCAGTGTTGCGCCTCATTCCACACCCTCTCGGAGGAAATGAGGAGGGTATTCGATCGAGCCGTGGTCGGCAGGGAAGCCGCTCACCAGCTCTCAGACCTGCATCAGGGAACCTCTTAGGTCACGGATTACTCCATTCAGTTCCGCACCCTGGCTGCCGCGTGCCAGTGGAACGAGGCAGCGCAGTGGGATCGATTCCTGCATGGGCTGGCCGACCATGTCCAAAAGGAGATCTACCTCCTCGAGCTGCCCCCCACACTCAACGGTCTTATTGACTTAGCCTTACAAGTTGATGCCCGGATTAAATGCCTGGGTCATCAGACCAGTCCTATGCACCATACCATCTCTCCGGACAGGGGGCGCTCGAGTCGAGAGAATGCGGTCGGTCCCGTCGACGACCACGAACCCATGCAGTTGGGTAGAGCTCGGCTGTCCCGGTGGGAGAGAGAACGGCGGAGGGCCCAAGGACTATGCCTGTACTGTGGAGGCTCAGGACATACCAACTTCTCCTGCCCATTAAAAGAGCCAGCCTGGTAGTAAACTTGAGGCTACTATCGGGTGGGATCTCCGCTGGGAAGTCCTCAACAACACCATCGACTCTCCTTCCAGTAAAACTGCGGTGGGAGAATCACACTCACGACTGTCATGCCTTTCTGGACTCCGGAGCCGAAGGTAATTTCATTAACTCAGTCCTTGCACATCACCTGAACATGCCTGTGTCTCTTCCCATCCATGTCACCGCACTCAACGGCCAGGAACTGCCTCACGTCACACACTACACAGAACCCATCACTCTGCTCACTTCTGGCAATCATTGTGAAACCATATCCTTTTTCCTCATTGACTCCCCTGTAGCTCCCATTGTGTTAGGTCACCCCTGGTTAATAAAACATAATCCACGAGTAGAGTGGGGTTCCAACACAGTCACATTGTGGAGTGAAAGTTGTCCTGAGTCTTGTCTGGTTTCTGCTTGTCCTGCTTGTCCCTGTTTCTGTCTTTCAGAAGGAGAACATGGTATTGCCAAACGTGCCCGCAGAGTATCTGGACCTGAAGGAGGTGTTCAGTAAGTCCCGTGCTGCTTCTCTTACTCCTCATCGTCCCTACGACTGTACTGATTTAGTGCCAGGTAAGTCTCCGCCTAAAGGCAAATTATACTCTTTCTATTCCTGAGAGGGAGGCCATGGGGAAATAAATTTCAGATTCCTTAGCATCTGGGTTCATCCGTCCTTCCTCTTCTCCAGTGGGGGCGGGATTCTTTTTTGTGGGTAAAAAGGATGGTTCTCTGCGACTTTGTATTGATTACTGAGAGCTGAACAACATTGCGATAAAAAAACACTTATCCATTACCACTCATGTCTTCAGCTTTCGAGAGGTTACAGGGAGCCTCCGTATTCACAAAGTTGGATTTACGTAATGCTTATCATTTGGTCCGCATCAGGAAGGGGGATGAATGGAAAACCGCCTTTAATACCCCCAGAGGGCACTTTGAATACTTGGTGATGCCGTTCGGGCTCTCCAACTCGCCAGGGGTTTTCCAAGCACTCGTTAATGACGTGTTGAGAGATATGGTAGATCAGTTTATATGTTTACCTGGATGACATACCAATTTTTTCTTCATCTCTCCAGAAACATGTTCAACACGTCAGACGAGTGCTCCAGAGGTTACTTGAGAATGGGCTTTTTGTCAAGGCGGAGAAATGCATATTCCATGCACAGTCTGTTCCCTTCCTAGGGTATATTGTATTGTCCGAGGGAATACGTATGGACCCTGACAAGGTTAAGGCTGTGATAGATTGGCCATCTCAATTTCAGCCAACTAGCCTCACCTCTGACAGCCTTGACCTCTCCCAGTACTCCCCCAGTGGGGTCACTGCTCTAACGTAGACGTGGTTTCTGACAGCGGATCTCAATTTATATCCAAATTTTGGAAAGCGTTTTGTAAATTGCTAGGATTTAGTTAGCTTGTCTGCTGGTTATCATCCCCAAAGTAACGGACAGTCTGAGCGAGCCAACCAAGATTTAGAGAAGATGTTGTGATGTTTTGCTCTCTATGGTGGAGTACGCTCAAAATTACCACAAGTACTTTTTTTTGAAAAAGTACATACTTTTGAGTGTGTAGCAAAAGAGTATGCATGTTCTGGGACATACTTCGATGACGTCGTGCAACGTGAACGACAACGTGGTTGCCTAGTTACGCACACCAGAACTGTTAACATTTCATTCATTCTTTGTCCAATAAAATTTTATTTACTATTCCCATCTTTTTTTCTCATAGTTTTTTTTGCACAATACATTTTACAATGTGTTCTTCTACCAAGTTGAGGAGTGAAGAAGCAGGGCTGCGTCGTCATAGAACCAAACGCAGGTCGTTTGTGAGGCGGCTGGTTCTGACATTCATGTGCAATGTGTGTAACGAAATAAAATATAACTTTAATTAGGGTTAAACATTTGAATTCTTACACTTAAAAGGTGAGGGCGCATCTCCGCTGCTGCATCCGGCTGCCATGTTTACATCACCTCAAAGCCATCGCAAAGCTCCTCCCTCCCGCATACAATGGGTTGTGGGCAATATTAGCACTTAGAGTGTGCATTGATCTGCACTTCAAATTCTAACCGGAAATAGTTGACCATCCGGGTATCTTTGGAATACTCTTTTCAACATACTACGATTTGGGACGTACTAATTCTAGTTTCGCATACGATTTAGGACGGATAGTATGCAAATTGGGACTCATGTGTGTTTTCACGTCTGCACGGATTAGTTTATGGGCGTCTCCATTAATTGTCATCAGCAGCAGCTGTCACTCATTACACACTCCTTAAATATTGGCTTGTCTCACATCTTGTGTTTGTGAGAACGTTGTTTCATGTCTGATCTCTGTCTCTTGCTTCTGTGTTGTTTGCGTTGGATGTTCGTGTCTTCCCCCGGAACCTCATCCACTCTTCGCACTTCCACAAGCATCACGACTTGCCTTCGGCTCGATTACCCGCAGTTCCTGTGCCATCCTCTCCTGCTGCCTTCTCACCGTCACCATCCCGATTACTCACCGTCTCACCGCCATCTTGGATTGTCATCTTCCCAGCATCGTGTTGTACTCTTTGTTTGTTTTATATTCATTAAACTGTTTAACTCGCACTTGTTTCAAGCTCCTCCTTCACCCAGTCGTCACAACCTAAACTAATGAATAGTATATCCTATAACAAGATTTATATTTTGAATAAACATTTCTCTACTTTTAGAAACCTGAAAAAAGTATCACAGGTCCCAAAACCATTAAGCAGTACAACTGTTTCCTACACTGATAATAAATCAGCATATTAGAATGATTTCTGAAGGATCATGTGACACTGAAGACTTGAGTAATGATTCTGAAAATTCAGCACTGCTTTACAGGAATAAATTATATTTTAAAGTATATTAAAATGGAAAACTGTCATTTTAAATTGCAATAATATTTAAAAAAAAATTTCATCTAATAAATGCAGCCTTGATGAGCATAAGAAACTTTAAACTTCTTTAAAGACATTACAAATCTTACTGATCCCAGACTTTTGAAGGGCACTGTGTGTGTGTGTGTGTTTATATATATATATATGGGTTCTGCTCTAGGCATTTATGGCTCAGGTGGTTGAGTGGAGAATGAATGGGAGTGGGAAATGTATTATAGATCTCCTTGCATATTAATAGTTTCTCCTATATTGTTGCAAACATAGTCATGATGTTTCACTGAGCTTTGCTTGAGTGAGCGTGTGCTGTATGCACCGTTTTCTCAGGTTTCATCCAAAAACGAGATTCAGTTTCCCCAGGATATAAAACGAACCCACATTCCACAAATGTAGCTGTTCAGAGGTCTGACCACTGCTCACATCCCTCTCTTTGACAACTACCCTCTGCTGAAAACTGCTTAACAGTCGCCCCACTTTTCACTACTGGCCCCTCTCGATCTATAACAACTTGGCTGTTTACCTTCCATATGAAAACAGATGTGATTGGTCATTTATGCACAAAAATCACTTTCAGGACAGGGTGACACAATCCACACAGTACTCTGTAATACTGTAAACCATACTGAGAATATGGATTATAAAAGCAGAAACAAACGACTGGACTCAAACAATCATGTTTCAGAAACTGGAAATAAAAATCATTTCCAAATTAGGGTTAAAAAAAAAAAGTCCTCTCTGAACAGACTATATGTAAATATGAGAACCTGAGATCCTTTGAAAGCTTGAAAATGAAAAGTGTGCCGTTTTCCTGGAAGTGGTAGATGATTAAATAGAGTTAGTGTTAGTATGAGGGGAAGGGTTTTTAATAACACTCTCCCAATGCCAAATTCAACATCTCCTCAGACTCTGCTGGCTTCTCTTCTAATTATTTCCTTTCATCTTCTCACTTTCTCTCAGTCCATAAAGGGAAAAATATGCATTAGATTTGGAGTTACAAAAGAGTATGTGTTTAACAAGGTGACAATAACAGTGGCTGCAGTACATTTACTCTTGCAAGATTATAAATGTATAATCTCAGTACATAAAATATGTAATACTTTTAAAAGCATATTTTCCTCTAGATTTACCTTTATTAATACTTTCTCCAGTTTATTGTAATAAACATGAAGTTGAATGTGTTTTATAGGTATAAAGGTAATAAAAAGAAGAGAAGAAGGAAGGAGAAGAAGGAAAAAAAAACACTCAATAAGCCACAACATGCCTGTAAAGAATAAAAAAAAAAAAGAATAAATTGATTGGATTTTTGCGTGTGATAATTTACTTTGGTTTGTTATGTCTACATTCCAGAACAATCACTGAGTCAACAAGACCAGGTGACTGTGACCAAAAGAATTTGTAGAAGCTGCCCATAAAGGCCAGATTTTTAAAATATCTACCTTTTTTAAATACCAGACAAAATATTTAGTAGATTTATGAGCAGTTGTTATATTAATAGAGCGATCTAAAAGCGCTTGTGTACATTTGTTCTGCAAAGTCAACATTAAAGATAGTAACAGCTTGGCAGCAACTCAGAATGCAGAGGTTTGAGTTAAAACGGACATCAGAGAAATTGAAGGTGGATTTGCTGTTGTTGTTGCTATTGGGGAAAGTAATGTTTACTCGCTCATGTAAGACATTTTCTCTGCCAAATATTTTAAGTAAGAGAGTAAACTTGAATCACTCTTATGAAGTATATTTCTTTGGCACTGCACTGTAATTGTTTTTGTTAACATTAAACTTCAGTTGAATTAAATTTCACTGAATGGGTGCCGTCAGAGTGAGAGTCCAAACAGCTGATAAAAACATCACAATAATCCACAAGTAATCCACACCATTCCATGATAACATTGATGATAACTATACATTTTTGGATGAACTATTCCTTTAATAGTGACTCATTCATGACCAGTCCTGTCAATTCAAGTGCAGATTCTTATTAACACTTTAGTTTGATCTCTATTTTCATCTTCAACATCCACAATCAAAAAGTATTTAATCCACAAATTTTCTCAATTGTTTGACTTTTTTGTATTAAGAACAAAATGCTAAAAATGTATGATTTGACACATGAGACTTGTTGATTTCCTCTCAAAATGACGTGATAGTTGGTCTGGAGCATTCTTGCATTTATTTTACGAAGAATGTTGACTTCATTGCACAATATGTTGGCACAAGTGCTAAATGGACACAGATGTGAGCAGAAACGTATGTTTCTCTTTCAGATCTTATCTGCGGAGTGTGTGTGGCTTCAGGTGATGTGCACACAGTGAATCCAGTGAGCACCAGCTCATATATAATAACAACGCTCAAAGTCCCAATAAAAGCGCTCTTGTGTGCACAAACGCTGTCTCTGTTCAAGCACGGTTTGTACCCCCGGTCCCCCTGAATACTCCTACAGCATGTTTTAATAGCAGGGATCCTTAGGGGCCTCAGCTTGTGTTTGGAGATTAATAAAAAACATTGCCCAAACGAATAAGAACAAATCTAAAGACGTTCTTCCATTTACTGAGCTAATAAACAGGTTGTAAAAATGATCGTACTTCCTACACATCTGTAGCCAGGTCATAATATGTCCATGATGATAAAGTGATCATATAAATCAACAGTTATGTGCATATGGCTCCAAAAACCACAGATGAAAGACATTGGTGTAATGCATTTACTTTACGGGTTATTGGTTTAAACAATGGCAAGACATCAGACACTCTGAGAGAAGACATCTTTCTTGAATACATCTCTTTGTTGCACTTAAAGGGCGGTGAAGACTCAGTCCTTGAAAGAAAATCCTTTTTTGGTTGAAATTGCAGTTTTTTTCTATTTTTCCTTTTTTTCATGTTTGTTACCATGATGGTACTTTGTGCATATTATTACATGTTAAATATATTTTGTCAGTAAATTAATTGGTATAATTATAATTAGTAAATTAGTATATTCACATTATAATATAGGCTGTTTCTATCCTATATTAAAGGCTGTAAAAAAATCTGTTAAACTTTAAAAATGTAATATTATCTATAAAGACGGTAATGTTCTGGTAAACAAAAAACGTCAATTAGCCTACAGGTTTTTATTATTATTATTATTATTTGTTTATTTTACAGTGTACTTAGAGAGCATAGTAGGGAGTCTGTGTGCATTTGTCAGTATGAATAGCAAAAATACCGTGATGTACTAACTAATCTCACTAGACATTGTTGGCCACTGTAGGCGCGTGCAGCAGGTTGGGCACGTGCACAGGGGAAAAAAAGCGCTCTATGAGGTAGGCGGCTCACTAGGTTTTTTTGAGACACAGCCAGACCCCTCACGGTGCGCACATACATCGCTCTGCAAACTTTACGCTCGTACCTGCAGTTTAGACGATCATTCATGATTTTTTTCCTCACGTGCAGTGGCTTGAACGCATTGCCATGACAGCAGCGGCTCTGACGGCGCTCTCCGTGATGAGTTTGCTCAGTCTGGGCTATCTGTCCCAAGACTGGACGAGTCCGAACCAGGTCGAGGAGCCGAGCCATCCGCGTCCGCACATTATCTTCATCATGACGGATGATCAGGGCTTCAACGACATCGGCTACCACAACAGAGACATCCACACCCCGACACTGGACAAGCTGGCTGCAGAGGGAGTGAAGCTGGAGAACTACTACATCCAGCCCATCTGCACTCCTTCACGCAGTCAGTTCATCACTGGCAGGTAACTCACTCACGCAATCACTCACTTCAGTCAGCTGTTTGCAACATGTACAGTATGTAGACGCTTACTTCTGCTACATGAATATGGAAATGAGTGGTAAATACGATAAAAGCACCATGGTCATCACAAGGTGCACCACAGTACAGTTTTGTAAGGGTTATATTGTTATAATAAAGCAATTAACAATGTCAGAAACACTAAAGGCAGGGGGCCAACTAGGGGTCCTCAAGATGACTTAATAATGTGATTTGTCTCGACCTGGAAAAATCATGTAAATTAATAAAATTTTATAACCCTGTGGCTACTTTATACACTTTATGAAAACAGTTTATGCCAAGCTCTAAAATATTTAATCAGAAACTGTATGTGAAAAAATTATTATACAGTAAAACAGGAACACACAGGAAAAGTCATGGGGCCTTCGAATATTGTTATGGACAATGTGGGGCGTTGGAGTGAAAATAATTGAGATACACTGATTTAATTAAACTAATTACTGATCATTTAAAGAAAAACAAAAGTAATTCTCAACAACAGTGTATTCAGTCAAATACATATACTTTATAATCGTTATTGGAAAACATTATGCATTATTGGAAGATTGACCATCACCATCATCAAATATATAATGTCCAGACTATTTACAGCACTGTTTGAACAAAGAATGTTTGTGGAAAATGATTTTTCTTTTCATTTTATCGTTCAGACCAATAGGCGTATAAGTTTGAGTGATTCTTGAACAAAACTCACTTGAATAAGTGTTTTTTTCTGTGACAAAAGTAACTGACAAAAGAGCAACATTTTTGGCAAATAAATATTTAACAGTAGAACAAAATAACTTATGTAATAAAGACAAATCAAATGTATTACAACACTTTTCACAATACACATAGTTTTAAAACATTTTTACAGAAAATGGTCATAAACTAATGTCCAAGTAATGATAAGTAAAGACAGGGCAAAATAAATCCATTTATTAGTACATTTCATACAGTTCAAAGTGCTTTACATAGAAATGTATAAAAAAATACTAATCATAAATATGTTTAAAGCTATAAAAAATACAGTAAAAAATAATAAATTAATTAAAATGAAAGTAAATGTACACTTTAAAAGAATATGAGCGACATAAAAAAAGCACAAGAGGATTAAAATAAACATGCACAAGTAAATAATTCAGTTATGTGCAGTTCTGATGTCTATATTGCTGTGCAAAGGCAAAAGACCGTAACTTTGATTTTTGTCGAAAATTAGTTATTGATATTTTTGGGACCTTTAAGACATCCTTTATCATGTGTATAAGTATCTTGAGTCAGTTTCGTTTTTTTTTTCAGAGAAAATAATGGGTCGTCTCAACCTTAACTTTGAAAAGCCCCAAGCCCCTTTCACACTACACGTCGGACCCGGCATATTGCCGGAACATTGCCGGGTCGCCTTCTGTGTGAAACCAACCACGTCCCGGGATTGATTCCCGTATTGAACCCGGGTCGGGGACCTAGTAACATTGCCGGGTTCAACCCGGGACGAGCGCTGTGTGAACAAAAGCCAGATCTAATGCTGTGTCAAAGTGATGACGTTATTGCGCGACTCTTTTACCGGCTGTTTTGAAGGAAGATCAACGTTTGCGTCGAAAAAATATGTTTTTCCGCGCTGACGCAGAGATCGTCTGCTTGCTTCAGTGAAAGTATAACGTGCCTAATGTTTTCGACTCATACATTACACGTCATGCCCTGATGTCACGTGTCGTTACGGGATCTTCACGGGTTGTGTGTGAAAGCACGCACATATCCCGGGTCATCACTGGCAGTGTGAAAGTGCAAAATCTATCGACCCGGGAACAATTGCCAGAACACTTTACCAATGTATTTGCCGGAATGGCAGTGTGAAAGGGGCTCCAGAGAAACCAAGGCAGAACACAGTATAACACCAGTTACTGCTCTTTAACTTTGTTTGGTACACTGACTTTGTTTAGCCGCGTGTCAATATGAAGTTACAGTGCCGGTTTGAAGTTATATGGTATCCTGATGTTGTTTTACTGTCCATCAAAAGTCTGCCGCAGTTAAATTATGGTGTAGACAAACAAATTAGATAGATCACGATCTACCAAACAGCTCCAAATAACAAAGCATTGTAAAGACTAGATACCTTGCCATCAATACGCACGCGTAAATAACCTTTAAAGATTTTTTTCCTTTCTGTTTGTGATACAGATTCACCAGTCTGTCACTTGTAGTTGGACGCGTGTGGACTCGAATGTCGTAGCTAGCATGATCAATCATAAAATCAGTAGCCTATAACAGTTCGCAGTTGAATCCATATCCTACCTTTTCCTGTAACCCAATAAAATCACTCCGTGGCGATGAACGTCATTGGAGATGTTTATTCCACAAGCGTTCTGAGCATTATTCCCACTTGTTGGCATTCACATCAAATCACAAGTCGTTCTTTTAGGTTAGGCTATTGCAAACAAGTCAATATAAAAGCAATTATGCTATGTCTAGCATTCTTTTACGTTATTGAGCATAGCAAATAAATTGGTATCCACGGTATTCACTCCTGTTTAACTTGTAGTAAGCTTGTTACGGTAAAAAACAACATCCTTAAAGCAGTCCCATTACTATATGCAATAGCCTATATGAGACAGCCCATGATCACTGGATTTTAAAACAATTTTGTAAATGGTGATCAGCAACCAAATATTGATAATATGGATGTTACTGCTTTTTGCCTTGGTGTGACTTATCATGCTTTGCAGACAATGCAATTGGCTTCCAAATTGGGGATGAAAATCACAATTTTTTTTTTGTAGATAATTTAATTACTTAAACATCTAATTGTTACATTTCCATTGTCCTACCTATAATGTCATTTTTCTCAGTTTCACACTCTAGCGGGTTAAGGTCTTTTACCTTTGTAGGGCAGAATAGCAATACAGTTTGTGAAATAAATCACTCAATCCATATCTGTGCTTGTGATGAGATGTGTTTGTGAGTTCTCATCCAGTTATTTTTCTTTCCCTTTTCGCTCTAGATATCAAATCCATACGGGTCTCCAGCACTCGATAATCCGCTCTCGGCAGCCCAGCTGTTTGCCCTTTGACCTCCGTACATTGCCACAGCAGCTGCAGGAGGCGGGATATGCCACTCATATGGTGGGCAAATGGCACCTGGGCTTCTACAAGCGCGACTGCCTACCGACCCGCCGCGGATTCCACACGTACTTCGGCTCTCTGACGGGCAGCGTGGATTATTACACCTACAAGTCTTGCGATGGCCCGGGAATTTGTGGGTACGACCTTCACGAGGGCGAGCGTGTGGCTTGGGGTCAGGGTGGGCGTTATTCCACCCAATTGTATGCGCAAAGAGTCCGAAAAATCCTCGCTGCCCACGATCCGTCATCCCAGCCTCTTTTCATTTTCCTCTCTTTCCAAGCCGTGCACACGCCATTGCAGTCGCCGAGGGAATACATCTATCCATATCGACAAATGGGAAATGTGTTTCGGCGGAAATACGCCGGAATGGTTTCGGTCGTAGATGAGGCGGTAAGGAACGTGACGTATGCGCTCCGAAAGTATGGCTACTATAAGAACAGCGTCATTATCTTTTCTACAGATAACGGCGGACAGCCACTCTTTGGCGGGAGCAATTGGCCTCTACGAGGAAGAAAGGGAACATATTGGGAAGGAGGCGTCCGTGGCATTGGATTCGTCCACAGTCCATTGTTGAGACGGAGGAAGAGAGTTAGCAAAGCTCTAGTTCACATCACCGACTGGTACCCAACGCTAGTGGGACTCGCAGGAGGAAATGTTTCCCGGATGGATGGGATTGATGGATATGATATGTGGGAAACCATTAGTAGTGGGAAGGAGTCTCCACGTTTGGAGATCCTACATAATATTGATCCGCTCTACAACGCCGCCAGGCACGGATCTTTAAAAAACGGATATGGGATCTGGAACACGGCCGTACAGGCAGCAGTTCGAGTCGGAGACTGGAAGCTCTTGACCGGAAATCCTGGATATGGAGACTGGATTCCACCTCAGATGCTGGGAAACTTTCCGGAATCTTGGTGGAGTTTGGAACGGCACACAGAAGCAAAGAAGTCCTTGTGGCTCTTTAATGTGGCTGATGATCCGTATGAGCGTTATGATCTCGCAGAGCGACGGCCAGATGTGGTCAAGCAGCTGCTGGCCCGGTTAGCGTTCTACAACCGGACTGCCGTTCCGGTACGCTACCCTGCAGAAGATCCCAGAGCCGATCCAAGACGCAACGGAGGGGCTTGGGGTCCTTGGGAAGGAGATGAAGAAAACTGGGAGGCGTTTTATCTTCGAAAGAGAAAAGTCAAGAAGCAAAAGCGGAAGTTCTGCAAAATGAAGTCCTTTTTTAGAAGACTTAACTTTAGAATGATGTCAAACAGAATTTGAACAAACACATCCTGCAAGAACTGACTATTACAGGTGCTGCTGATAGTTACACATTATTATTTTTGGGACTCTGATTATGAATTTGCCTTGTATGGCGAGTCCCATGATCACATTCACTGAAGCATGTGTTTCTGCTCACTGTTTCTGATCATCCACATCATTTCTTTGAGCAGATTTGGACCCCTGCGGTTTTCTGATAATGTGACCTTGAATCCCTGTGCAGTGAATGTTGAAAGAATTAATGAATGGATTTTGTTTCCTCTCTGATCTGGTGTACAGTGCTTGCACCTCATATTTATATAAAATATCAGCTGAAAGAATAAAATGAATCTGTTACGTTGTTTTGAGCATGAACATGACTGTTTATGTTTGTTTGCTACCTGATTTTACCTATTTTGGTTACAAAAACTCTGTGTTTTGCATAAATAAAATTTTGAAAAAACTTTTTCAAAAGACTCAAATTCTCTTGTACTGAGACTACTGTAGTTCCAGTGGATTGATTGCCCTCTAGTGGACACCTGAAATGTCTTTATTTAGACTACTGGACAAATGCATTTGCTAGGCTGTTATATATATATCTAGTATCTTGTTTTTTATTTTTATTTTTTTACATATGCAAAGCATATCGCTTGTTTACCTATAAAAAATACTGGTTAGGGGCCTTCTGGGACTGCACTATAGCTGCACACAGAGACTGTATAAAGGGCTGCTTGTTAAGTGTGTGTATTTCAGAGAAATGGGCCTCTCAGATGAGGGCGCCAGACTCTAAACTGAGAGACTTCTGATTCTTAACAGCTTGACTTCATTTTATCAAGTTGCTTACTGTACTAGTTTGTCTACTGACCATATAGAAATTCTTAAAAAATAGTGAAATACTTTAATAGTTACTTTAAAAAAAAATAGTTAAAATGTAACTTTATTCAAGCTGTAAATCTATTGCAGCATACAGTAGGTCATTATGTACATGTAAAACAATTAGGGAAAACTACTGTATAAAAGTGTCACTCTATGGCGTGGCAGGATTTTGAACAGCATCTATTTTTATAATATTTTCCCCCATATCATACAATATTTATATTTGTCACACAGTGTTAATTTAACATTAATGGGGAAGGAAGTGCATTCCACGTTTCTGTTTAATTTAGGGCCCCGTAAAATACATTTTATTTTCCCCTCCTCTTTTAGATTCCTCCCCTGTTATATAATAATATATAAAATATTTAACTATAGAAAATTATTCTAAGTGGACAGTGGGTGAACAGAGAGTGAATATTACTAAAGAATAGTCCCACGCAGACCTGAGAGATTTTATTTAGGACGTTATACCACAAACAGCCACCGGGTGCCATCAAAACTCCATTACATTTTTTAAATGCATTTTTCTTTTACAAATGTGTTAATATCTGTCAACCTTTCTGATGGTATGTATTTTGTCATGATTAAAAAAAAGTTTTGATTCCAAAACACCATAATACATTTTTTAATTTATTACAAATACTTGCTTGATCTGATTTTGACACAGTTAACCACCAGATCCTCCTGTCAACCCTACTGGCAAAGGGCATCTCAGGAACCGCATTCCAGAGGCTTGGAAACATGGCTTTCATACCACTGCTATGACTGATAACGCTACCTCTCATTCCATCCTTATGATCCGATGATAGCTGCTCGCATCTCAGCTTGTCTAACAGACATTTCTTGCTGGATGAAGGACCATCACCTTCAACTCAACCTTGCCAAGACAGAACTGCTTTTTGTTCCAGCAAACCCATCATTTCATTACAATTTCCCCATCCAGTTAGGCACATCAACCATAACTCCTTCAAAAACAGCCAGAAACCTTGAAGTTATAATTGATGATCAGCTGACTTACTCAGACCACATTGCTAAAACTGTCCAGTCCTGCATATTTGCCTTATTCAACATCGAGAAGATCAAGCCCTTTCTTTCTGAACATGCTTCACAACTCCTTGTTCAAGCTCTTGTTCTGTCCAGGCTGGACTATTGCAATGCTCTCTTGGCAGGTCTTTCAGGCAGTTATATCAAACCTTTACAATTAATCCAGAATGCGGCAGCAAGATTAATTTTTAATGAGCCAAAAAGAATACACGTCATACCTCTGTTTATCAATTTGCACTGGCTACAAATAGCTGCTGCGTAAAATTCAGGGATGTTTGATGTTTGCCTACAAAACTACCACTGGCTCTGTACCCCTTTGCCTAAATTAATTACTTCAGACTTATGTTCCCTCGAGAAGCTTGTGTTCTGCAAGTGAACGTCACAAGTGTCACAAGCGGGTGGATTGTGCCATCCCAAAGAAGCACTTGTCACTTTTACAGACTGTTAAATTAAATGTTCCCTCCTGGTGGAATGACCTGCCGAACTCAATCCCAGCATCTTCAAGAATCGGCTTAAAACACATATCTTCCATCTTTATTTGACCCTCTAATTTTAGCACTCACTATTCTAATTCTATTCTTAAAAACAAACAAAAAACAAAAAACAAAAACTAGCTTTCTATTCTTTTTTTCTCTAATCTTTTTTATGTTGTCCTTTAATTTATTATACAATTAACAAAGCCAAAAAAGACCTAACACTAGCTTGCTCTATTCTTTTATATTTTATTTGTTTATTATATTATTTAAAAGCCCTTGCTACGTGTACTGTGTTTAAGCTAACTGAGACTTGTTATAACACTTATATATCATTGTTCTTTTGTTGTTTTTGATTGCTTCCATTGTCCTCATTTGTATGTCGCTTTAGATTAAAGCGTCTGCTAAATGAATAAAATGTAATGTAATGTGACACCTGACTAACCGGAAGGAGACTGCCAAAAGATATTAAAGTACCATTTCCATGGTATCGCAATGTCCGATTTCAAAAATAGCTTTCACAGGATGAATTTTGAAGTTTTAGGTTTTCAAATGATGTGTAAGTTATGAGTAGCCTATTACTAAGATATTAGACAGAGTAAAAAAAAAAACAAACAAACAAAAAAAAAACGCCAACAGGCCCACTGGTTAATAAGAGGTTGATATAATTTAAATTCATGGGGGCCAAGTGTATTTAAGTTAATTTAGGTTCTAACTTGATATTGTATGGTAGTTCAGCCGTGAAAACATCATTTAATACACGCAGGCCTTTGCAAGAAGCTCAGATTACAATATTGCAGTAATTTTAAGAAGAAAACATTCAAACAGTCTAGACACATTTTAAATATGGGTTTAGTTTTTCTGGTGGGCCAGTTTTGCGACATTTTAACTTTTTTAATTGTGGTTTCCTAAACATTATGTTTCTATTGTTTTTTTGTTTGTTTTTATTTTTAACAGAACTCTATCAGTTGAGGAAACGTATCTCCTCTTTTCTACTAGTAAAACAGACAGATTGGATTTATCATTCAAACTGTTAAGAGTTTTTATTTAGCCTATTAGGCTACTTGGGTTTAAGCCCAAACATGGCCCAGTCACACACATACAAAAAAAATAATAAATAATTAATTGATATATAATAATGAATAATAATAAATGGAATCTTTTTCTGTATATATATCTGTGTCTCTTTGGTTGGTTAATTTTCCAATACTACTCATTCTTTCCTACGGTTCACCACTAAATTTCGCTATTCTATCGTTTTGATCAGTAGGATCTCACTGCATCCACACGTGTTATTTAAAAAAATGACTCTACGAAGACTAGTACTATTACAATATAATTTTTATTCGGGATATTTTTATAAATAGTAAATATTTAGCATATTAAATCATCAATGCAGCTGAATTATTACATATATTAGGTGTTTTTATCGATCCCTTGTTGTATAGATATGATATTGACATAATATCACACCTGCGCGCGCTCCCGCTTGTGAAAGTCTGTACAAAGGTGAACGAGGGCGAAACGCGGGTTACTGCGAGTTAAACGAGCTACCAATCACAGGCCTACTTACAGTCTGTTCATTCGTACAGTGCCTCTGATTGGTGGAGATTTTTGCCACCAAACGCAGTGGAAAAAGTAGTAAACGCTCAGCAGACACGCCACGCGCATGGTCGTTTATCAGGAGAGTTCTGTCTCATACAGGTCAGTAAATCCAGTTTAAAAGTCTTTTACAGTTTCTGATGTATTTTATACTGCGTTGAGTAATGAAATGCGTAATGCAGTAGCATAATAGCAACTTGTTGCTTGCTGGTGTTCTGAAACATTGCAACGTGTCATTTATGCATACGGATGCCTGCAGAAGAGCATGTGTGAATGGAAATGAAATGTGACACTATGAACTCTTCTTTATTAACAGTTTCGACTTTAATTGTTGTTTAGATATGTATTTTAATTATTTATCAATTGCACACTGTGCAGTGCAAACCCTTACTTTTAAATTAGCATGTGTTTTGTAAAGAGCCTATGTGTTGAATATTTAAAGCTGCTCTTGGTTTGTGAATTAGAAACAGAAAGTCATCTGTCATATATATGTGTGTGTGTGAGACTATATACTATGACTCAAGTTATTAATTTAGCTTCTAAATGCATTCATCATGCTGTTAAGCAAAAGTGTAGTTATAGATTTCAATTTTCCTCCTAGAAATTGAGCATTAATCTGTATTAAAGGTTAGAATGTCATCTCGCATGAGATCCATTGTGTCCCTTTTGACCTTGTTGTATGACAACAAATCATGTTTCTATTTCCAGTATCCCTTCTACCTGTGGAAATCACCTGTGTGGATAAATGAAAGGTTTAGTATTCAACAATAGGCTTTTATGGGGAAAAAAAAACAAACAAACAATGAAGGCAGTTTCATGCGATTTCAGATTACTGTGAAGCTGTAGTGTACACACTGTGATTGTATATTATATCTTGCCCTCATTGTGGTTGTGTAGATGGTTGTTTGTATTTTGGTTTAGGCCAATGTGATTCATGTGTAATCTGGTATTCTTGCAGGGCTTGTTTGGTTCGGTCATTGTGTTGCTAATGAACAGGTATTGTGGAAACTAAGGGTTTGGAAACAGACTCCTGATATGCAGGACAAAAGGTCATGGGCGTCTGAGCGTGTGAATGGGTGCCTGTAGACCACACCTGTTCATCTTTATTAATAATGGTGAATGCTGCCGATTGTTGCATGCATTTATAGGTCACATATCTTGAATAAGGGAGATTGCAGTGTGTGTATTTTGTCAACACTCAGAAGCAGAATAAAACTCAACCTTTGTCCTGGTCAGAGACATGTGATAGATTTCACAAGGTCAGACTGATACTGCCTGTCTAATTTAATCTGGTTTATTAGGCGTATTATTGTCTAAAACTGTAAATAAGATCAACTGACCCCATGATGCAGCTGACTCATAATTGTCTAATGTTGTGGTTTTTGAATAGTTGCAACACTGCTATGTTTAATATTGGATCAGAGATATGACTTCCCACTTCTCAGTTTGACTAGCCTTTAGTTGTGTGTCCTTTATCATGGATAAAACGATACATCTGCTGATTGATTGGACAATATTTGTTTATTGACGATGGTGACTGCTGAGGTAAGCACCTCCTGATTCTTTCTGTTTGCTTGGTCTCGTTGGGACTAGTCATTGGGTGTTTGACAGGCAGTGTGATGCAATCTTGTCTGTTGTGTAGGTTTTGAAACTATGTAGGCCTAAGCATTCCGTATGAATGACTGAAATAAATGATCTAGTGTGAATAATAGAGACGTGAGTCACATAAAACCTCTTAAGAATGTGTCTGGGTCATAATTCACCATAAAGCATAAGAAATTGGGCTTTGCATAAAAATGTAAAGCTGTTTAGGGCCATTTTTTTATGGTTTCACATTTTTTTTAAGTGCATAAATACATTTAGAATGTTATGGAAGATTTCTTTTTTAAATAAACGTTGTTCCTTTGAACTTTCTATTCATCAAAGAATCCTGAAGTAAATTATGGTGTTATTTCCACAAAATAAAGCCGCACAACTGTTGTCAATATTATTAATCAGAAAAGTTTCTTTAACAGAAAATCGGATATTAGAATGATTTCTGAGAGATCGTATGACATTGAAGACTGCAGTAATGATGCTGAAAATTCAGCTTTGATCACATAACTTTTTTTAATGATATATTCACATAGAGCTTTGATCACATAACTTTTTTTTAATGATATATTCACATAGAAAACTGTTTTAAATTGTAATAATATCTCCCAGTTTTGCTGTTTTTACTGTATTTTTTTTATCAAATATATGCATCTAAACAACCCCAGATTTTTGTAATGTAATGGTAGCATTATATGCTGTCCTGCCTTTATGCTGATAAAATGTATGTTAAGTAAACATTCATATCTAATATATAATGAACCAATAATAATAAAAAAAGGACCCTAAAAGAGGTGTATTACAGTAGTCAGAATTCTGTTGTAAATGTCATGAAAAATGCAAATAATCTTACTGGTTATTTATTTTATATATATATATATATATATATATATATATAAGTTTTAATTTTTAATTGACTTAATTCACATTGCACTAAAGTTTACACCTCAAATCAGTGAAAGCTGTCTTGTTCTTGAGGTTAATGCGGATGTGATATGTCCGCTGGTCTCTCGTCATAACTCGCATGCCTTTAATATATCTGGATCTGTTCCACTCAACCTCATGCCACTGTTTTCCATTTGTTGTGCCACTATTTTTAAATAGCAGCCCTGCTCTGGGAGGGGGTTGTGTCTGTGCCCATCGGGTGACCGGCCTGCGGGCCTGTCATTGGTCTCACTCACCCCCCTCAAGAGTTTAAAGGACGAGGCTGTGGTCATGTTACCTTTGCCCTGGAAAGTTTCCACACCAGTGGAATGAGACGAAGTGATTATTTATCAGCTCCTCGTGACGGGTCGATACCAAACACTGAGATAATAAAGAGATCTTTGAGAAATAAACAGAAGTGCGATAGTAGGTAGTGATCGACAGATATATCAGCTGATATTTAGAAATTTTGCAATTTATTGGCATTCAGTTTTCTTCAAAGGTTTTTGAAAGTCTCTTACACTCACTAAGGCTGCATTTACTTTAGGGATGCACAATCATGATTTTTCATGGCCAATAGGATTTCCTACAAGCAAACAGTCAGGATTTTTTACAAGCAAACTGGCCGATTCCGATAACGATTTCCGATTTTTTTTATTTTTTATTTATTTATTTTTTTCTTTAAGCATCAAACAAGAAAGAAAGAAAGTATACATAAACAAGATTATTTGGTATTTAATAGGCCAAACTGGCTTTTGGCTATTGGAAACAATAACCATAACCATCTGAAATTAACAGCAGTATCTGCACAGTAAGGGCCGTTTCATAGTCAACGCGAGAAACGCGAGCAAGCAACGCGAGCGACGGGCTCCCTTTCATAGTCTAAACAGTGAACGCAAGCATCACGGGTGATGCGTGTATGCAATACAACGCTCACGCAACAGGGGTAGTAGAGTCGGGTCGCGTGATATTCAGATCACAATGGCAACTGAAGAGGAGTGTATTCTGTTGCTGATGAACTATCGTATAAATGTGGATGAATATGTATAAGTTCGCATAATTTTTCCTCTTCGCCCGCCATTGTATTCAAACCTTCTTCTTCTGTAAACACAATATACTTGAATTAATGTACAATACTTGCAATGTCGCCCCCACCGACAACGCATAGTATTGCGTGAATCGGCGCGTCGCGTATCAAAAACTAGGACAACGAATTTGGCTACGCACCGACGCGTAATGATGCGTAGCCTCGGGGACGCGTATGCGTACAGATGCGTTGACGATGAAACGGCCCTAAGTAGCCAACATTCAGTACAAACATAGATGATACAGAGATCAGCATTCAGCTTTTGTTTTTGAATTGGGTTGAAACTACATAGAACTGGCCTTAAATTAAAAGATTAACTGTAACCATGTGAAATTAAAGGCAAAAACTGCATAGTTCTACAATCCAAACAACACAATCAACACACATTATATAAGTGGTTTCTTAAACAGCATTCAGTATTTGTTTTAGTTTTTAAATTTGGCTTAAAAAAAAAAGGTATTTACCAGTGAGACTACATAAAAGTATGCTATATAAATACATTATTCCAAAATGTTAAAATCAGATGCAAAGTGTTTCATTCGTCCAATAAAAAAATAAAAAAATTGGGTATTGATTCACATCTATATTTTTTACTTGAGCCAATGAAAAATAAATAACTATTGACTCAAGTAAAAATAAAAAAAATAGATGTGAATCATTACCCTAAAAATATTTAATTGGTTGAATTAAACACTTTTTGTAAAATTAAAATAATCATCCTATACAGAACTGACGTTTACTTCTGGCTTTTCAAATGTGTATGCAAGTTCTACTTTACAAAAAAAGAAAAACAGGGGCAGGTACAGTGCGCTCGCTCAGCTTCAGTGAGCAGGAAAGGGGCTCTTATTTTTGCGCCAGTACACAAACGGCTGACCGCTTCCTGCTATCTGTGCCTCAGACGTGTAGCCAGAGACAATTGTCCTGCGCACAGATTTCAAAATACTGCCACACAAATTTCATGATGGCGAATGATTACAATGTAGTATGTGCACGTGGGCGCACTTCCGGAAAAACTGGCCGAGAAAAGACCGAAAACCGATCTATGGCCGGTCAACCAGGGCATCCCTAATTTACTTGAGCAAGAATACACTGATATTGTGGAATATTATTACAATTAAAAATAGCCGTTTTCTAATGAATACATTTTAAAATGTAATTTATTCCTGTGATCTAATATATTATATTTGCTGCTCAAGTAACATTTCCAATTATTATAAATGTTTAAAACCGATGTACTGCTATTTTCTGTGTAAATCATAATTCATTGTTTTTTTTTTCAGGATTTTTTAATGAGTAGACTGTTGAAATCTTTGTAACATTATAAATGTCTTTAGTGTCACTTTTGAGCATTTTAATACATCCTTTCTAAGTATAAGTATTAATAAAAACAAAATAAATTCAGTCATTTTTTATCACAGAACATCAGCGTAATGTAATCAGCATATAGTTCTTTGTGAGTATTGACACAGTGACAATCATCTAGTCAGTTGTGTTTTATTTGAGTACTTTAACTATTGGTCGTTGCTTGTTTGACTTCCTGTTCTGTGATTGGCTGACGCAGCAAGTGTTTCTGTCCAATAAGGGACAGGAAGGAGTCGGCAGGGGTCTGAACTGCGGTTGCACATGAACTCAACCCGTAGTTGTTCAGACTTAACCTTTTTTTTTTTTTCTTCACCTGGTCATTTCACCTTCTGTTGGCGTGATTCTGTGGGTGCCGGAAGCACATCGACGCCCAGGTTTGGACGTACCTCATTCTTCTAGTTTCAGGTGAAGTGGGTGTGTGTGTGTGTGTGTGTTGTGTGTTGGTCATGTTGTGTTCTTGCCAAGTGATTTGAGATGGTTTGACTTTGTAGTCAACACCTTGATGAAGGGCAGGTTTTCAAGCAAAGGCGTCTACTAGCCAAGTCGGAGAAACTTGTTTATAGTAGAGTTGCTTATGTCAGAATGTAGAGAACTTAGTATTTGCTGTTCTGAATGAGCAGAGATATTAAATGGTTTGTAGTATTTTAGCTCCAAGACTCCACAATATTATAATTAACTCTGCGTTGTTTGTATGCAGACATGCATGAGTTTACAAGGGCTTCACACTGTGTCTGTTTTACTCACTAAGTGAAGGCTGTTTCTCAGAAAGATCCGACCCGGGGCAGTAAGAATAGAAGTGGGTGAGAGGTTAAAGGGGTAATGCGTCCTCGCAAGGTTTAACCTGAATCACATAGGCTAGCTGACTAAGGTGACTCATGGCATCATAATTCTGCTGCTAAGTTAGCTTGGGTTAGTTTGTTGCAAATTAAATTTGTAGTTTATACTGTTAATTTGAATATGATTATAATGTGTAGTTGGATTTGTTCAATGTTCAGATCCTAAGTTTCTGTGACAAACTAATCAAATAAAAAACGTTCTTTATGTTCAACTAAAAATGTTGACAATCAGTGCACTGTAGGACTTTTTATTTTATTTTATTCTGTTCTTAGCAGAAATGTGGGGGAAGTGAGCTCAGAAGTCATGAAAATAATGTTGCAATGTAGCCAACACTAGTTCAAGCTGTTGGTGTTAATTTTGCCCAGAAACCTGTTTTGTAAAATGTAGGTTTAATGACAGGAGTGTTGATTGCTGTGGAGGTTTGTTGTTATATAAAACCTAAGCTTGATGTGAACTGAATCACAGATGAAGATGACCTTGCAGAACATCTGATCATTTCATCAGCTTGACCCTTCACCACTGACTGTTTCCCTGTAAAGATAGCGTGTCACAGTTCACTTTGATTACCAATTGACTGCTAAGATTCAATCAAAGGGTTTTCCACAATGTTTCAGCTCAATAATGTGCCAATACATTTTTTTTTAACAGGACTGATTTAATGAATCACTGAAGGGCAATAAGAAAGTTGCCTGTCAGACACAAACACATTTCTCATGTTTCTTTTGATCTTTTTGAAATTTTAAATTACAGGTGCTGGTCATATAATTAGAATATCATCAAAAAGTTGATTTATTTCACTAATTTCATTCAAAAAGTGAAACTTGTATATTATATTCATTCATTACACACAGACTGATATATTTCAAATGTTTCTTAAAATTTTGATGATTATAACTGACAACTAAAGAAAATCCCAAATTCAGAATCTCAGAAAATTACTTTACAATTACCAATTCAAAAAAGGATTTTTAGAAATCTTGGCCAACTGAAAAGTATAAACATGTACAGCACTCAATATTTAGTTGGGGCTCCGTTTGCCTGAATTACTGCAGCAATGCGGCGTGGCATGGAGTCGATCAGTCTGTGGCACTGCTCAGGTGTTATGAGAGCCCAGGTTGCTCTGATAGTGGCCTTCAGCTCTTCTGCATTGTTTGGTCTGGCATATCGCATCTTCCTCTTCACAATACCCAATAGATTTTCTATTGGGTTAAGGTCAGGCGAGTTTGCTGGCCAATTAAGAACAAGGATACCATGGTCCTTAAACCGGGTACTGGAAGCTTTGGCACTGTGTGCAGGTGCCAAGTCCTGCTGGAAAATGAAATCTGCATCTCCATAAAGCTGGTCAGCAGCAGGAAGCATGAAGTTCTCTAAAACTTCCTGGTATATGGCTGCATTGACCTTGGACCTCAGAAAACACAGTGGACCAACAGCAGCAGATGACATGGCACCCCAAACCATCACTGACTGTGGAAACTCTACACTGGACCTCAAGCAACGTGGATTGTGTGCCTCTCCTTTCTTCCTCCATACTCTGGGACCCTGATATCCAAAGAAAATGCAAAATTTACTTTCATTAGAGAACATAACTTGGGACCACTCAGCAGCAGTCCAGTCCTTTTTGCAGTGAGACGCTTCTGATGCTGTCTGTTGTTCAAGAGTGGCTTGACATCAGGAATGCGACAGCTGAAACCCATCTCTTGCATACGTCTGTGCATAGTGGTTCTTGAAGCACTGACTCCAGCTGCAGTCCACTCTTTGTGAATCTCCCCCACAATTTTGAATGGGTTTTGTTTCACAATCCTCTTCAGGGTGCAGTTATCCCTATTGCTTGTACACTTTTCCTTCCCTTCGCCTCTCTATTAATGTGCTTGGACACAGAGCTCTGTGAACAGCCAGCCTCTTTTGCAATGACCTTTTGTGTCTTGCCCTCCTTGTGCAAGGTGTCAGTGGTCGTCTTTTGGACAACAGTCAAGTCAGCAGTCTTCCCCATGATTGTGTAGCCTACAGAACTAGACTGAGAGAACATTTAAAGGCTTTGCAGGTGTTTTGAGTTAATTAGCTGATTAGAGTGTGGCACCAGGTTTCTTCAATATTAAACCTTTTCACAATCTTCTAATTTTCTGAGATACTGAATTTGCGATTTTCCTTGGTTGTTAGTTATAATCATCAAATTTAAAAGCAATAAACATTTGAAATATATCAGTCTGTGTGTAATGAATGAATATAATATACAAGTAGTAAGACAACCTTATTTTGTGTTTGCTAAAAGTACCATGAATTTTTTTTTGTCCCCTGTTAAATCCACCTTTTGATCTGTTGAATTTCCTTGGTATTATTTATGTATATATGCATGTATGTGATATCACAAATAATACATTTTTTTTGGACATGTGCCATGGTAAACCACTTACTTTTATTTATTTTTCTTTTGTATTCAATTTTGACAACACAAATCAAGGGCCAGATACCGTCAACTCTGCTTATCAGATTTTTGTATTTCAACATTTTTTGCCATTCCATGATACATAAATATGGTAATATCAAAGTATTTTTTCCCCCTGTGCTAGGATATAAGCACAGTAGTGTCTACTTTAACCCCTGTTGTCCTCCACAGATTGAGTTCACTGTAGTCATGCAGGCACACGAGCTGTTGAAGCAGCTGCGAATCCCTGAGCTGTCCGAGGTGAGGGACTATTTCCACAGTCTCTCCACAAACACCCTCCTCGGCATGGGTGCATTCACCGCCGTCACGGCGTACTGGTTTGCCACCAGACCCAAAGCCCTCAAAGCACCCTGTGACCTGCGCATGCAGTCAGTAGAGCTGCCGGTAACACAATACTACATTAAGATGAACTCAAAGCCTGTCTTACTGTAATCAGAGATTTGATATAAAATCTTTTTTTGTCGATCAGGGTGGAGAATTTGCTCGTCGAGCGGCTGTTTTAAACGGAGGACCGCTCTTGAGCCATTTCTACGAGGACGCCATGACCCTATACGAGTGGTTTCAAAGGGGTCTCAGGGAGTCAAGTATGTACTTTTAACTTTTATTTCAACCTTGAAGCAATAAATAAATGATCAAGTTGAACATACTTGTATATCTAACTTTATATAATGATTTGGGTGAAAATCTAGTTATATTTTACAATGAAATGCGTCAATATCAACCTGTGGTTAATTGGTCAGCATTAATATATCGCATGATGTTGAATATTCTGTATATAAACACAAAACAGAAAAATCTAATTGGTCTTTATGTGATATCTTTACATTTTCTTTCAGAAAATGGTCCCTGTCTTGGATCAAGAAAACCAAAGCAGCCGTATGAATGGCTTTCGTACTCAGAGGTAGGATGACACTTCTGCATCCGTGTTCCTGTTTTGATCCATGCTTCTTCTAATTGATGCATGCTTTTGTAATACTGTAAGTTTTCTGATATTTTCACTAACCTCATCACTAAGATTGATTTTTATTTTTGCAGTTTTGTATGTAAACAACGCATTTATCTTATATTTCCTATGTTAAAGGTATAGTTCATCCAAAAATTTAAATTCTGTCATTGATTACTCACCCTCATGTCGCTCCAAACCCGTAATTTTACGAAACTACGAGAATACTTTTTGTCCTCAAAAGAAGAAGAAAAAAAAGATTTTACACTAGTGCCATTTTGGAGAATTTCCACTGAATGTAAATGGTGTTTACAATGGTGTGATTTCATCAAAAATATCTTAATTTGTGAAATCCATCACAGAAAAACGTGTGGTGTTTTAAGACATAAGAGTACACATGTAAAATGTCACAATGCAGACCTGTCCCATCCCTCACACTGGTGCATGCCATCCGCCCATCTTTAATGAGCTTTGGGATTTATTATATCTCACATTTACTGTTCCCTTGGTTTAAAAGATAATAAGTTACCTGGTGCACTGGGTCATTTAATAAAAACTTTACATAATTTACATCTAGCATGCTGTAAAACCTGTGAAGTAATTCATAGAGCGAGACATTGTTCTTTCAAAATGCCTAATCTGTGTGACGTGTAACCAGAGCGTCCGACACACACCTGTGGTGAAGCTGGTTTTGGATTTCAGACCTCTTACGTGCAGGTTTCTTGTAGGTTGTTGGCGTGTTTGTGAAGGTTGCACTTACACAGGTGGTCAAACTATAAAACGGGCATGTGGGAACTTGTTAAACTGCTGACGCTGTCAAATGTACATTCCTTATGTTGTTGTCTTGTTAATAATCTACATAGATTGCACATTATACTGGCATGCACTGATAATCTTTAACATATGTGACCCTGGACCAAAAAACCAGTCTTAAGTGTCAATTGTTGGAAATTGAGATTTATACAACTTATGAAAGCTGAATAAAATAAGCTTTCCATTGATGTATGGTTAGTTTTATCGGACAATATTTGTCAGAGATACAACTATTTGAAAATCTGGAATCTGAGGATGCAAAAAAAAAAAAAATCTAAATAAAGAGAAAATCACCTTTAAAATTGACCAAATTAATTCTGAGTGATGCATATTACTAATCCAAAATTAAGTTATGATATGTTTATGGTAAGACATTTACAAAATATCTCTATGGAACATGATCTTTACTTAATATCCTAATGATTTTTGGCATAAAAGAAAAAATATATAATTTTGACCCATACAATGTTTTTTTGGGTATTGCTACAAATATACCCCAGCGACTTCAGACTGATTTTGTGCTCCAGGGTCACATATTAAGCTTCCAATGGAAAAATGAATTTAAACTATTTAGAGAAATAATAATTTTCTTTATTTCCGCCATTCTTGTGCAAAGTGAACTGCAGAAGTCGTTTTCTGGTTTGGTTAAGTTATTTGTCATTTCCTCTTCATCAGGTGATTGAGCGAGCAGAGAATTTGGGATCAGCATTTTTGAACAAAGGACACTCTAAGGATGGAGATCCCTACATCGGCATCTTCTCTCAGAACAGACCAGAGGTCAGAGCTAATAAATATCTGATTAATTGCCCAAATGCATCTTTACACTCGTGTTTAGATTTGAACCTGGTTTAACTTAATAATGCAATTCATCTTAAAGGAATAGTTCACCCAAAATTGAACATTGCAGAAGATTTCATAACTGAATTTAGAGAAATGTAGCATTACATCACTTGCTCACCAATGGATCCTCTGCAGTGAATGGGTGCCGTCAGAGTGAGAGTCCAAACAGCTGATAAAAACATCACAATAATCCAAAAGTAATCCACACCACTCCAGTCCATTAACTAATGTCTTGTGACGGGAAAATTATAATGTTTTTGGGAATTTAATAGTAAACCATTTCTTCAGGCAAAAATATAGGTCCTCTATAAATAATATTGAGTTCTCCATTAAAAAAAGTCTTGTCTGAATCAATATAGAAATATGCATAATCAGAAACAAAAGAGAACCGTCCTTTTCACTGGAGGAAGCTTTATCATGGATTATTGATTCATACTTGTCCAGAAGAAAGAGTTTTGAAGATTTGTTGATTTGTTTTTATCAGCTGTTTGGACTCTCATTCTGATGGCACCCACTGAAAGAGTTTTTCACTGCAGAGAGAAGTGATGTAATGCTACATTTCTCCAAATGTATAAATGTATAATAAATTCTCTTAAAAAAAAAAAAAAAAAAAATATCCAGAAGCACAAGTTTTTGAGTCTTTGTATGACCAAACACAGGAAAAAAAAAAGTTATAAATCATTTTTTGCAAGTCTGATTGGTACTGATGCAAAACATACATTTCACCTTTAAAAGATCAAATTAATCTTTAATTTAAATTTCAATTGAAATGGCAACTTTAAAATCTCCCGTCTTGAGTTTTTGCTCTGTTTGGGACTCTAAATTTGTGAGCGACAGGTTACAGTGATTCAATGTGCAGTTCATCTTGTAACGTTTGAGATTCACTAATGTCAGAAATCTTCATCTAGTGGACGATTTCAGAGCTGGCCTGCTACACTTACTCTCTGATATCAGTTCCTCTGTATGACACCTTGGGCACAGAAGCCATAAGCTACATCCTCGAAAAAAGTATGTCCGTTTTTTTTTTTTATCTTGAAATTAGTGTGTTTACATAAAGTTAGTTTGTTTATTAGTCACTGGTTTTAGTTTGCATGCAGATGTGTCATAAGATGTCCCTGTTGTCTATTTATTTATGTTTGCTAGGTCATTATTAGGGTTAGAGATTCATAACTAAATATGAATGTAATTTCTTTTTTTATGACTGTTTTACTGCATGCTTTTGTGTGTGTGTTGCAGCCTGTATTTCTACAGTTGTATGTGACGTACCTGAGAAAGTCAAGCTGCTGTTGGACTGTGTTTCGGGCCGACAGCACTCAGTCAAAACCCTGATCCTCATTGAAAACTTTGACACTGATTTGGTCAGCAGAGCACAGCAGTGTGGCATCGACATCATCAGTCTGAGAGACGCAGAGGTAAATGAACCGCAGATTGTCTGCTCAAATCTTTGCTTAACCCCAGCGAATGCGATCGATGTTTGTGTTTGCGTCTGGTGGAGTCTGTTTGTCTTTCTGTGCCCCGGATCATCTGCGGAAACTGGGTGGAAGAGCTCACTGACACTTCAGCTGCTATTTACAGTACATCCTTCCAGCCAAAAAAAAAAAAAAAAAGGACCATGATACAGTTATGGAATTGGATGAACTATATGAATATCTCATTCATGTACAATAATAACTATGTAAAAGAATACCATACAGCACCATATCCCCAAAAAAAGAAAAAAAAAAGATTTTATATATATGTATGTATGTATGTATGTATGCATGCATGCGTGTATATGTGTATATATATATATATATATATATATATATATATATATATATATATATATATATATATATATATATATATATATATATATATATATATAAATGTGTATATAATGTATATATGTGTGTGTGTGTGTGTGTATATATATGTATGTATGTATGTATATATATGTGTGTATATATTTCACTAATTAAAAATCCTTTTTGCATGTCCACTTTCCTTTGATGACTGTTATTGGTCACATGACATGCAAATAAAGAAATAAAATATCAAATTTTAGTATGTTTTTTAAGTGTTTTATTATGAATTGTTTTATGTATTTTTCAATATAATTTTTTTTTATTTCTATTAAATGTAATTTTGATGATATTTTAGTATTTGTATTTATTTTTATTATATTTATATTTATATTATTTATTTATATTTATTTCCATTTTAATTTTCATTATAACATTTTTGATTAAATGTTTAATTTAATATTGTGTATTTATTAAATTTTTATGATTTAAGTTCACTTAAATTTCATTATTATTTTTCATTATTTTGTTATTTTATAAATAAGTGTGTTTTGTTTATATGATTTATTTCAGTATTTTATGTAATAGTTTGATTAAATGTGTCATTTAATAAATATTTATTTTAATTGATTTATTTTATTATTTTGACATTATGATTAAATTTTTAGTCATTTTTTTTTAGTTTAATATTACGCGTTTATTTTAATACTACATTTCATAATCTTAAATTGCTTAAGTGTTTTTATATTTGTTTATATTTGATTGTTGTCAGTCACAGACACAAACCTCATTCACCTTGCAGTTTCTTCCTCTTTCACTGAACTTCCTTCTTCATCATTTATTATAATAAGTTTCCCTTCCTTTGCAGAATATCGGCAAGGCTCATCGACAGAATCCTTTGGTTAGTACTGTATTTTATTTTTCTATATATTTTATAATTATAAAACGTTTAGTTCTGGAAAAAGTTTGGATGCTACTTTTCTGTGCATTTATTATTTCTTAAAAATTCTCAATATTTATTTTATTTCTCCTGTATTTACAGCCCCCACAGCCTGATGACTTGGCTATTATTTGTTTTACGAGTGGAACCACTGGTATGATGTTTTATTTTACTTAATTCTACGCACTAGTAACACGAAGATCCAAGTCCCAGAAAATGCACAAATTGACATTAATGTACATTTGGCTTCAATGCAATGTAATGTCTTCTGGATAAAAGTGTCTGACCAATGCACTCCAAATTCTTGATGTAGTATCAGTTTGAAAAAAAAATTGAGTGTAATGATGGACAAGAGGTTTCTCGTTTGGTTTCTCACAAGGAAACCCTAAAGGAGCGATGCTCACCCACGGAAACATAGTGTCTAATGTTTCTGCCTTCATCAATGTCACAAAGGTAAATGCATTCTCAAATAAAAGCCCTATAATCACACAACACTTCTAATACATTTGGGAAGCAGGATGCAAATGTTTAACAGATTATTAAACAGTAATTTGTAATGTTTCTGATGTTCATATTTGCAGCCCACTTGCCCCATCAGTCCTCGGGACACACACATCTCTTACCTGCCCCTGGCACACATGTTTGAGAGAGTCGTACAGGTCTGTGATGAGTGCTTTAAGTTAGTTGAGTGTTTTAATAAACACATTATTAGTGGTTTAAAACAGCTCATGTGTGTTCATGTGGACTGATGCTGTTTCCTCACTCTCAGGGTGTGATGCTGATGCACGGCGGACGTATCGGATACTTCCAGGGTGACATCCGAGTTCTGATGGATGACCTCACGACCCTGAAGCCCACCGTGTTCCCTGTGGTTCCTCGTCTGCTGAACCGCATGTTTGACAAGGTGAGCTTACAGATGTGGTCTTGATATTAGTATAAGGAATGTGTAAATCAGAGTTGCTTGGGTTGCTTGCAACGTCCATTTGAAAATGCAGCACTCGGCATTTATCTTCCCATATTTGTACTGAAAATCCTGAATGAAACTGTTATTAACTAAAGAGACTCTTTAATCTCTCCCTGCGGTTTCTGACCAAAATAAAAGCTCAATAGATTCAAGATTTAATTAATTTAATTAGTGCCGTAGTTTAATGTTTGTTTACAGATTTATATTGCAATTTTTGTTTTTGTAAAATAAAACATATTATTCATATTATTAATTCTTTTAAATACTAATGCTATTTAATTGTACAAATAGTATTATTGCAATTGCTTGCAATAATTATTTAATAATGTTCAAATGATCATTATTATTAATAATAATACATTAATTGTAAAAAATGCAATTGTGATGTATTGATTTTAATTTGTATAATTAAAATAATAAAAAAATTACTTTAATAACAGTATTATCACTATTATTATTATTATTAAAAACTAATTTTATTTAATAGTACAAATAGTTTAACCGTTGCAATATTTTTGTATTATTTAGTTTTATTATTCAAATATTAAAAAACTATTTTTTTATAATATATTTTTTATTAATATATTACAATTGCCTTAAAACTACTGCACTATAAAAAAGGGTATTTATTAATAATATTTATTTACATTTGTATAATTAAAGAATAATAAAATATTTTTAGTAATAGTAATTACTAAAACTAAAAAAAAATTACTAAAGTGTTTATTATGTTTTTTATTTAATTGTGAAATAGTAGTACTAGAAAAATAGTAATGTAGTTCATTGATTTAAAATTAAACTTATTTTGAATATTATAATTATTATTAATTTAGCACTATTTGTAGTAGTGGTAGTACTAATACTTAACTGATCATATGCCTAAATACATATAAAGCATGTAGTAACCATTGATGACTGTATTGCTGTATGATCTGTGTCCCCTCATTCATGTCTTTCCCTCGTAGTGTCCCCATGTTAGATGCTGTAGTGTAGTAGTAATGTAGTCAAACGCTCTCGCAGATCTACGGACAGGCCAACAGTTCCCTGAAGAGACGCATCCTGGAGTTTGCGTTCAGGAGGAAAGAGAAGGAGATGAAGAGCGGCATCATGAGGAGAGACAGTGTGTGGGACAAGATCATCTTCAAGAAAGTCCAGGTGATCACTGACCTGAGAATGTGCTTGCTGTGTCTTCTGTGCTGACAGAGTTAGAAAGGGTTGTAGTGTTTAGTGTAGTAACGGGTCTGTGCTGCCCCCTGTAGGCCAGTGTTGGAGGACAGGTTCGGATGATGATAACTGGAGCGGCTCCCATTTCAGCTCCTGTTCTCACCTTCCTGCGAGCTGCGCTGGGCTGCAATGTCAGTTTGATCACCTAAACGCATACATTAAGACTCCTTCCACCATATCTTATACTGCTGGATGTGAACTAAATGTTGTTTCCTTGCAGTTTTATGAAGGATACGGTCAGACTGAATGCACTGCAGGGAGCACAGTTACACTACCAGGAGACTGGACTGCGGGTAACACACACACACACACACACACACTGAAGCATGTGTTATTAACTCAGGTGCATGTTTATGTTGACTGGTTTATGGTGTCGTTGCAGGTCATGTTGGACCTCCTCTGTCCTGTAATGACATCAAACTAGTGGATGTGGCAGAGATGAACTATTATGCCACTAAAGGCGAGGGAGAGGTGTGTGTGTGTTGTTTTAATGTAAATGAGATTCTATTGTTGTTATTTTATGTAGTCATATTATTATACGTACGGACCTTAAATGTATTAAAGATTAAGATTTGTAAAAAAAAATTATATATGCAGTGCTGTTAAATGATTAATCGCATCCAAAATAAAAGTTTTTGTTTATGTGATATATGTGGCTACTGTGTATATTTAGTATGGCTATATATATATATATGTATATATATATATATATATATATAAATACAAACACATGCATGTATATATTTAAGAAAAATATGTCATGTTTATAGATTAAATATATTTATATATAATCTTAAATATAAAAATAGAAATATTTGTACATGTAAATATTTTCTATATATACTCTGTGTGTTTATATTCATAATAAATATACACAGTATACACACATTATACCAAAAACTTTTATTTTGGATGCCATT
Source organism: Carassius gibelio (assembly GCF_023724105.1). Lineage (NCBI taxonomy): Eukaryota > Metazoa > Chordata > Actinopteri > Cypriniformes > Cyprinidae > Carassius > Carassius gibelio. Next base: position 10,605,240 of record NC_068409.1, read on the forward strand.
AATCACAATTAATCATTTACTGTAATTTAAATAAAGGCCTACTGTATTGACTTAATTTGTATATTAAGTATACAGAAAATAAATATATCTTATTTTATTAAAATTAAATTTAATGTGGTGTAACGTAGTAATGTGAGAAATAAATAAAAAGTTTTGCAGCTGTATTAAGTTTTTTTTTTTGTTAATGCTTTGGGAAAAAAAGACACCATTATAGTTTTTAATATTTTGGGTTTTTATTTTGTCCTGTTTTAACACTTAATTTGAAAGTTTTTGTGATTTTATTTACAGTTATTTATTATTATTATTATTTTAAATATATCTCTTTTTTTATTGATTTCAGTTTGCTTAGTACTTAAAAAATAATAAATTAAATGTACAAAATTATTTATCTAAAGAAATTAGTGACTGAATTTCTAAAGAAGTTTATTTCAGTTAATTTATTTCATTTAAGGTTTATTTTGCATCAAATAATAAAAAGGATTTTTATCATGGTTTAGCAGGAATAACCTTGATGTGTGTGTATGTGTTATTAGATGTGTGATTTGACCGGTGTTGTTTCTGGCAGGTGTGTGTGAGGGGTCCTAATGTTTTTAAGGGGTATCTGAAAGACCCTGAGAAGACGAAGGAGGCTCTTGATGAAGACGGTTGGGTTCACACTGGAGACATTGGCAGGTGGCTGCCGGTAAGAGTGCTTTAATAGAGGACATTCGTTCTGTATTCACAGGCACATTTTATTCTAATTTAGAAAATGAAGAATTGAGATGCACTACTTTTGAATTACAAATAATCAAACATGACACAGCTAATTAAATGTGTACACGTGGAATTAAAACTACTCAAGTTTGAGTTTGTACTATGTTTTCATTTCTTCTATTCAAGGCTGCATTTATTTGAATGTTCATATTTCAAATGACTATTTAGCTACTTGTTATTTTAGCAGATCAGGTTTAATTCATGTCAAATATGCCTTTATTTAAGTTTTAGTTTGATAGTTCTATTAATTCATAGTTTTCAGTGATTAGTAAAAGAATCAGACTGATCATACTTGACCACCACATGTTTTTTGTTTCGCAGAATGGCACTCTAAAGATTGTGGATCGTAAGAAGCACATTTTTAAGCTGGCTCAGGGTGAATACATCGCTCCAGAGAAGATCGAGAACATTTACATCAGGAGCGAAGCTGTGGCGCAGGCTTTCGTTCATGGAGACAGTCTGCAGGTGAGGAGAGCGAGAACAACACGCAGATGCAGGCGTTACAGGACAAGTCTTCATTATTCATTGTTCTCTCATTTTCTCCACAGGCCTGTCTGGTAGCCGTCATTGTGCCTGATCCAGACTTTCTGCCCGGCTGGGCCAAGAAGAGAGGCATAGAGGGCTCGTATGAAGAACTGTGCAAAAATAAGGTCAAGACAGATCTGCCATGTGCATTTTTATTCACTTCACCACTTTTCAGAGAGTTGCATTCTTGGGTATATTTGGGTCTAATATAAAATGCATATATCTAACAAGTCACAAAGTTTGAGAGAAAAATAATGTGTTTTATGTTTTTTTCTAGGAGGTGAAGAAAGCCATTCTGGAAGATATTGTCAAATTGGGTAAAGAAAGTGGCCTGAAGTCTTTTGAACAGGTGAGGTTCGTCTTGATAGACTCCAAAAATATTAATTTCCATTCATTTGGATTATACAGTTTTAACTTAAACTAATAAACTTTGTGTGCTGCATATTTGGGAATTATATATAAATGAAACTAGTAAGAACCAAGTATGATTTCTACACTCCAAACAATCATGACATAGTTTATTATTAATTATTTGCATTTGATTTTATTTAAATAATCACATTTTCAAAATGCATGCACAAATTGCGCTTTGAATTACCACTAATATTTTCATTGGGAAAATAATTACTTATGTTTATTTAAGAAGTGTGTATAAGGCTAAAGTATGGAACAAGCAATATTCATTTAGTTAAATTGTTTATGAGAGCTGAACAAATTTGATTTATTAGTAATAAACACATAAACCTAGTTATTGTGTATTTAAAATGTAAATTTTTTTTAGTACTTTTACAGAAATTTGATTGGTTTCATTAAAGTGTGACTGGCAAACATGCATCACATTAAAGACCAGTTTACTAACATTTCTATCGTTAAAAATGCAGTGACGAATTAGCGCTGAAAAGGAGTGGACCGCTATTTTTGCGCCTGACCTTATTGAATATGTATTTTTAGGAGTTTCTCTTTCAGACAGAAAAGTTATGGGAGGAGAGTTTTCAAATGAATCAAGCAACACGTTTTACTAAGGTTTACGCTCGTCAAATTACTAGTATTTGCTTCATTATTTAACACCCAAAAGAAGCAGGTCTTAAACTATTTTAAGCTTGAAATGGCTGTAACTTTTGTTGCTAGAGGAGGCATCACAGAGAACAGAGCGCGTGGTAGAAGGGAGAGGATTTCTTCCACATGTGTCAATTTATTTTGAATGCAGAAGAACACTTTATCCGAACATATCGTCTGCCAAGCCATGCTATTTTTTTATGAACTTGCTTCAAGAAATAAAAGATGACTTTGAAAGCTCAAATATTAAAACTTTTAGCAAATCATAATTTTTTGGCCTCAGGTTTTTTTTGCGACTATGCTAACTTGTGCTGCGCTTGGTATATTGCATTGGTCAATATGTAAATGAGATCGCGTCTGTGTTCTTTAATTTGCATGTTATTAGTAAATCACCCGCAGGTATTTTCACACCCATCAGCGCTGTTTTGTAATTGCACTCTTGTGCAAATTTGCCCCGTTTAGTAAAACTGGCCCTAACTTTATTAGGATGGAAATTTGTTTATGAATTTCAAATATGTAAATCTTAAATTTAGGTCTTAATATTTTTAAGTGCATTAAAGTGCATAAAGAAATGATTTAATAAATCATCATCTTCTCTTCTCAGGTGAAGGACATTGCTCTCCACACAGAGATGTTCTCCATCCAGAACGGCCTCCTGACGCCCACCCTGAAAGCCAAACGCGCTGACCTCAGGGACTGCTTCAGGAAACTGATCGATGAGCTTTACTCCAACATCAAAATGTAAAGCAGAGGACGTGTAACAGAGCTGATCTGGGTCCCATGACTGAAAAGACCTAGTTCAAAACAAGAGGCCTGAGAGCGCTTGTGGTCAACTGATGTAGCATCAGTTTCATATGCCTTTCAGAGTTTGATTATAAACCCTAGATCAGCTGTGTTTCTCGACTCGACTTCAGCTTTAAACATCCTGCCTCAGGAAAACGTCCCTACATTGACACCATCATTTTTGCCTTTGACTATTTTGGGAGAAAGGGAAGATAAATCCATGTGCAAAAACAACCTAATGCTGTTATTGAGGACAAAATAATATTCCTCTTTTATTTAAGTGCATTTTTTTCTAATGAGATGATGCAGATAAGCCAAACATGCTATTGTGCATGTAAAATGTACTCATCCTCATTTCAAGATGAAGGTGAAATGTAGCATTACATGACTTGCTCACCAATGGATCCTCTGCAGTGAATGGGTGCCGTCAGAATGAGCGTCCAAACAGCTGATAAACACATCACAATAATCCACACAGGGTTCCCACGGTTCTTGAAAGTACTCGGATATCAGAGACATTAATTCAAGGCCTGGAAGGTACTTGAAAACAAATAAAGTTCCCTGAAAGTACTTGAAATAAATCTGAAATGAAATTATTTAGTAGAATGGTGCTATTTCAAAAATCTTCCTATATGTGCTGTCAAAGGCTAAACGAAACCGTGCTAATGATCAAGGTGGAGATGTTGATTTAATACAACAGTTAATTAAACAAGAAGTTAATATTAACACTTTTTTCGATTCTCTGTATGTATGTACTGTACATGTGGAAGAATTGACAATAAAGCAGACTTGATATTAAGTGATATTGCATTATCTTAACACTATTGCCTAATTTTGCTGTATTCAACAAAAATAGTGACAAAATAAACAAAGTAACAGCTGACCTGCTGCGCATCTCCATTCAAGCAGCATTTATGTATGAATGGGCGTTTTTAAACGAATCTGAATCAATGATCTCTTCATAAAGACAGACGGTGGCTCCTTTCCTGAACGAATCAACTCTTCAAACGAATCAATTGAATGAAAGATTCAGGGATAAAATCAGGGACTTGGCGCCACCTACTGGCAGTTTTACTTTCATTTAATCTTTTCTGTTATTTAAATCATTTCATATTTATATATACAAAATGTTATATTTAAAACATTAACCTCAACATGAAGTTCTGAATTAAATTGCACTCATGTGACCGCTGAGCCTCATTAAACCCTGGCGATACACCTACAAGCCACTTTTTCTCTAGTACAAATTATGTTTTAAAACTGATTTCATTTGATTGTTAACTTTTATTAATATTCTAGTTGTTTTAATTAGAATTTTTTAAATAGCTTATAGATATATATTTTTGAATTTGAATAAAGATTACATACTTAATAAAGTGAGAAAAATGCCATTACTAAGGTATTGGTACATCACTTTAAGGAGTCAAATATCATCTCGTAATGGGAAGGCTAATATTTTATCAGAGTATTATTATTATAGTATTATTTTTTAATTAGGTGCATAAGTTTGCAAGTGTAGTTCCCTGTTTAACCATTGTTTATTAATTAAAAAATGAGGAAAATATTTATAATTTAAATCTTTTACAAGAATTACAGCAAAAACCAGTTTTTTGAATATTTGAGAAATTCAGAATTCCTTTGAACACGACTGCTCAAAATGGTCGAAATTTATGAAACCTACACATTCAAAACCTCATTACTCTGAAATGTTTCATGTAAATGTTAAGTGTAAGTGAAATGTTAGTACTGTAAGAGGTCTTTCATGATGCTACATCATTATCGGCTGTTTGGGCGCTCATTCTGACGGCACCCATTCACTGCAGAGGATCCAAGTCAATGCATTACGCCATATCAGTTCTAATGAAGAAACACTCATCTAATCTTGGATGGCTTATGTACATTTTAAGAAAACTTTAATACAGCAAACCTTAATTTTTAAGTTTGTGGCCTTTCTCGGATGTTTTTTAAACTGCTTCATTGGCAGTAGCTACATTGAGTATATGTGTGTTTGAGAAATATCATGTACAGTCTCAGGGGAAAATGTGCCTTATTAATGGACATCAGCTGCATTGAGTGTTGTTGATGAGAGGGGGAAATGCACACATGCAAAAAAAATAAAAGCTAATAATTTTGTACTGTACCTCACGATCAACATGAAGGGCGAAGCACACACTCCACACTAGATGGAGAGTGGGAAATATTTCATCATTTTGTCTTCCATAAGATATTTTAATGTTCTGAAGCCTTTGACTCTTTATTAACACGACGTACATTAAAAAAAAAAAAAAAATGAAAGTGTGGTATTTTAGGAAAGCAACTTTTATTGGAACTTTATTCAAGAAACACTAGCAAAGCAAATTTTTGTTTAGCTAAATGTTCTATTTAATTCTATATATTTGTATAGAACTCATTCAAACGCAGCTTTACGAAGAATAGTGCCTTACAAAACGTGTGGAAATGGTTCATAAATCCGTTTTTATGCATGATCTACTCCAATAAGTTTAGCTTGTTTCTCATGAATAAGGTCCGTTGAGTTTAAACGCAGCCTGTGTGATCACGATATGTTCCTATATAAGCTATATGCTGTCTATATGATGCTTCCCTCATCTTTAATGTTGACTTTAAGACAGCTTGCGTTCTCCTCTAATCTGCTTGTGATGTGTGTGTGAAGGCTTTGAATGGCAGATGTTTTCAGGTGTAATATTATGGATGTCTCATATCATTATGCTGTAACATCATTGCAGAATACAGGAGCTTTCCACATGTGTCCTTCTGTTTGATTGAGGGCTGCTGCTTCATGTTCACAGTAACTGTGTGCTTATTATGCACAGGTTGTTTTTATTGTTGGTTTTATTCAAGCTGTATCTTTGTGTGTGTAATGACCTGTGGATAAGCCAAAGCAACTGTGGTGTGTGTGACAAACTAAAGTGCACTCTTATAATGACTCAGATGTACTAAAATACGTTATCATGACTATATACATTTTCCATGTAAGAGATATAAGAGAAATAAATATGATTTATGGATGTTCAAGAGTTGGTTAAAGCTGTTTTTTATTCAGGGCTGTGAAAATTAAATGTAGATAATCATGTGACTAAAACCATTTTTTCATATGTTTTTTTCACTTTCTGTTAGAACTGCATAGAAAGAAACAATAATGTCATTTAGTAAATATATTTAACTGATTTGTTGAAATTGTGGATTTAAATGTATTCTAATAGTTATGTATTTTAGTTAAGTTATATATATAATATATAGTTATATATATAATATATAATTATATATATTATATAAACTTAAAGATGAATACCATTAAAAAATAATAATTACTTGAAATAAAATAAATTACATATTTCAAAAAACAATTTTATGCCTTAAATGCCTAAGCTTGATGTACTAAAATAACTATATATATATATATATATATATATATATATATATATATATATATATATTTAAATGTTACTGTTTATCAAGAATATTATTTTATATTTCTATAGGCTAAAAAAGAGACAAGACATGCAGTTTATTTCATGGGATGAGTTATGTTTAACATACTTGTACTAAATTAAATGTGCTTGTTTGTTTATTATAATAATTAGTATTATTGTATTATTACTGCATTTAAATACAAAATTTGATAAATTTATATAAAAATATTATATAATTATTTAAAAATAATTGTTTATTAATTTCAATATTAATTTGTGAGAAAAAACTGTGATGACTGATACTGATTGATAATTGATAGTGGTATAATTGAGATATTATAATAGTTTTTATTTTTATATATTCGTTTTTATTTTTATTTTATTTTAATTTTAAAGTAATTTTTAGTTTTTTGATGTATTTCTATGCTTCTTTTTTTTATTTTTTGCAACTTTAGTTATTTTAGTACATCAAGTTTAGGCATTTAAGGCATAAAATAGTTTTTTGAAATATGTAATTTATTTTAATTCAAGTAATTATTTTTTAATATTATTAATCTTATTAATTTTATATAACATATAATATAATATATATAACCTAAAATAACCATGTATATCAGAGGGTATGTTTGCAATGGCATTCTGTCACACTTCTTTATATAATTTTTTTAAATATTCATTCTTATTTTGTGGACAAACTGTATGTGACAGAATGTTTTACTGATATATTTGATATTTTTTTTAACTAAACCAAAACCAAAAGGTAGTGTTACATCTTTTTTTTGCAAACCAGGGCTGTGTATCCATTAAAAAATAAAAGGAAACATTACAAAAAATACATTTAAAATCAAAAAATAATAAATTAAATTAAATAAATAAAAAATTGTTTACATGCGAATGTGGTGTTAAATTATCAAAATATGAACTTGAAATCTCAGAACAAAATCTCAAGTCAAATTGGCTGGACTGACAGAAAAGTTTGGGAACAATGGCCTTAAATTATAATCTTTGTTTTTACAGGTCTTCCAATCCAGGTCAGAAACACAGACATGTCCAGACGAGAACAAGGAATATTACACTCAGAACATGGAGAGAGAGATCTAAGAAGTCCAAGGCCTGAAAAAAAGAAATCTGTAAAATCGTAGCATGTGCTTTTAAACTCTTGGTTTCCTGTCTGTGTCAGATCCAGAACTCAGATGCTGGCATGACCTCGCCACAGACCCATATCTACTGCTTCTGAGAGGAGAAGGGTGTCCCTACAGGTCAGACTCCTCAGTGGGGTTGTCAGAATGGCTGAAAAATAAATTCGAATTTTGTACTTATTATATTCGAATTTAAAATGCACAATTTCAGTAAAGGTGAAGAAAAGCTTTTGGCTTACCCCCTAAAGGGCCACAAGAGGGCGCATCGAGCAAAAGATTACCAATGCACGTTTATTGAAAGCATCCGATAACATGACTATATTTGAAAAAAAGTGCATTGTGTTAAAAAAAAATTTCATAGACCAATTATAATCAATTAAGTTGCTTGAACAACAATAAACAAAACAGCATCATGTACAGTGGGGATCGAAAGTTTGGGCATCCTTTGCAGAATCTGTGAAAATATGAGTGATTTTCAAAAAATGAGAGAGATCATACTAAATGCATGTTATATTTTATTTAGTACTGTCCTGTGTAAGATATTGTACATAAAAGATATTAACATTTAGTCCACAAGACAAAAAAAAAATGCTGAAATGATTAAAATAACCCCCTCAAAAGTTTGGGAACCCTTGGTTCTTAGTACTGTGTTCTGTTACCTGATAATCCTCGACTGTCTTTCTGTTTTGTGATGGTTGTGCATGAGTCCCTTGTTTGTTCTGAACAGTTAAACTGAGCAGCGTTCTTCAGAAAAATCTTTAAGGTCCTGCAGATTCTTCAGTTTTCCAGCATCTTTACATAATTGAACCCTTTCCAGCAGTGACTTTATGATTTTGAGATACATCTTTTCAGACTGAGGACATTTGAGGGACTCAAACACAACTATTTAAAAAGATTCAAACATTCAGTGATGCTCCAGAAGGAAACAAGATGCATTAAGAGCTGGGGGGTGAAAACTTTTGAACACGATGAAGATGGCCAAATCTGTCTTATTTTGTTGAAATATAATTTTTTTCCATTTAGTTCTGTCCTTCGTAAGCAACAGAAGATACTTGTATGTTTCCCGGTACACAAATTAAGTACAATTTACCTTGATCTTCAAATTCCAAAAGTTTTCACCCCCCAGCTCTTAATGCATCTTGTTTCCTTCTGGAGCATCAGTGAATGTTTGAATCTTTTTAATAGTTGTGTTTGAGTCCCTCAAATGTCCTCAGTCTGAAAAGATGTATCTCAAAATCATAAAGTCACTGCTGGAAAGGGTTCAGATATGTAAAGATGCTGGAAAACTGAAGAATCTGCAGGACCTTAAAGATTTTTCTGAAGAACGCTGCTCAGTTTAACTGTTCAGAACAAACAAGGGACTCATGCACAACCATCACAAAACAGAAAGACAGTCGAGGATCATCAGGTAACAGAACACAGTACTAAGAACCAAGGGTTCCCAAACTTTTGAGAGGGTTATTTTAATAATTTCAGCAATTTTTTTTGTCTTGTGGACTAAATGTTAATATCTTTTATGTACAATATCTTACTCAGGACAGTACTAAATAAAAAATAACATGCATTTAGTATGATCTCTCTTATTTTTTGAAAAATACTCATATTTTCACAGATTCTACAAGGGGTGCCCAAACTTTCGATCCCCACTGTATGTATGCATAAACTAATGGCAAAACTAAAATGTGAGCTAAAAAATAAATGTAGGCTAATACATAAAAGCATAAAAGCATACTATGTGTGGTTTCAGGTTTGGACCTCCCATGATCCACCTCCTCTGATGGCTTTGAGACCTCCAGGCAAGATCCATTACCCTTCCCAGGATCCTCAGCGCATGGGAGCGATTGATGATGACTAGTAAAGATATTAATGTGTGAAGGTGATGTCATCAGAGATGATGAGTGATTGACTGGTACACAATAGTATGGTCATGTGATTGGGGATGCTATTGTGAGTGCAGTGCCACGTCCTCATTCCTCAGTCACATCTTATATACCGTACAGACACATCAACAACAAATAAGTTTACCCATCTTACTTCAGACACAAACTCTCTGCCTCATCGAAGTGTTCTAAACATCATCAGAACGCTAACTTGAGTTTACATTGAAAACAAAGAGCCGTTTAGGAATTTTTGCAGTTTGACATTAACATTTTTTACCCATTTTCCCCCAAATTGTAATTACAGTTATGCAAAAATAAATTAATACAATTTCACATTAAAGTAAATATAATGAGTTTTTGCATTACGGTAGATTACTGACAATTTGGGTGGATAATTCGTGCAAATGTTTGTGGTCCTACATTAGGCTTTATTTAATATTGTTATTTTTGTATTTTTTTTTTAATATTTGCTTAATTTGAATTGTTTGTACAGTTTTTGTGAGATCCACACACCCAAGCCATTCACTCTTACATCTAGAGATTTAACATAATTAAATGTAGTGTCTATTTAATGCAACTATTTAATTTTTTTTTTCAATGTAAGTGATAGTGGGATAGCCACTGTCTTGCTTCTCTTAAGGGTAAAAAGAACTAGATTTTTTTAAATGCCATTTTCTAATATTTCTCAGTTTTTCTTTGTGTTGTGAAGCAATTTTTAATGAGCTGTCAGTTCAGGTTTCTTCTGTTGTAACATGAAAAAAGAAATTCAAAAACAACAAGTAATTCTTATTGAAAGCCTCCCGTTACCATTTTCTTTTGTGAACATTAAACTAGCCATCTTTAAATGTACAGTCTGTTTTTTTAAGAAACTCGGCAACTCGAAAAGTATTTAGACACTTTTGCAAGTGCTTTTTATTTTAAGACGAACAAACACATTTTACAAGAAAAACATTTGACAAAAAAAAAGAGTTCAGTGTGAAAACAATAGAGTTTTGGTATTTAGTCATCTAATGCAATATCAAACACATATTTTCCATGTGCTTAGAGTGTCTAGATACATTTTAGGGACCCCTGCTGCACACTTGAAACACTACCGTGAACACATGTCTACAATAATGAAGTGCCAAAGGCTATTATGAATACTTCTAAGATTTAGACTGAGTTCTTATTGTATAGCAGTGTTAAAGGAATAGTTAATCCAAAAAGACAATTTGCTGAACATTTACTCAACTTATTCTGACGGCACCCATTCACTGCAGAGGATCCACTGGTGAGCAGGTGATGTATTGCTAAATTTTTCCAAATATGTTCCCATGAATTAACAAACTCATCTACATCTTTGGATGGATAAAACTTTTAGCAAGTTGTTATTTTTGGCTGAACTATTCCTTTAAGGGTTTAGGAGAACAACCGTCATCCAACACTGAGCTAAAACCATCTCCTCATCCTAATCCTCTTTATTCTGATGTTTAATTTGGGTTTTCCAGCTGCTCTCCTCTGGCCTTTCACCTGCAGGGAACAGAATGGGACGGCCTGAAAGTGCAAGCGCAAGTCTTTACGGCGTGACAGTCTTTTCCTCTAACGTTACAGGTGTGGGTCAGCGCCTGAGCTCACAGGTCATTCGACTCGGGCGAGTAGCCCATGCCCCATCCCCGCGGGGCTCTGTTGAAGTTGCGTCGTTTGGATGTGGTGGCCAAGGTCATGCCAGAAAGATTTGGAGTCTCCAGAGCTTCAAAGCCCATAACAGGAATCACCCTCTGACTGCGCACAGGTCCTCCAAATGGCACTGCAGCTCTGAAACAAAAACCACATGAAGAAGAGATGAACTGAATCTGAACTATACATGCATTGTAATTTTCATTGAGTCATTTTAATATTTTCTTATATATTTATTATAATGATCTATTTCTTATATATTTATTTTAATATTTATATATATTTATATTTATATATTACTATTTACAGCAGGGATGGGCAAACATTTGAAAAGCAAGTCATGTAAAGATTGCTTTCAGTGTCTGTTGTTAATACTATCTCCAGCCAGGAGAGGGCGCTAGTTTCCAGCCGCTCTCTTTTATTTTTTAAATGGCCATCACACAAGTGCTCACAAACAACGGGGAAGCCAGAGTTGCACTTGCCTCAAATTTCAAAGGTAAAATTCATATTCAACAAAAGCTTTTTTTTGCCAAATGCATGGCAGAAATGTTTACACTTAACTAACATTGTGTTCTTGTTAAGAGTTTATGCGGGTCCTTGTAACGTTTTCAGTTAAATTGTTTACATTTAAGGCCATGAAAACTCATAAATGGGACATAAAGTCTAAATTATTAGAGGTCTTTGGGGACGGAAAGACAAGAATTGCTATATGGATTAATATGACGATTAAACTTCAAAAGGCTAAAAGAGCTGAATTCAGTCAATCAGTGTGTGCAGTAAGTGAACAAAAAGCTCACCTGGACGCCTCTGATTGGTCATTGCGTTCATGAACTCAATGGACTCGTGTGTGATTGGTTATAATGCGCAACATCGAGCAGATCTACATTTAATGCTGCAGTCAACATTTGATTTCATTTTCTTTTTATTCGTGACAGCCCTAATGGATTTGGTTTAACTGAACATAAGCATGTGTCCGTGTGTTGTCAATTGTATTTGTGCAGGGTAAAAAGACTTGAATTAAAAATTTTATTTAAAAAATCCTGCAGATACCCTGCAAATTATTTTCATTTTTTCTTTTATAATTTATAAACTGTATGTTGACTATTTATCTCATGAAATGTTTTATGCAAATTAGGCCGCTGTTTTTTAATAGCACAGTGACATTTGATTTAAAGAGTAAAAAAAATCAGGTTTTATTTACAGTTACTCTTTTTAATTACAATACGTAATTTTAATGCTTTAATCTAAACATAACATTTCTTATTTATTTTTTATCATTTTTTATTTTTATGTTTTTAAGTTCATTTCTTTATTCATCTGAAATAAAATTGCATACATTTTCAAGTCACTTGATGGACCCAGTCCTGCAGTCTCAAGGTATTCTTGCTTCTGGATTTGACTCCACATGGTGACGCAATTTTAGTTTGTATCTGAGGAACCTGATCTTCTGTGTACGCAGTGTGTCTTGAGGCTCTTTAAATTGTGACAGGAGAAGCTGGCGGTGCGTTTAAATAGTTCCTCAGTCATTTGCTCCTCTGAGGATCCCGTTTCAAATGGGAAGACGCAATGGAAACATCACAGCTCTCTTAAGTGGACTTCATAATCTGATAGTGTGGATTAGTGTTGTTGGGTCTATTTAAGGCATGCATGAAGCTAATGTGCCAAAACCTCTTGGTGACCATGAAGGCCGTTTCTCATATCATGTTTTGCCTTGGTTTTCCGGTACCACAGAGAATGAAGCTGTTACAGGGGAATCCCAACCCTATGGGCTGCAGTATATTGTGTCATGTTATTGTGATGCATCGATGAATCATTTGATGCAACTCTTTCGGTTTTGTTTCAGCATTCAGATTGGGACTTTCAAGACTCATGAATGCTGCAGTTAGTTGAATTACTAACAAAGTCATCTGCAAAATAACGTTGGGTATTTGAGCCATGGCATTTAAACTGTGGTGCAACACAAGGTTGAATCCGGCCTTGCATTATTTGTTTTTCATTCTTTTTACATTTAGTAATTTAGTACTAAAAATCTGATTGGATTATAATATTGTACAATATTACATTGTTTTTTTTCTTCAGTCAAAAAGGCCTTACTGAAGTCTCCATTCTAAAAATTGATTTGGTGGGTTTGTAAATATAAATAGCTATACCACCTTAATAAAGTATCTGAATAACACTTAAGTGAATGTTTGAGTTGGACATACCAAAAACAAATGCCTAAATATCCAACAGTTAATTTTTACAATTAAGATTTCACAAAAGGAAATCAGCCGGATATTTGAATAACAAATATATATACTTAACTTTTTTCAATTAAACTATTTGAGTGTGCAGAATTTACACTGATCAGTTTCAAGAACTACAATTAGGCTATTTTATTAGAATTTTTTTACATGAACAAAAACTTCAGTAAGTTAGACACAATTAACAATCAGCAGCATGCTTTTACATGGACTGAAATTAAAATATTACCGACACTACTTTTAAACAATAGTTTTGAAATCCATGTCATATTTTTTACAGAATGAATTGTTATTTGTTGATGGACTGAAATTGTGAGCGTTTGCGGTGTACAAATGCAACCTCATTTATATTTTTGTTGTAGATTAATCAAAGACTTTAAATATGTCAATGGCATCATATTACTTATGAATGGGAGAAAGTACATTAGCATAAGTCCTGCCTTTTAAATAAAGAGAGCCAGTTGTCAGTCGCGTCATTGTGTCCTTTTGGACTCTGCAAGAGCAAAGTCTGCTAACTAGCTTGACAATTTTTAATATAAGCATTATAAGATCATAAGAATCAACTTTTAACAACCAATTTTGATTCGAAATTTGGAGTTTAAAAGTAAGTGTTTTTGTTGTTTTTCTCCAGAGATTTCAGAATTTGTCCGTTTCAAATATGGCCACCAAGTGAACAGACTTTTCCTGGAAGGTAGTTACTATTTTACCTGTTAAAGCACCTGTAGTTGGCCGGAGGGAGTTTCTGGTGCGGTTCCTCTATCTGAGTGTTGAGTGAAGACAGAAGCTCTTCATCTTCTCCCAGGGCTTCTCGCCATGGTGAACGATAAGACTTTGGGAATTTCTCTCGAGGGATCTCTCTAAGCCGTCCAGAGTAGTCTAAAATGATAGGACGGTGCTTGGTGATTCACAGGCCAATTACACTATAGAGGGAGCTTTGCTGTCCTGAAGCACATTCGAGCATGCTACGGCGTTTAGCTCGTAGAGCTCGCCCAGGAGCACGTAGGTCCCTTCAGGGCCCACGGCAGATAAGGAGATGGAAACAGGAGATGGATGTTTATTAAGGGCTCCACAGATGGAGGAAGAACATTAGACTGAGTTAATTAAGTGCAGCGACGAGCTAATGATTAGAGTTTATCAGATGAGTGAAGAGTGAAGCTGCTCTCAAAGACGTCAGAAATACATACAAGCATGCTCCTCATATTAGAAAATACACTGTGTGTTTCTATGCACTGCAAAGATCATTTTCTTAACGACCAGTTTCATCTGTTTCCAGTTAAAAATATCTAAAGAAATTGAAAATGTCATTTGTTTTTTGCAAAAATGTATATTTGCAGTTTTAATTTGGTTCTTGTTTAGTCATTTTATGTCTCATTTATTTGTATCAATATTTAAAAAAATATTTATTATGTAGCTTTAATTTATTCCAGTTTTAATCATGTTTGTACTTCAAGTTCATCTTATTTTCGTTTTTTTGTTTTGGTGTAAAATCTTCTTCTAATATTTTACACATTTTATTTTATTTTAATTACTATTTTTTTTTAAATGTTTTAATATGATTGGTAGTTAGCAATAACAACACTGTTCTCAACAAGTACATTTATCTTGTTTGAAAGATTTTTAGATATTTGACTGGAAGACATATAAAGTATAAATAAATGAATAAAACTACATTAAAAGTCATTTTTTTGTGCGATTTGAGTCAAGAATACCACAAATTATTAATGTTACCAAGACGATTCAAAGTTAGATGTGTATAATTTAAACTTTTATAAATTAAAGATATTATAAATATAAACTAGATTTCAGTTTTTTTCTATATAAAATATTAGAAATGCTTGTTTTTGCAAAACTCACTGTCATCTTGCAAAGGTATTGTGGGTGGTTACCAAGGTTTTGCTAAGCAGTTGCTAAGGTGTTCAGAGTATTTTTGGTTGATTGCTATGCAGTTGCTAGGATATCATAGTAAATGGTTGCTAGGTGCTCGCTTATTGGTGCTAGTCCAATTTCAGAGGCTACTTTGGATTGCAGGTTTGCTCAAGTCACTAAATCTATATGATACAGGTGCATCTCAATAAATTAGAATGTTGTGGAAAAGTGAATTCAGTAATTCAACTCAAATATATATATAATAACATATTCTAATTTGTTGAGATGCACCTGTATAATGAAATGTCATGCATTGGGTAATTTATAAATCTTAAGAGTGTGTACCTGGTGCCAGGATGTTTGGGCTTCCCTTCTTGGCCACGGTGTTCTTGAGGGTGCTGACGAGGCTGTGTTTACTGACCACTGGATACAGCAGGTTTTCTTTCCCTCCCTGCATGTCTGTCGTCATGTGGTTCTGGTTCTGTTCCATGTTGTTCTGATGGAAAATGTTCAGGACAGAGCATTTTGTCCAGTGTCTTGTAAAGCATGAATTCATGACCTTGAACCTGAAGCCATGTCTGTCTTTTCTAATCTGTAGCATTGCATGTACATAGAGGATGCCCGGCAGGAGAATGTGAGACGGGTTTCATTACCTCATCAAATGGATTCCTACAGTAAATCCATGCAATATTCTATGCATATCCGTCAGATGATCTTATATTTGTTTTCTTCGTGAGTGTACACAAATAAAAGCAGACCTTTATACAGTGATGCATTATTAATAAGACAAAAGTGTTTAAAAATGGGAGTTGTTGCTCTTGTCCCCCAGCTGAATGTTTACATTTTATTTGAGTTTTCATTTGTTTCTGTCTTACGTGTAAGACGGAGGAAGCGTCTGCTGAGTTCTCCAGCGTGAACCTCTCCGCTCTCCTCTGGCGCTCCTGGAACATGATGGATCCTCTGTTGTTGTTCAGGTTCAGCTCCTCCATCATCACATCCCTGGGAACGCTGATCTTCTTCCCAAGGTTCAGACCTTCTCACACACACAAAGTAGCTTTAGTGACATTAGTGTTATTCATCCTTGATCTTTGTCAAGTGTTTTACAGTATGGACATAATTTTTCATAAGAGCGTTTGTTTTTGGAACAGTTTTTACCATGGTACTGAATGATTAATGCATATGCATTCAACTTGGGGGTCAATAGGATTTTTTTTCAAAGAAATTAATACTTTAGTCTATGAAGGATGCATTAAGTAGATCAAATTTATAATTTTAGAAAAGGTTTCTAATTCAAATACATGCTGTTCTTTTTAACTTTCCATTAAAGTATCCAATGTATCACAATTTTAAACATTGATAATAATAAGAAATGTTATATTTGATTTCTTACATATTAATATACATTAAGATGATTTCTGAAGAAACAAAATGGAGCTTGTAGAGAATTTAGGAAGGAAACCGCAGACAAATAACCACAGAAAATGACAAGAAGCCCCAGAAATGCCCTGATTAAATAAAGAATTCAATAATCAAATAATAAAAAAAATAAAGAAAAAACTGATAACTAAAATTCTATAAAATTTGTGTTTAAGTTATTTTAGTGTCACTAAAATACTGTTATAGTTTTGAGTTAGCGTTTATTTCTATATTTTCTGCTTGCATGTTAATTTTAAAGCTTATACATTTTTTCAAATTAAACATTACACATTTTATTTCAAGTAACACATTTTTTTATGGTTTTAGTTCATTATAATATACCTGCTGCAGTAATGGCTCCAGAAAGTTCAGCTTTGTGTATAATAATAAATCACATTTTAAAATATATACATTTCTAAACTTTTTTGACATTGCAAAAATAATATTTTACAATGTAATATAATACATATTACACTAATAATAATATTTCACAATGTTATCGTTTAAAAAAAAATGAAATTAGACAAATGCAGCTGTGGTGAGCTTCTTTCAGAAAGATGAAAAACATCTTATCGATCCCAAAATTGCATGGTGGTGTAAAAAAGGTTGTGGCATCTCATGTCTCATTGTTAAAGGTCTGGTCTGATCATTTATTATATCAGTCATTTCTAAGTGGGTCTTTACTGTCCAAATGCTCTTATTAGACTGATCCGATCTCTTGCATTTCGGGTTCTTCAGTTGTGATTGTTGTGTTATATGGGTAACAGTGATGATTATTATTAGACTGCAGTAATGTGGAACCCTTGACTTGCCCTAAAGTGGCATTTTCAGTGAGGGCATTCCTGCCAGGGCTCAAGCTAGCAGTGGTCCGTGGCTTATTCTTATATAATTCCTTCTCCAGAGTTGGATTCATCTGAGCTGGAGCTGCTGTGAGCCCAGATCAGACACTGTGGCTTACGTCAATGGAAAATCGCAAACAAACATACTGAGGCATTGGGATAGTTTGAGGAATGTTTTGTATGTGGAGACTTCCCTCCGCTTAGATCACTCAACTGACTGAGGAAGAATCTGCTTTGATCTGTTCTGCTCCTGTCAGTCAACTGCACCGTCTCTCATATGAGTCCTTACACGACTGAAGACCAAACACCGTCACCTTATGATTGCCCTGATTAATTGTGAATGATATGTCATTTTGTAGGAATGTGTGTGTGTGTTTTTTGCTTCTATAGGGCTTCATCTAAGTGTTTCTGTAGTGTGTGAGTCTGTTATTCCAATATCCGAAATTTTGACCCTGTGGGGACTTTTTTTTTTTTTTGGTTGTCATGAGGAAAATAGCTTAAATCATACAATTTTTTTTTTTTTTTGATTTCTGTGAGGGATAGGTTTAGGGTAAGGGAATAGAAAATATTGTTTTTACAGTATAACATCATCATGTCTAATGAACCTATACAATAATCATTACGTCTATGGAATGTTCCCACAAAACATGGAAACTAGTGTGTGTGTGTGTGTGTGTGTGTGTGTGTGTGTGTGTGTGTGTGTGTGTGTGTTACCTCCCTTTGCCTCTCTGCTCAGGATCATGGCCTGCTGCTGTCTCTGTTTGGTGAGACTACGTTGTGCCGTCTGCATCCTTTCGATCTGAACACACATCACAACACAGCAAGTGATTCATACCCTGCTTATAATAATAATAATAATAATAATAATAGTTGTATTATATTTAATATGTAAGCAAAACTATGCAACTGTATAAATTTGATAACTTAAACAATTACTAATGATAATAACTATTAATATTATTATTATTTAGCTATGTGATGTAAATATGAGACAAAATTTCAAACAGGAGCATTTTGCCCCATATCTTGAATTTTAGGGATATTCTCTAGGCTCCATCATTCAATAAGTTGTTGCACTGCCTCATATTAGTCATCAATCGACTGTATGAAATGGCAGATGATCCACACAGGTCTGGGACGGGACAAGTGCATTAAATGCGTTAATAATTTTAATGCGTTATTTTTCTCCATAGTTAATTAATCTAATTAATGAGTTAAATTAACAGCCCTAATTCTAATAGTAAATTGCATAAAATAATAAAATTCAGTGTATTTTTTTATAATGTTTTTATAATATTTTAATTTATAAAATATTAAACAACAATGTAAAATAATATATTGTAATATTAAAATAATACATTTTATTTTATTTTATTAAAAAATAATACATTTTATTCAATTAATATAAATAAAATTTTAGTATGCATAAAATATGACTTGCATGTTGATTTAATAGGTAACAGTAAAAAATGATAAATGATGCTGAATTAATATTTGACACTTAGAAGATGACATGCAGGGTGTTTTTCTTTGGTAACATTATTTCCAAAATATGTCCAAAAGTCAACACTAGAGGGGAAATATTGGCCCCTAATGAAATTTAATTTTTGATAATACTATATTCGGTTCGAAATGACTTCAATAATTCATGCTTTTTAATGTAGAATCTTTTAACTGCATTTTTTTTTTTCACTGGAGCAATTTTAATTAAAATGATATATTTTTTAACCCCACTGAATATGGCTGTTCTCACTGAAGCTACAGGAAGCATTTTGTCATGCTAAAACAGATTTCATCTAATTGGACACACCGTGCATTTACCCATCTGCTGTGCGGATTACATGACCAGACACGCACACACACACACACGGTTTTTGGCTTACCTGAATGTGTGCTGGAGAAGATGATGTTTGGTGTTTGCTGATCTGAGTGTGAGAGCGCAGAAGCATGAAGCTGGTTTCTATAGACTCCTCTCAGCCCCTGCCTGATGACATCATCACTGCTAATTTAGCCAAATGACAGGAGCTAAATGGGGCAAAGTATTTAGTCCCTGATGCCCCTCTGCTGACTCCCATAATAAAAACCTGATGCCAGTTTTGCGTGTGGACCGGTCTTTATGTTGTATGTCTGGGTGTATTTGTGTTTGTTGTCACTGGAGACCGTTGCTCAGTTCTGGTTAAGATCCATCTACTGTATGTGATTCATGTTTTAGTCTCACTGTCAGGGTCACAACTGGACCTTTACCTTTGACCTGAGCTTAAATGCGGGGCTAAAGGCTTGGATCATTTAGTCTTGGGAAAGTTTGAAGGATCTGTTATTTGAATTCGTATTGAGATCTGTGATGTTTGATCCGAGCACAATTTGAGAGCTTAAGATCATTTTCGAAATGTCTTTTTCCAATCTGCTCTGCATTTGATCTGGTTGATTTCTGTGCAACACAATTGAGATATAAAAGAAATATAAAATATATTTTCTATATGGTTGCTCTATGCCATCTCCACGCTCTCCACTCGGTTCTATGTATAGCAGTGGGGGAGCTACACACGGATGCTCTTTGTGGACTTTAGCTCGAAATTTAACATCATCCTCTTCAACAGACTAGAAGTGACCAAACTGCTAGACCTGGGAATATCTTACTCCATCGGCCTGTTGATTAAGAACTTTCTGTCCGATCGCCCGCAGAAGATGAGGTTAGGCCACCACTCCTCCTCATGCCTTAGCCTCAGCACCGGCTCTCCCCAGGGCTGTGTGCTCAGTCCCCTCTTTACACCCTATACACCCATGACTGCACCCCCACCCACTCCAGCAACACAATCATCAACTTCGCTGACGATACCACCATGTTGGGACTCATCTCTGGGGGAAATGAGTCCGCATACTGGGTCGAGGCGAAGCAGTTGTCAGTGTGGTGTATAGAAAACAACCTGGCCCTGAACATTAACAAGACCAAGGAACTGATTATTGATTGTAAGAGAAAGAAAATGGACATCCAACCCCGTTAATCAATGGGGACTGTGTGGTCCTTTGTACTTGTCCAATGACAATAAAGATAATCAATCAATAAAGATTTGCAGGGGTAATTTTTTTTTGTAATCACATTTTTTATAGCCTTAGTAAATGTCTTCCTTTGTCAAATTCATGTTCTTATATTTAGAATATTTTCAAAATTAAAACAATAAATTCCATTAGAATGAGCCTCAATCAGGAAGAATAAGTTGCCAATCAATTGAAATAATCAACCAAATTCAAAATTACAATCTTTGCAATAAAGAGATGGCACCGAACACAAAAGTGGCATTTAGGCATAGGCATTTATAAACTGTTTAAGGAGGCTCAGAGGTGGCATGAATGCATTTAAATTTGTAACAATATTACTGTCACTTTTAGTGTCCAAACAAGACAAAGGAGGATGTAAAACTAAAGCCTTTTATAGTCTTTGCAATTTCATCAGTTTTATAAGATCATTACAAATCACACTGTATAACATGGATCTAATAATCTAGGATATATAGACTGTACAATGATGACACATGTTGAATTGTAGTCTATGACTTTAGTAAGTTAATATAGAAAAATAAATAAATTAATCATAAGTCATTATCAGCATCCGCCAGTGGCAAACAGATAGAGCAAGATAAATTGCGCTTTGTGTTGTGTTGAGCAATTTAATGTCTGACAGTGGCAAAAAATTATCATTAGTCACAAGACATAGCAGGACCACTGGAGCCACGACCAAAGAAATAACAGTGATTGTTTCACATTGGTCATTATTCGTCTGGGACAGCCCGAAATCGTACAGTATATACTGAGCTTAAGACACACAAAACAGAAAATGAATACAGTGTTAAAATGGAACCAAAACACAGCATACTTTTCAAGGCACGTCCCTTCGCATGCGACCCCTTCAGTACTGGCTGAAATTGGACACTTTCAACACAGGTTGGGGAGCGTTGTGCAACAGCAAACCAGCTTTCAGCCACTGGTCAAAAGAGAAGGGTCGGCTTCACATTAACTGCCTGGACGTTTGGGCTTTTGCACCATTCTGCCAGACCATTGGGGACACTCTACCTTTTAGTCCACTCAGACAGCATGACGTTTGTGACCTATATAAATCGCCTGGGTAGTCTTGAAGCGCCTCTTCATTCTGGTATAGTACCTCTTGGAATGGGCTCAGCTCAACTTGCATTCACTGAGAGCAACTCATGTGCTGGGCAGGTTGAACCAAGGAGCGGACATGCTATCTCAGATCAAGGTCCCTTCAGAAGAGTGGATGCTACACCCACAAACGGTTCAAAGAATCTGGGAGATCTTCAGCAAGTGAGAGGTCGACCTTTTCGCCACAGAAGACAACTGTCATTTCCCAAATTATTTTTCAAAGGACGGGGATGCGTTGGCATACGATTGGCCCAACCTCCACCTTTATGTTTTTCACCCAGTCGCTCTGATCCAACAGATAATCAGGTCAATCAGGGAACAGAAACACAAAGGTTCTGTTAGTGCTCCCGCTCTGGGGAAATATAATAATTAAAAAAATATAATAATTTGATTTGTTTACCTGCATGTCAGTGTGACCATTAACTGACCTCAGAGAACTGTAAGTGTGTGAATGTGGTGTTAAATTATTAGGAATATTAACGTCCTCAGAGATATATCAAGGGTCTTAGCTAACAGGGGGCAGTCAAGGCCTAATGGCTAGAGAGTTGGACTTGTAACCCAAAGGTTGTCTCAGGTCTGGCAGGAATTGTCCAGACTGTTCAGGCTTCATTGTCATGAAAGAGCAGACAAACGTGTCGACTGTGATTGATTTATATATTTTAGAAGGACAGTGATCTCTTGATGTTGTTTTTTTTGTGTCCTTACTCTTTATTGTTTCACAGTTGGAGATAGTCTTGGAGTCCAGACGTTCAGACTTGTGTGGATTTGAAGACGTGTGTCGGTGTGGTCAGGATGTACGGGCTGCTGTGTGAAAGTCTTCACGACTTCATTAAGGAGTCGTACGGTGATGACGTGTGGAAACTGGTCATCTCTCGTCTCGTCTCGTCTCGTCTCCCCACGTCTAGTCTCGTCTCGTCTCCCCACGTCTAGTCTCGTCTCGTCTCGTCTCCTCACGTCTAGTCTCGCCTCGTCTCCTCATGTCTAGTCTCGTCTTGTCTCCTCACGTCTAGTCTCGTCTCGTCTCCCCACGTCTAGTCTTGTCTTGTCTCGTCTCGTCTCCTCACGTCTAGTCTCGTCTCGTTTCGTCTCCTCACATCTAGTCTCGTCTTGTTGTGGTATATAATGTGTATCTTCTGATGCAATAGGACATGGTTGTGCATAACGTAGGCTCTGGTTTGGTGACTGTCTTTCCTGATCTGGATGGGAAGAAGATCAATGATGCTTTTCTGCTTGCTCGTCCTCTTGTGGAGTTCACATGGAACATGGAAAGTCATTTTTAATATTAAATATTAAATGTTGTATTAATTAATTATTATAATACAGTTACATTTTAGTATCAATGTATTTAAATATAGATACAGCACAAACTAAATAGATTTCTTTCATATAGAAACTGCATTACTTGGTTATTGGTTGACCTAAAATGGTATTATTTAATTGTGAACTGAAATTTAACACCTACTGTAAATCAAGTTTTTCCCTTCAACATTGTCTTCAGACAGGTGACTTTCTTCTCCTCACATCTTGTCTCGTCTCGTCTCCTCACGTCTCGTCTCGTCTCCCCACGTCTAGTCTCATCTCGTCTCGTCTCCCCACGTCTAGTCTCGTCTCGTCTCCCCACGTCTAGTCTCGTCTCCTCACATCTTGTCTTGTCTCGTCTAGTCTCGTCTCCTCACGTCTCGTCTCGTCTCCTCACATCTTGTCTCGTCTCGTCTAGTCTCGTCTCCTCACGTCTCGTCTCGTCTCGTCTCCCCACGTCTCGTCTCGTCTTCCCACGTCTAGTCTCGTCTCGTCTCGTCTCGTCTCCCCACGTCTCGTCTCGTCTTCCCACGTCTCGTCTCGTCTCCCCACGTCTCGTCTCGTCTCGTCTTCCCACGTCTAGTCTCGTCTCGTCTCGTCTCCCCACGTCTAGTCTCGTCTCGTCTCCTCACATCTTGTCTCGTCTCGTCTAGTCTCGTCTAGTCTCGTCTCCCCACGTCTCGTCTCGTCTTCCCACGTCTAGTCTCGTCTCGTCTCGTCTCCCCACGTCTCGTCTCGTCTTCCCACGTCTAGTCTCGTCTCGTCTCCCCACGTCTCGTCTCGTCTCGTCTTCCCACGTCTAGTCTCGTCTCGTCTCGTCTCCCCACGTCTCGTCTCGTCTTCCCACGTCTAGTCTCGTCTCGTCTCCCCACATCTCGTCTCGTCTTCCCACGTCTAGTCTCGTCTCGTCTCGTCTTCCCACGTCTAGTCTCGTCTCGTCTCCCCACGTCTCGTCTCGTCTTCCCACGTCTAGTCTCGTCTCGTCTCGTCTCCCCACGTCTAGTCTCGTCTCGTCTCCCCACGTCTCGTCTCGTCTTCCCACGTCTAGTCTCGTCTCGTCTCCCCACGTCTCGTCTCGTCTTCCCACGTCTAGTCTCGTCTCGTCTCGTCTCCCCACGTCTCGTCTCGTCTCGTCTCCCCACGTCTAGTCTCGTCTCGTCTCCTCACGTCTAGTCTCGTCTCGTCTCGTCTCCTCACGTCTAGTCTCGTCTTGTCTCCTCACGTCTAGTCTCGTCTCGTCTCGTCTCCCCACGTCTAGTCTCGTCTTGTCTCCTCATGTCTAGTCTCGTCTCGTCTCCTCACGTCTAGTCTCGTCTCCTCTCGTCTCCCCACGTCTAGTCTTGTCTTGTCTCGTCTCGTCTCCTCACGTCTAGTCTCTTCTCGTTTCATCTCCTCACGTCTAGTCTCGTCTTGTTGTGGTATATAATGTGTATCTTCTGATGCAATAGGACATGGTTGTGCATAACGTAGGCTCTGGTTTGGCGATTGTCTTTCCTGATCTGGATGGGAAGAAGATCAATGATGCTTTTCTGCTTGCTCATCCTCTTGTGGAGTTCACATGGAACATGGCAAGTCATTTTTAATATTAAATATTAAATGTTGTATTAATTAATTATTATAATACAGTTACATTTTAGTATCAATGTATTTAAATATAGATACAGCACAAACTAAATATAATTCTTTCATATAGAAACAGCATTACTTGGTTATTGTTTGACCTAAAATGGTATTATTTAATTGTGAACTGAAATTTAACAGCTACTGTAAATCATTTTTGGTTGATTGTAATTCATCACGTACCTTTCTATCAAAGTTATCTAACATTATCAAGATGAATTTGTTCTGAAACAGTTCTTGTCATATTTTATTGCCATTTTGTAAACAGTAGAGAATAAACTGTGTAAATGTGAGAAATGTTGAAGATGTCTGAATTTTTTTGGTTTGACTGCATAGAGAGATTATATAATATAATTAATTATATATAATCATAATATAACTATATACCATATTAATTATAATAATACAGTATTTTATATAATTTTAATAATAAACAATAAATTCATTTAAATAGTTAATAGTTCACATAAAATGGCAAGTAATTTTTGATATACATTTTTTTTGTATATGTATTTACACACGCACACATACATATAATTTTTTTGTATTCATATTAAAATGTGCAAATATAAACATATATATTACATAATAATTAGGAATCATATAATATTTATATATCATTTGAATTAATAGTTTTTTAAATTACAAATTAAAACTGTTTTAAATTCTGTTTTCTATTTGAATATATTTTAAAATGTAATTTATTCCTGTAAACATGTAAGAAGACATGCTAGTAAGTCTTTGCTTATCCAGTCAAATAATAAATCAGTCAGTAGTGAAGTGATGCCAAACTCCAAACCATTAATAAATGACAATATTGTAGAAAATGAGTGAATAAATGAATCAATGGATTCTGTGACAGATCATCTCCCATCCCAACAACCTGTTTGAGATCATGTCTAAGGAGCCGGTGAAATGAGAGAGGAACCTTCACAACAGAGTGCAGAGTAAGGAAGGTCCTTCTGATCTCAGATCTACAGCTGGACATCATCCATCTTCATCAGATGATTCTGTTCTTTCTTTGTGTCTCAGACTCTGATTATGAGAACGCCAATAGCTCAGCAGATGTGGATGTGGAGCTGATGGCCTTTCAGTCAATTATAGGGGATGATTATAAAGGTCAGTCATTTATCTGTCATTACTGAGATTCTTCGTATTTTGGACAGTGATTTAAAGAGATGGTTCACCCAAAAATGAAAATTCTGTTGTTGTTTACTCTCGTTCATGTTATCTCAGACCTGTATGACTTTCTTTATTCCAGTAGAAGAACACCAGTAGAATGCCCAAGATGCTCTTTTTCATGTAATTAAAAGCGACAGATACAATCAACTCTTTAATGACAAAAAAGTTTCATAACAGCTTTATTAATTTACTTATTTACTGCAGTTGTATGTGTTTACTTGTATACTCCACACAGTTATGACGGTAAATAATATTTGATTGATTTGAAAGTCATATGGGTTTTTAAAATAAATGAGGGGGAATAAATGAGTTTTTAAACAATGTTATGAAGGTTTGGGTTGACTTTAACTTTGAAATTGAGACTGACTTTACTATATTTGATGTTTAAGAGGAAAACACATAGTAAACACAAAGTAATTCTAACATGTTTGTTGTCCTCTAATGGTGTCAGATGGAAACAGTGCTAATGCGATGGAGAGCTGGGGTGATGGCAGCCGCTGCCTGAAACTGAAGGGTCAGATGAGATTCATGCCAGAGTGGGAATCCATCATCTTCCTGGGCACTCCAGTGTAAGACACAAAACACGCACATTAAACAGCGCGGCTGTGTTTCTGTTCATTTTGTGAATGCATAATAATTACAGAGTGGTTGTGTGTGTGTTGTCTTCGCAGCATGGAGAGTTTAAGTGCCATGTTTAAGACAGGTCTGTACATCAATGACCTGAGCATGCATGACTCGAGCAGAGATCTGGTGCTGGCAGGAACTCAGCAGTCTGAAGAGCTCAAGAGGGCCCTCATACAGGTACAGCTGTCAGGACTCAAGAGCACCCTGCTTTTGATGGACTCTTGCACTGTAGGGGTCTGAGAAAGAATTTTGACTTACCTGTGGAATAAAAAAAATGTGTCAATGTTTGTATGGTTTTATTAATGAATTATTATTTCTGTATTTAATTCAGCTCTGAATTGCCATGGAGATCTGATTTCTTTCCTTTCTTTGGTTCCCTTAGTGGTCCATTTTAAAGTGTAAAAGCATTCTCAATAACACATGTTCTCCTCTTATTGCCTGTCCTTCATTCTCTATATCTTTGTTTTTGTCTCTTTCTTCCCCACAGGAACAAAAGAAATCCAGTAAACTGGAGGAAAGCATGAAAATGTTGGACTACGAGATGAAAAAGACGGATGATCTTCTGTACAGAATGATTCCCAAGCCTGTTGCTAAGCGACTGCGGAAGGGGGAACCAGCTGTGAACACCTGTGAGGTTAGAACATCTGCATCTTTAACTACACGCAGGTGTTACGAGTGTCTAGACCAAATAGTCTTGTTTTTTTTTTTTTACTCTTGGATTTTTGTGAAAGTTTTTGTTTTTACTATTGAACATTCTGTCTTTAAAAACTTGTGCACCAAAATATTAATTATATTTTTTAAATATTAGTTACCCCTGTGATGGCAAAGCTGAATTTTCATACTTTAGCACACTTGCTGAATAAGAATATTAATTAAAAAAACTCATGCAACAATAAATTATGAGATTCAACATTTCCATATATATATACAGTATATATAGTATATATACAGTATGTTTTTTTTTTTTTTTTAGTAAAGATAATGAACTTTCTGGAATCCCTAAAATGATAATTTCCTTCAAATGTATTCATCCTAAGGCCATCCAAGATGTAAAAGAGTTGGAACAGGTTTGGAGAAATATAGCATTACATAACTCTGCTGTGGATGGGTGCCGTCAGAATGAGAGTCCAAACAGCTGATAAAAACATCACAATAATCCAAAAGTAATCCTCAACACTCCAGTCCATCAGTTAACAACTTGTGGATTATTGTGATGTTTTTACCAGCTGTTTAAGCTGTCACCCTGACGGCACCCATTTACAATTGTATTTTTTTGGTGAACTTTTCCTTTAAACTCTTTCCTTTGACCTGTTTCAGGTGTTTCCTGATGTGAACATCCTGTTCAGTGATGTGGTGGGCTTCACTCGTATCTGCAGTCACATCACACCCATGCAGGTGGTCCCTATGCTCAACACCATGTACACGCTCTTCGACACGCTCAGTGAGAAACACAGAGTGTTTAAGGTGAGATCATTTCTTCTGCGGTTCCAGCGCGATCACACGGTGATACAGATCTTCCTCATATTGATGTGTGTGTTTCAGGTTGAAACTATAGGTGATGCCTACATGGTGGTGGCAGGCGCTCCAGAAAAGACCAAGTTTCACGCTCATAATATTTGTGACATGGCTCTAGATATGGTTCGTTCTATAGATCATCTCAAAGACCCGTCCAATGGAAACAACATCCAGATACGCGTGGGTACGTCTTCTCTCTTATTCAACAATTGTTTTTTCATTATTTACATTCATTTCTATTTATTGTAATATAATGAGCAATTTCAGGTAATAAACACTTCAGTTTGACATCAGTTTGTTTTTTTTAATATTTTAAAAAGAAGTCTTTTATGCTTACCAAGGCTGCATTTATTTGATCAAAAACAGTAATATTGTAAAATATCATTTCAATTTAGAATAACTGTTTTCTATTTGAATATATTTTAAAATGAAATGTATTCCTGTGATCAAAGCTGTATTTTCATCATCATTACTCCAGTCTTCAGTGTCACATGATCCTTCAGAAATTATTCTGCTGATTTGCTGCTTTAGAAGAACAGCATTTATTTGAAACAACTTTTGTAACATTAATTTCTTAACTCTCACTTTTGATCAATTCAATGCATTCTTGAGAAACACAAGTCTTGATTTCTTTCAAGACGCTCATTATTTTGAGCCTGTTTCATTCTTCTCGTAGGAATACACTCTGGTATGGTGGTGGCTGGGGTCGTAGGTCACAAGATGCCTCGCTACGGTCTTCACGGTGATACAGTCCACACTGCGTCTGCCATGGAGAGCAACGGGAAGGTAGATAGAAAGTGTTTAGTATACTTCATCAGATATATTGCACAAACATTACTTACTTGAAGCAGGAATGATGGATTTAGTGCAGTTTTAATCAAAAGCACCACAATATCACGCTCATTAGATCGATGTTTGTTGGTTTTGTTGAGCGTTCCTCTGTTTATAATAGGACTGAACTCCTAGCGGCCGTTCACAGGCCTGAACGCCTGCTGTCTGATTGACGTCTGATGTCTCTTATTTATAGGAAATGCACATCCAGCTGAGCAGCGCTACTTATGAGCACCTGAAGGAAAGTCACTTTATCTTCGAGAGACGCGGTACCATCACCATCAAGGTCAGTCGCTGAGTAACTGGACTGAAAAATTGACCCAAAGCTTGTTTACGCAGACTTTGATAAACAGGACCACCTGAGGTCCATCAGTTGATCCGAGAACTGTCTGACCACCTTCATAATTAGGAAAGAACAATGAGCAATAATAATAGTGATGCTGCTTGAGCAAATGAATACATTAAAAACTCAGATTTTTTTTGTTTTTTGTTTGTTTGTTGTTGTTTTTTATAATTTCTCTCATGTGATTATGTGACTGTTTGAACTTCAGGAAAGCATACAGACACAAAAATTTGTAAAAACATTTTTTTTTTTTTTAAATGCTGTTTGATATTCACATTAAAAAAGTTTACATATGATCAACATAACATTCATTTGAACATAATACAGGGATAAGGGTTTGGTTTGAAAGATATGACTGATGCGTTGACAAACTACAGCTACTTTATTGATGTAATATATTTTTCTCTGACAATGTGGAGATTGAGACGTACTGGCTGAAAGGAAAGAGAGATAAAGATGGAAACGCTCAGGCCGCATGCCCACAGTTAGAAGCCCAGACCATCAGTAAAGCCGCCATCTCTGCCCCTGAAGCGCCCATCGATGAGGACCTGCAGGTGAATTTATCATTTAAAATTATTATTATTTTTATTATTATTAAATTATTATTATTTTCTAAAGCATTCAGCTGTTTCAGCCTTTTTAGTTCCCATAGTCCATCCTCAGAATCATATGGCTATTGATCTGCATGTGTTTCCCAAAGAATTCGCTGGATTGTCTTGTAAATAGATCAGAGGCATTATTGAACTGAAATGTGCTTTTTGTGTTGGCTTCTCATCTGTATTCAATCTCTTTCAGGTTAAAGCTTTATAAATCTTTGTTCCCTTTTGCTGGTTTAATGCTTTATATTGAAAGATACCTTTATTTTATAATTTTTAATGAATCTCCTTATGAAAATGAAAGGGTCATATTTCGTCTATATCATCAGTCAAAAGGAAAATAATATTATTATATTCTTAAATTATTATTATTATTAATAATTTATTTTTTACATTATTTGCATGGCAATTAAGCACATTCGACCAGATTCTCATTTAGTAATTAAAACCACTGAAACAATAAAAAAGAAAATAAAAAAAGAAATGATGAAAATAAATCAATAAAATCAGCATAAATTAAGCAGTGCAACAAATACTGCCATGATGTATAAATATTTAGCGATTGAATTAATATATACTTTTCTTTAAGAATGCTTATTGGGGAAGTGCTTACTTGTCATTAAAATCATTTTATACGCAACCATTTTAAAGTTGTCTATAAGATTTTCTTTAATGTTTTTGAAAGAAGTCTCTTCTGCTCACCAAAGCTGCATTCATTTAACAAAAATACAGTAAGATCAGTAATATTGTAAAATGTTATTACGATTTAAAACTAGTATTTTTAATTGTAGAAAATATTTTCAAATAAAGCGTTCATTTTCAAAAGCGTTTTTTCTAAAACATTTTTACTGTCAATTCTGATAAATTTAATATGCCCTTGTAAGTATAAAAAAAATCGAAATACTTAATGGTAGAGTATATTTTTCCGCTTTTTAAATTGGGGTGAAATGCGACCTGAACATGTTTTAATTTCGGTAAGATTCGTCCAGTATTTACTCCTCACTGAATTCACTCAGGATAAAATGTTCTGGCTTCTGTGCTTCATCTGTCAACATCGGTCCATTACCACAAGAAATCATCTGAACTCTTCTCTCAGCTTCTAAAAACAAACAGCAGTCATGATTAGTGTATAATGTACTCATAATTGTCATGTTTACAGCACTTATAGTAATTATTCTGGTGCTCTACATGCCTGACTGTTGTCATGTGTGTATTATGTGAGAGTTATTGTGTTTATCAGCTTTAAAGAGTAAAAAAATTGGATATAGGCTATTTTTACACAATATTTAGTGATGCTGCTGTCTTGTTAACACACCGTTTATGTCTTGTAGCTACATTATAGAAGGATTTATCCCAAAGCAACGCCCCACTGACTTCCATTGTGAGTGTTTTAATGTAATTGCTTATTTTTACAATCTGAGAGAAGGCTCAGAATTATTTCAAGTGGTAATTTACCATCACAGATGACACTTTGCAGCTCTTCTCAAAATTCGTCTGGTCTTTCTCTCTGTTTTGCCCTTTTAGTTTTTGATGTGTTTCTCTGTCTGTGTATTGTTTGCTTGCTGCCTAACTGTTTCCTCAAAGTGATGTGAAAATAAAGCAGGAGTGACAGCGTGACTCATTTAATCACCATTGTACAATATATTTCAGTTGATCACAAGCAGGCTCAATAATTTCACGCATTACTTCTGCAGAAAACAGTCATTTCAGTTTCAGTTATGAGACAAAGCTGAATAGAACTGACAAAGAAAATGATAAAGCTGTATTCTGCTTTTCATCCAGTGAGGTTTTTGATAAAAATAAATCTCTTATACTCACCAAAATAGCGTTTATTTATTTATTTAAATAAAGCATGTTTTATTATTAATTTAAATATATTTAAATATATATATAAAAATATTTTGTAATATATGTTTTCTATGTTAATATATTTTGTAATATAATATAATATAATCACATGATCCTTCAGAAACATTTCTGTTTTTTATCAGTGTTGAAAATAGTTGTGCTGGTTAATATTTTTGTGGAAACTGTAATACATTTTATTACAGGATTTCCTGATGAATATGAAGTTGAAAAGAACAGCATTTAGCAAAACAGAACAGCAAAATAGAAATCTTTCATAACATAGGCTAAATGTTTTGAATGTGTGCTTTCCGAATAAAAGTATTTTGAACAGCACAGAGTTTTGTATATTTATTTATTTTTAAATATGATGTCTAAATGACATACTAATTACTTTGCAGTTTGTATTCCTCAAAAATAAAGAAGGATAAAAAAATAAATAAAAAAGGGAAGAAAAGAAATCAAGCACTGATTTGGTTTCTTCGAGAGGCAGGGTCTGGACTCTGGAGTGTTTCTCAGATGGTGTTTCCCAGCGAGGGGCTGGAGGAGCTGCGTCTGAAGGTGGCGTCCTCTCTGTCCAGACTGCAGCTGGAGGTTTGCCGCCCATCTTTGGGAGACGTCTGCAGCGTGCAGTGGAAGCAGAAGGCGTAGAAGAACGCCACCAAGAGCAGGAAGCAGACGATGCAGAAGATGATGACTATGAGGATAGTGTGGACGTGTGTGTACGCATCTTCAGACGGGAACCCAGGGCTGAATGTCGGGGTCACCTTCTCTCCGCTGACATACCCCTCAGAGCTGAGGTGTGCCCCACCACTCATGATGGCGAGGGGAATTCTGGGTAACCTGGTGTGGAGGTGAAGAGAGTTTTTCAAATGTCTCTTACGCTCACCAAAGCTGAATTTATTTGATAAAAAATACAGTAAAAACAGCAATATTTTGAAATATTATTACACTTTTTAAATAACTGTTTTCTATGTGAATATATTTTAAAATGTAATTTATTCCTGTGATCAAAGCTGAATTTATTTGACAAAAAATACAGTAAAAACAGCTATATTTTGAAATATTATTACAGTTTTTAAATAACTGTTTTCTATGTGAATAGATTTTAAAATGTAATTTATTCCTGTGATCAAAGCATCATTACTCTAGTCTTTAGTGTTGCATGACCCTTCAGAAATCATTCTAATATGCTGATTTGCTGCTCAAGAAATATTTCTTATCATCATCAATGATGAAAAAAGTATAATCAGAAGCATGGCAGGTCTACACAACACTTCACAGCATATGACAGTTAGTCAATGGGTTGGAAAAGTCCATTTTGATTAGTATTCAGTGTTGGACTACTGGGGACCTAATGTAATATCTCAGTCAAAAACGAGCATGTACTGTATTTCAAAGCATTAGTCTCTTTTTCTGGTTTTCAGAAGCTCTTTCTTAACTAAAAGTTTGACAGGAGGCAGAATTAAAGAGACTCACCCAGTCGAGTGAAAACTGCTGTCAGTTTTTATCTGTAGAAAAGTGTTCCTGCCTGATCTTTCTGGAGATCAATCCACTTTTGTTTGCATTACTGAACCTGCTCACGGTACGCTTCCATGCGACAGGACGAAAGAAACGAAGAAATGAAGAAAGGCTGGAGAGAGAGGAGGGAGGCGGTGTTGCCATAGCGACGCTCGCTGAGTGGATGAGAGCTTGAAGAGAGCCTGACATGCCAACTCAACACAGATGAGTTGATAGATTCCACAATAACATAATAATGAGTCTGTTATTGCCATTACAGCTCATGAAGCGTGTCCATCCAATTATACTGAGATGAGATGAGATGCAGAAGTGTATGTTTATGGGTTCTCATCAAATTTCTGATTGAATGTTTGAATCATTTCAGTCACGGAAGGAAATTATTTGGATAGATAGATAGATAGATAGATAGATAGATAGATAGATAGATAGATAGATAGATAGATAGATAGATAGATAGATAGATATTTTCTGGCTGATGGGTTGAATACTTTTATCAGTGTCTGTCAACAGCTGGAGAGCTTTATTTTCATGCAAAGTAGATAATTGTTGCAGTTTGTCTGCTGATTTCTGTGTTCAGTCCATATTTATCTGCTGCCATCTCCTGGATGGTGAGAAAGAAAGAAACCTGAAACACACTGAGCCAAATAATTCACATTTGGTTGATCTTCTTGAATACATTTATTTGTCTTACACTGAGAGTAACAGTCATACAGGTGAGCAACATCATGTGGGTGAGAAAAAAAAAATGCATTTCCTTTCATTTTCCCCCTTTAACTTTAATTTGTAACAACAATATTTTTTCCATAATGGACCTTTCTTGTTAGTCCTTTCCAAATGGGAAATTAAATGTACATGGAATACAAGACAAGTGAATATGTAATAAATTAACAGTTGATTTGTTTTTCCATTTGAAGGCAAAATAAATGGCGTATTAAGATATGTACATTATTAAATGCATTCATTCATTTTTATTAATTTGCTATTCTAAGAAAAACAAGAACAGACACCGAGGCGAGATCTTTTCTGATGATCCACTAACTGTCAACAGCCAGTTTGAGAGTACAGTGTAATACCATGATTCATAAAAAAAAAGGCCTGCTCAAACACAATAGTCTGCAGTTATTGTTTGTGAGAGATGTCTGTCTATTGATATCACCACTTTTATAAAGTCAGTCTCTAGTTCAGACACTCAGTATATGCTAATCGTGAAATTTAGTGACATGAAAAACTGAGACACTAAAGGCAAATGTTTCAAAATAATACCAATTACTGTTTTACAAGCAAACATACAAACAGTATATTTAAAGGAATATGCAAACATCTTAAGAGCTCTTGGAGTTTATTGTACTGATTACATGGAAATCGTGGATATCGCATGGGTGTTGTTACATGCTCGTGCAGTTCACAGGGTGTTATTATGTTATTTCGTCCTGTTGACGAGGTCGTTACAGATCCAATTTATACCATCCTGTAAATACAGGAAGATTTAGATGCAGTTTTACCCCTCAGACTGCTGTAATTGGTGGTCAAAATTATTAGAACACTATATTCTCACCAGTTATTAATGTTATTTCTAGTTTTAGCTGTAGTGTGTCAGTAGGAACAAACCTTCATTTAGCCATTAAGTGTAATGCTAGTGCCTCACCTGCACACCCTCTCCTGTGACCGCCGGACAGGCCTGGATCTGCCAGACTCGGTCTCTGTATGTGTGCAGGTTCAAACCCTCGGCGATCTCGCTGGCCTGAGACGCCGTATCCAGATCCTGTTTATTCACAAAGATGAGGATGGGTCCGCCTGCGAGATTTTCCTCGTCTATCAGCTCTGGCAGCTCCTACAGACATGTATGTAACAGCGGCATTCAAATTTAGGTCACAATATTCAACATCTGTAGTCAAATCCTCCAATTCTGTCTTCGAATTTGAATATATTAACTTTCCTGAGGTAAATGTAACTTTATGTGATTTGTTGTTTCCAAGCTGTTTAAAACATTTCATGACTGAAACACTTATTACATCATAAATGTATTTATGCAAATTTTTAATAAGGTGTCAGACTTTTGGACCCCGCTGTAGGCTATGTTGTTCCATGTTTTATTGTGTAATTGAACACAATTCACTGATAGCACACAAGTAACAAACAAATGACCTTTGTTCTGTGGGAAGATTCTGGGAATTGTATTTGCATATGATTTCTGGCCTTACCAAACCTGTTTCCTCAAACCGCTTCTTGTCGGTGCTGTCTATGACATAAACCTGCAGATGAACCAACAAGCATCTCTTGTTTATTAGCAAATAGTGACAGTTGACATATTGTGTATGCAGTCGGGATGCACCGAATCCAGGATTCGGATTCGGCCGAATACTGGGCTTTTTGACGGGTTTCGGTTTCGGCCAAACCTTAGGTTTTTTTTTCACTGAACCAAACCCTAGGCTCGGGGAACATTCGTTCCCACACTCGCAACCGGCTCTCACCTGTTAATGCAGAGCGTCTTGTTTTTTTTTAAATGAAACTCATTTCATGTGAAAGATTAGAGGTTTTACGTTAATTTAATTATGATGCAGGAGATGTGCGTGATCTTACGTAATATTTTTCGTAATATTTGGCTACTGTTCTAATCGTAGCCTATCCTACTGTTATAAACAAAAACTAAACAGCCTGCTAAACGTTTATTGAGTTAATGTTCAATTACATTAATTTCAGTTAAGTCACCAAACATATTCTGATAAAAAAAAAATAAAAAAAAATAAAAAATAAAACTTTTCTTTGCATTGCCGCACTTTTTTTTGAAAGGTTTTGGTTGTTTACTTGGGTAAGCATAGCTAAGCTTGGTAATTGTCAAAAAAGTTTTTCTCACTTGTCATCCTGGCATAATGTTGCCTATTCTTTTTTTTCTTTTTCTTTTTTTACAGTTAAAATGAAATAAAATGAAAAATACATTGCTGTGGACGTTGTTTACTTCATTAATGTGTTTTACTGTGTTCATGGAATAAGGATGCGAGTAGGATTCGGTATTCGGTTTCGGCCGAATCTTAAACAGTGGATTCGGTATTCGGCCGGGGACGAAAAAAGGACGGATCTTTCTTTGTCTGCCGATGTCCCACACGTTCAGTTTCATTCCATGAGAGGCCATGCTTTTGATGTTAAAGTGCTGGATTGGTCAATATCACCCAAAAATATCTGGCGTAATTTGCAAATCGATATGTGATTTGGTAACACTTATACTTTAATCACATACTAATATCTAAATAAAAAATTGGCTTACATCTTATTTTAAGGTGTCCTATACAGTGTGATTATATAAGTACTGAGCAATATTAATGAACTACCTGTACATGTAATTACTATATGGTTAGGGTCAGAATTAGGGTTCAGTTTAGGGTTACTTGCATGTTATTATGCATAATTTATTGTTATTATAATATGTACTTACATGTAACGTGTAACAAGGACACCTTAAAGTGTAACCACATAATATTGCTTTAGGAAATAACCAATGATCACATAAAAAAAAAAGTCCCCTTTTGTAACTTTATTTTTAAAGATGTGTTCTGAATCACTAACTTATGAGGCACTATTTCAGTTCGGATACTGTAGTTTCAAAACTTCATGCCAGTCAGATGGTTTCTTCTTGTCTAAGTGACTAGTTCTTGGTAAGGATAAGCTGCAGCTGGATTTCAGCAGGGCTGGTTTTGTTTAGACTCATTTGTGTTGGTGTGATGGTGTTCACTTGAGCAGTGTGGTTTTTCCCAGCGTTGTCCAGATCCACCAGAACTATCCTGAGCACCAGCTCTGTGGTTCCCTTCAGCTTCTGCATCACAGAGAGCAAACCCTAAACAGCACAAACACTACCATTATTCAAGCATACTGAGTTTACATTGTTCAAATGTTTACTTTTTGCCAACAACAACAGGAAATGTTTTGAACCTGATTAAATGTGGTTTTTACCGTTAACCATTTCTAATGTTTCAGAAACATTCTTACATTCACGTTTATTCAAAGCAAATTACATTGGATTCAAGGTTTAAACTGATCGGTTATCTTTTCATTGCACCATGCACCATGGTTTATTAATGGAACTTATGTTGCTACTTATTAGGAACGCTTTTTGAAATGTAAGTCAATTACGTATAAAAGAGTGGTTTGATTAATTATTTATTTAGAAGTATATTTTAGGGTTATTACTCTATTGAAATAACATAAACAATATTTAACTTGTAAAAAAAAAAGTTTTATTTCAGCTAGCCGTTTTTCATTTATCATTTTTGTAAAGTTTATTAAAAATAAAAATAAAATTGATAAATGCTTTGTAGTCAAAAAATAAAAAAATGACAACAAATTAACTAAAACCTGAACAAAAGTTAGAATTAAAAATATATGAGTTTAACTATATATTAATACAAACTAAGAAGTGTCTTAATTATACTAAAATTACACTTGATTTAAATCCCTAGCCCCCAAACGAGTAATAATAATGATTATTGATCAAAATTTTAAATCAAATGCCAAATTGCCTAATAAAAATAACACAATACTAAGGAAACTAGCATGCAGGAGCATTTTCTCAAGCACATTATTCATAGGTGAACAGATTAAGCTAATGGTGCTTTCTCTTGAGGACATGAAGCATGTATTTAAGAATGCTGCAGTTTAAGTAAGCAGTCGAATTGTTGACTATTGCACGGTTATCAGAAGCAGTTTCTCAGGGTAATGCACAGATCAGTCTGCCAGGCCCCATTCATGTAGTTAAGGCTTATAGAAATGAGATTTATCTGGGTCACGTGACCTATCTCTGATTGCTTGGACCCCTTTCTTTCTGTAAGACAATACTAATCATCCCAGACTAACTCACACCTAAAGCGTACATCATTTATCCAGATTACTGAACATACTACGTGTACGTATTTGGCAGACGCTAAATCCAATTCAAAATTGCATGTCCATTAAATGAATGTGTAAATGACTGTATCTAGCAAAGACAATTATTGAATAGTTTATTCTGGGTTTTCTGATCACAAATGAACTGGGCAGGGATACCAACACAGAGGAAGCGACAAACGTACCTTTGGAGCATCACCCATCTTGACTTCTGTCCTGTCCTGGTTGCTTATATTCTCCCGTTGTCCCCGCAGGGTTATGGATGTTTATTTAAATCACGATTACCACTGTGCTGACAATCCCTCTCCCATATTCAGGGGTTTGTGAGTGTGATAGAGAGCTAAAATTGTTAACTTGTGTTGTATTGGACTCTGTCAATGAGTGTAGAACATTTGCAGAATGGAGGATTAGGAAAGACTGAATTAGTGTCTCTCTCCTCACCACCCCCACTGAGACTTTAGCAGAATTATCTCTAGCTGTAGGTGCTGAGGGGAATCACAGCGACTTACTAACCCTGCTAACCAGTACTGTCACTTCAGGGTTAAAGTAGATGAGTTTTGAGACATTATTTAATGAGAAATTAGAAATTTAGCATTACATCACTTGCTCACCTCCTCTGCCATCAGAATGAGAGTCCTTACAGCTGATAAAAGCACCACAATAATTCACAAGTAATCCATACCCCTCCAGTCCAACAATTAACATCTTGTGATGTGAAAAGTTGCGTGTTTGTAAGAAACAAATCCATCATGACATTTTTACCTTCAAACTGTTGCTTCCAGCTATAGTCCCCTATCCAAAAAATATGTGTAACGATATACAAATCTCCATATTCATCGGGAAGAAGGAGGCGGGAACCGGAGCACAATCAAAACATAATTTTAATATTCAAAATAAACACAATACAGCGCACCAGCCCCTCGCGGACGACTGGTGCGCGCAAATAAATAGCAAACACATAAAATAATGTCCCAGGCCTGGTCCTCTCTCGTCCTTCACGGTCGTCGCTCCAGTTTTATATCCTTCCATCTCCTACATGGGACTCGATACCGGCGGTGGGGCGCAGGTGCAGCTCATCTTCAATCACTACACCTGGCCTCACTCCTCGTTCCCACGCCTCTCGGCCCCGCCCCACTCGCCACAATATGTTTCGTCTGAATCAGGAGAGAAATATGCACAGATCAAGCACAGGTGAAAACAGCCTAAAATAAATTCTAAACAAATAATGGGATGAAGGAAGCATTAATTTGGATATGAACTCAGAAGTGACAGTTTAAAGGTCCTAATGCTGGATTTGTTTCTTACAAACACAGCTTTTTGCTTCACAGGATGTTGATGGAATAGTTGAAATAATTGATGGACTGGAGTAATGCGGATTATTGTTGTGTATAAAAGTTAAGACTCGGCCACACCCCCCTAAAACGTCTAGTTCACACACATATTACACACCCCCACATATCTACATCACTATGTGGGAAGATTTGCATAACACCGCCCAGATGTTCACTCAAAGAAAGAAGGTGTACCTTTTATTCTCATTGTAGTATTGTTGTTGCCGTTGCTGCCATTTCGTATAGACGCTGTGTGTTTCATTCTGAAAGTGAAACTACATTGTTTGGCCTTCCAAAAGAGGATGATATCCGCTTCTTCATACCAGGATCTGATACATCAACTTTGCCGGATCGTCTTTCACTGTAGATGAAGTGGAGTCCAGCCCGGGGTCGACACATGTGGTTGCAGCAAGCTCCTTCCTTCGTAGAATCCGCCCACTCAAGGCCGCGGTGTGTGGTGCTGTTTCGTTGAAAGAATTAAACTACTTTGTTTGACCTTCCAAAAGAAAACAAGACTAGAAATCATGATTATATAATGTTTATAATGGGTTTTAGGTTTAATAAAATGAAAGGACATCACAATCTGTTAAGGGGCATAACATTTCCATCACAAGTTTGGGGTGTTCAGCCAATCACAATGCACTGGATAGCTGGCCAATCACAGCACACCTCGCTTTTTAGACCGATGAGCTTTGTGAAAATCGATGCATTTCAGAAGGTGAGTGTAATAATATGAAACTCCACATACATCGGGAAGAAGGAGGCGGGAACCGGCGCACAATCAAATGAAGACTTTAATGCCAAAAATAAACACAAAACAGCGCGTCAGCCCCTCACGGCGACTGACGCGCACAAATAAAAAGCAAACACATAAAATAATGTCCCAGGCCTGGTCCTCTCTCGTCCTTCACGGTCATCGCTCCAATTTTATATCCTTCCATCTCCTACGTGGGACTCGATACTGGCGGTGGGGCGCAGGTGCAGCTCATCTCCAATCACTACACCTGGCCTCACTCCTCGTTCCCACGCCTCTCGGCCCCGCCCCACTCGCCACAGTGAGGCATGGAGGAACAACAAGATGATTTAAGATAGTTTGATGAAAAATTTTGATTTTTAGGTGTTTTTTAGGCTATTTTTTTTTTTTACTTTTTAATGCAGATTTTAGTATCTTGACAAATCTGAGAACAGTTTGCAATATTGCCGAGATGTGAGATTATTGGAGTCTTTCTCTCAGGAGAAAAGCCAGCAAAAGCAATACTGTAAACAAGATTCTCAGTTTGCTCTCAATTTAATCTCATTGCTTTCTAGAAGAAACAATTAAGATCTTAAAGAAATCCCATGTGATTTCTCTTCTGTTCAACAGAAAAGAATTGCTCCTCTCGTTCTGAAAATATGGCAGCAAAAAAAAAAAAAAAACCCTGCTGAAAAAGGATTCACACTGCAAACATGTTTGTGTACATGTTAGATTTTAATGGAAATGGAAAACTTGACAGTATAGTCGAACACAGTACCAGGAGTTGTGTCCCAAATATTGAACTATACTATATATATATATATTGCACTTTGCCCATCTATTTGCAGATCTTGTCTGATAGCCTCTCCTTACTTTAAATGTACCGGTAATTAAAGATGACATTTGAGTGACGTGTATTTGTGTATTTGTGGAATTTTCAGTGTGTTTTATACAACAAAACTTCATAGAATAGTGCATAAGTGCATGAATTGACTCACCTCTTTGGAATGGTAAAAATACAAGAAATTTACAATGTAGAATGTGCAATAAAACAAAATTATAATAATAATAAGATGGAAGAGAAACTAATTTTATGAGTTGTAGAGCAAGAAAACAAGGTAACATTTTACAATAAGGATTGAATTTGTTAACAATATTAGTACATTAACTAACATTAACTAACAATGAGCAAGACATTATTAAAGTATTTATTAATCTTTGTTAACCATTCATTGTTCAGGTAGCTCTGGTCCATGAATAGATAACTTTTGTTAATGTTAATAATGTATTAGTAAATATAAGACTAATAAATACTTTAGAAGAATTTTTCCATGTTCGTTTATGTTAACTAATATAATATTAACAATTGTAACCTTATTGTAAAGTGATGCTCACAAAACGGTCCAAAAACAAATCTTCTTTCGTTTACTGATTATGACCACTGTATTTCACATTGTTCATTTCTGCATGTGCTTTTAGGATGACCTAACAAGTCAAAAAACATGCCATGTATCAAGCGATTCAGCTTCACTCCAAATCCTTTAATAATAATAATGTGTGAGCAAAATTGATGTGAATTGCATATAAAGTTAATAGAGTTTCATATTAAAAGCTCAATTTTTAGTTTATGTTAAAATTGCGTATTCCAAATGGATGGAAATTATATATGCAATTCAGAAACACAAATCCTAAATTTAGGTCTAAATATTTTTGGAGTGTAGAACTGAAAGGTCTCTGAATCAGGAGCTTCAGCTGCAGAAGCGCTCTCTCTCAGTAGTAGCTGGTGACCGTGTTCACAGAGCTGTGGATGTTCTCCAGGTTCTGCTGCCTTTGTCTCTTTCTGGCCTGACTCTGAGCTGAGAAAGAGAGAGATGGATGCCATGAAATACAGGATAACATGCATCTGTTTAATTGCAGAAGGTTATAAATGTACCTTGTCCTCTCTTGAGTGCGATCTTCATGACTATTGCAAACAGCATGAGGAGAGCAGCTGCTGCTCCGACACAAATCAGTAAAACCACCAAAACATTACCAGCTGACAGCAGAAAAGAAACAAGAGGGACATGAGAAATACTATCTATCCATCCATGCATTATATTTTAATGGTTGCATGCAAAATTATGCACAGGTGCATCTAAATTATATTAAGGGAAAAGGTCTTTATTTTTTTTATTTAATTTAAAAAGCAAACTTTCTTATATTCTAGATACATGGCACACAAACTGAAATATTACAAGATTTTTTTTTTTTTTTGATGGTTATGACTTACAAATTCAGTATGTAAAAAGAATTTGAATATTATATAATGATTAATTTTGAGTATAAGTAATGATTACTTCTTGGGCGAGTTTAGACCATGCAACGACAATTATAGGAAAGACTACTGACTTCACAGGGAAGATTGTCATGAAGAGCAGATTCAAGAACTTGGGAGAGCTTCACAAGGAGTGGACTGAACCCGGAGTCAGCACATCAAGAGTCACCACACTGCATTTAACCTGGGCTAAGGAGAAACTCTTGCTCAGTGGTCCACAGTCCTCTTTTCAGATGAAAGTTAATTTAGCATTTCATTTAGAAATCAAGGTCTGGAGTCTGGAGGAAGACTGGAGAGGCGCAGAATCCAAAGTCCAGTGTGAAGTTTCTGAAGTCAGTGATGATTTGGGTGCTTTGACGTCTACTGGTGTTGGTCCATTGTGTTTTATCAAGTCCAAAGTCAATGCAGCCATCTTCCAGGAGATTTTGGAGCACTTTATGCTTCCATCTGCTGACAAACTTTATGGAGATGCTAATTTACTTTTCCAGCAGAACTTTAACACCTGCCCACAGAGCCAAAACCACTTCCAAGTGCTCTGCTGACCATGATATTACTGTGCTTGATTGGCCAGCCAACTCACCTGACCTGAACCTCACAGAGAATCTATGGGGTATTGTGAAGAGGAAGTTAAGTAACATCTGACAAACAACGCAGATGAGCTGAAGGCCACTATCATAGCAACCTGGGCTTCAATAACGACTCAGCAGTGCCAAGCCGAATCCCTCCATGCTACGCCACACTGAAGCAGTAATTCATACAAAAGGAACTCCAACAAAGTATTGAGTTCATTATTGAAACTGCTTTGGAGATCTTGAACATTTCTGTTTTGTAAAAATTTTTTTGATTGATCTTTGAGAAAATATTCAAATTTTATGAAATACTTATTTTTTTTATTTTCCTAAGCTGTAAGTCATAACCATCAGAATTAAAACAAAAAACTCTTGAAAAATTTCAGTCTGTGTCCAATGAATATAGAATATAAGAACGTTTGCTTTTTTAAATTAAATTACAAAAATAAAGAACTTTTCCACGATATTCTAATTCTTTCACCGAAAGAATCAGTCAGGAATAATGAGCAGTACAGTCACCTTGTACTTCAATTGTTATAGTAGAGTTGTAGTTCCCACAAATGCTTTTAACCTGGCAGCTGATCACTGAGGTTTTTAGAATGTACTTGATTTGGAATATTTCATTATCTTCATTTTCCTGTAATTCATTGTTCTTTAGCCAGCTGATGGAGCCATGGGGAACATCATGGGTGCAGTTAACAGTCACGATCTCACCCTCTTTGACTTTGGTGGAAGAGGTGTTTACGTTCACATTAAAATCTGGGAAGGAGAGCAAAGGGTCAAAGGTCATCATACTACACATTTCATGTGTTTACGAATGATATCTAACAGATGAAGTCATTTTCCTCTTGTGGGTTAATCACTACAACGGGGGCGTAGAGAAGCAGGGGACACGGGGGAAGAAATTCGTCCCCCGCACTTTTTCAGTCAAATGTGTTTGCATAGAGCTTTTCAAGAGGTGGTGTGAATAAATATAGATTTAAATTCAAAGGGACAGGATAGTTGGCGCGTGACCTGATATTTTATTCAGACCCAGAATAAGGCGAGATGTACTTCAGAACTTTCAACTTCATTCATACTCGAAGCCAGGGGCACTCTCGCACATAAAGTCATACCAGGAAACTCCTAATATGGACAAAAAAGTCCAGCTATTGCTGTATGAAAACAGTTGCTTACACAGAAAAACTGAAACTTTTGGAAACACAAAGACATTAAACATAAGATTGTGACAATATATGTTTTTTCAAGTCATCTTCAGCAGGTGATAAATAAAGTATGAACAATGCAGTGCTAATTAGCATAGATTTATTACAGTATAGAAACTATTCTGCCTTATTATGTGATAAAAAAAGTGTTTGTAGTATATAAACAAGTCAATATTATTTGTTATTGTCCAGCAGTTATAGATTTTTAAGCAAATTAAAAGCTAGAAATTA
This sequence comes from Carassius gibelio, assembly GCF_023724105.1. NCBI lineage: Eukaryota > Metazoa > Chordata > Actinopteri > Cypriniformes > Cyprinidae > Carassius > Carassius gibelio. The sequence continues at coordinate 10,649,616 of NC_068409.1, forward strand.
GAGACAAATTTAAGTTTGTTTTAAATATTGATAATCAGGAAATCAGCATATTAGACTGATTTGATTTCTTAAGGATGTGACACTCAAGACTGGAGTAATAATGCAGAAAATTCACCTGTGATAGCAGGAATAAATTACATTTTAAAATATATTCAAATAGAAAATAGTTATTTCAAATAGTAAAAATATTTCACAATATTACTGCTTTTGCTGTACTTTGGATCAAATAAATGCAGGCTTGGTGAGCAGAAGAGACTTCTTTAAAAACATAAAAAGTTGACTGGTAGGCTATATACAGAAATGTTATATTATAATGTCTTTTATTATATTATAATGTAATGTTATTTATATATATATATATATATATATATATATATATATATATATATATATATATATATATTTCTGTCCCTGGGCTACGCCCCTGCACTGCAGTATCTCTGGTAGCATTGATTTGATCAGTGTTTCAGGCAATAATGCACAGTACTTATACCTTTTATCGTGCAATTTGACAGAAAATCTGGGGAAAAGGAGAATGAAAACAGATTTAATACATTCTCAAAAACAATTATTTCAGTCATTATAGATTTTGTATTTTTTATACTATCAGACATTTCTGATTAGTATGGAAGCTTTTTTTCACCACAGGATAAAAATAAATAAATACAAATAAAGTGATTACTACTCTTTATCTCACAATTCAGACTTTCCCCCCTGCAATTCTGAGTTTTCACAATATGTTGCTATTCTTTTTTTCTGTGTTTACATCTCAGAAGTGTGAGTAAAAAGTCATAATTTATTTTTGTATTTCATATTATTTGCCATTGATTACACAACTTTTCTTTCTCCTAAACTAGTGAATTTTTCCACTAATGTTTGTACAACAACGATGAAATGAAATGAGCATTTGAATACAGTTTAAATACAGAATCAAAAACCAAAATGTAACTGACCGTCGTTGCAGTTTTTTGATGTGTTCTGGCACAGTGGACATGCTTGAGATAGAACAAAAACATATAATCAGGTTATTTCGAATGTAAAAAGTCAAATGTAAAATAAATTTTTCTCTGCCTAGACTCTACCTTGTGATGTATTTATTCCTATAGGTTGAGAACAGTTAAAACATTCAACTGGTTTACACAGTTTATCTTGTCCAATGCCTGCACCTACTGAGAGAGAAAAAGACAATACAATATATTACTGCAGATAAAATATTAACCTCACACTGTAAAAATGGCAATCACGTTTTCTTTTATTGCATGTAAACATAGGGTTGAACTTCCATTTCTGACCTAAGGAACTGAACATTTATTTCCAGATGTTTCTTGATTATCTTTCCCTGCTTGTATTTTATTCTAAACTAAAAAAAATAACAGTTTCTGACAATATCCTGATTATGCCAAGCCACTTTCATTTGTGATATCTGTCATGATTCTGCCCTCGTGTCCTTGATTTTTCCTAGTCTTGAGGCAGGATCATGACAGACCCGTGTTTTGTGTACAAGCACATGGCCTTGCCTTTGGGCCATGTGCTTGTGTTGTCTCGTTCCCTTGCCCCGCCCCCCTTGTTAACCTAGTCGTGTCTTGATTGTCCCATCTGTGCCACCTGTCGTGTCTTGATTGTTCCCCCTATTTAGCTTTCCTAGTGTGCTCTGTCTTGCGTCGGTTCATTGTACCTCTGATGTGATTTGTGTGTGTTCCTCACCTGTGATTGAGATTTGTAATCTGTGATTTGTGACTGTTTCATCTAACTGTTCCACATTTGTGATTTGTGATTGTCATCCCTGAAGAAGTCTTTGTAATACCGTGAGTGTTTGTTTATAGTTAGTGTTAAGTGTCTTTATCTTGTCTGCCCAGTCTTATTTTGTTATTTAGTCATTTTCCTAGTCAGTGTTTTCCCCCTCGTGGGTTTTTGTTTTCCCTTTTTGTCAAATAAATCCTGTGTGTACCCGATTCCTGTCTGCACCTGAGTTCCTCCCTTGCCAAGATCCTGACAATATCATCCTCTAGGTATAGTGACATTATAAAACAAGTGAGTGATTTCTGTGAATGTGCATTACAATTAATCAATTTGTTTCATATTTATTTAATAATGTTCATGGTTCAAACATGGTTAAAAATATAAAAAAATAACTTTAAACTGACATCCTTTTGTAAGTGAACTGTTAACCCCTCTCAATTGTCATTATTGTTAACCATAACCGAAATTAAAACCATTAAATTCATATTCATTGCTTGAAATAAAATAAACATTAACTGAAATAAAATATTATACAAATAATATACAAAACTGAAGCTTGTTTTAGTACAGTTAGTTGCCAAGGCACTTCTATTTTTTTTTTGTTTTTTTCAAAACACAACAAAATTACTAAAACTTTCACAAAAATAAAATGAAAACGGTCAATAAATAAATAAATTCATATAAACTCACAGAGACGAAGACAGACGATGATAAACAGCGCTCTGCTAAACATTCTCGTGATCGCGCGTCCTGACGTCAGCGGAAGATGATTCAAAAACACAACATAAAGACACAGAGGAGTTTTATTTTACTTGACATTTGCTCTTAGTTTTTCCCCACTTAAATTATAACATATTTTAACAATTTTAACTCAGGAATTGCTACTAATTTTACAATCAATCAAGGCAAGTACTGAATCAAATGTGATTTTTTTTTTTTTATAGTAGTATTTAGTATATTAGAATATAGTATTTTCCTGCAAAACATACTCAAATAGTCTTTATTTACTTTTCTTTAAATTGTTTTTAAAACGAAGAATAATTTTATGAATTGAAAGATGATTAATAGGCAGATCAAATATATTTAGAAAGCCTTTTACCTGCTTTTTTAAGGCTGTATGTTTCAGATGTGATAGTGTAAGGCGTCAGGAGTGAGTGTCTCTGACAAGAGAGCTCTGTTCATAGACATATTCACACACAGATATATACACTGATAATCATGCAAATCTTCTCTGGAACCTGCGGGCACAGGAATATATTTCTATATACAGCTGACTGCTTTGCTTACAGTGATGCACAGAGGAAACGTGGAAAACTGTTGAATACATGAATTGTATGGATATCTGTGTTTCATTTGACATGTAAATTTAGTTTGTTTCAATACCGTTTGTAATAAAATTAAAGCTATAATAGAATTTATATATGTATATTTACTCCATGGATGAAATGTATGTTGTGTATTCTAATAATAATAATAAAAAAGATATGCTATGCATTTATATTCAGTGTCAACATATTTTCTGGAAATAATACATAAAACATTTTGCTTAAACTTTTTATTATTTTTTTTACTTCTTTTTTAAGAAAACAAACCTGATTCAAAGGGTATAATCAGATGGCATAAGTAAACCATCAAACCACACTTAAGACATTAAACATTGCCATACTATTAACTGCACTGAATAATTTGTTTGTTTGTTTTTATGTAAATCGTTTTATGTTTGTTTTTATGTGCATAATGTAAATCGAGCAAGCATGCCAAAGAACACATTTTAATCACCACAATATACCCTTAATATGTTAAGCACAAAATAACACCTCATAGAGGAACTTTGTTTTACCAAGTTAAAAACCAAGTTGCATATAAATACCATGATCTGAGCAACTAATTTTAAAAAGAAAAAGCTTTTACAACAAGATTTTTTTTTTAGCAAGCACTGGAAAAATATGCCTATGTAAAGATCCTACATAAAAAAAAAAAATAATTAAAAAGAAAAAGAAGATAATTAAATCACATTTATTCTGATTTAGCGAGTAACCCCAGAGTGCAGTCTGGACGATGGGGCGGGGCGACACTTCGAGGCGGAGCGACACGTGTCGCCCCGCCCATATTTGTTTTCCCCGCCTTTGACATTTTCCTCCGAGCCAGCAGGGGGCAGTTTGCGTTGAAACAAACAGAACGGTGGCAACTACAGCAGCAGAGTTATAACGCTATTCCGTTGATTGCTTGAGGTGAGTAAAAGTGGTTGTGTAAATATCTTATAATATGAAATGCGATGTTCGATCATTTATTTATCTATGGTACGTTCAATTTGAATAATTATTGTTAATAATTGTTATAAATTGCTCATTTTATTGTTCTTTGTGGATTGTAACAGTACACTCTGTACATAGCTTTAGTTCATAGGTTCGATTTTACAGAGGTATGGCATCACATTTGTCAAGTTATTTGAACAGACATGCATGATTTTTGTGTGTATATTATTATTATTACTATTTTTCAGGATGACATGATCAGGAGGTGGTGGTGTTCTGTTCTCCTGGACAGCTTTACTCCGCAAATGTATGTAGCTGTTTGAATGTTGCTTCATGAAACATTACTCTGTACTATATCTAGCAATATACCTACCTCTTGACATTTGTTCTTTTAGAGCTCAACCACTGAGGGGAGGAACTTCACCATTCACCATGTCTTCAGGCAGAGTCCAGCAAAGCAGGTTATTTGTGCACATACATTCATTAAGAACTAATAATTACATGTGTGTACATGCAGAGGTATTTTAGTTATTACAGCTACATAGTTGTTCAGATGTGAAATTGGTATTATGTACAAGTACTATATTGGTCAGCACTGTGGATTATTTAATATATAGCTATCAGTTAACATCAGCATCAAAGACATTTAAAAACATTTCAGCTTAATTCATTTTCAGCGAGTTTTTTAAATAACTTCTGTTTGCGATCTAATGTGGATTTAGTTCACCATATAAGACAGAAATATTTATATTCAATGTAAAAGATCTTCATGTGGATCATGCATACAAATATATACAAATATCTCACTGGATTATTACAATTAATGGCAAAAATGAATGTGTGGAAATGTAAACTAATATATCCTACTGACACACAACAGCAAAAGATATAAATAATTGTCTTAAAACAGACATTTTTTTTTCAATGTGAAAATACTAACATGCCAAATACTTCTGCACAGTACTGTATATATTAACATTTTATTAGTGTTATTATAAAAGAATGAGTATGCAGTTGTGACAACAATCTATAGTTTTTAATGAGAGTTTTAAAGCAAGGTTGTCTGTATTCAGTGTTTATATAATGTTTAATAACTTTTATATACATGTATAAATAAATCTATGTATGTTTTTGATTCAACAGCTTCCACTGGAAATCCTCAGGGAAGTTATTTTGTCGGCGGGTGACTCTGCATATCTGACACTTTCTCTGGTTTGCAGATGGTTTAGGGATGTGCTCCGAAGTTTTTCGGAAAGCGGCACAGTTTGCCTGGCTAGAGAGTAAGATTTCCCCGTTTAATGCTCATTCTCCAATTGAATTTTGTAGTAGAAGGCTGTTAAACTTTTTTTGTATTATTATTATTATCTTTCATGTATTTTGTCTTTACACTATAAGTTGTGGCCAACTGGAAGAATTGTCCTCCTGTCTCCTGACCGTAACGAGTTCAGACGGATATACAGCATCAGGGACTGCTTGCAGTGCAGAGCCCTTTTCAAGTTTAACCCACCAGGGTACAGGGAAGAGACCGGCGTGGTGATCTTCTGAGCTTTTGTTTACACAGGATTTTGTTCCAAGGACTGTTTTTTTTTTTTTTTTTCGGCATGAAACACATTTGTGTGTTAAATTCATTGAGGGGAAATAGAGAATGGACTGAGATCAACTGGTTTTGATGTATTAATTGATGTCATTTAAAGTTAAACTTTGCAGTGTATAATGTTTTAATAAAAAAGCTATGAAAAACACGTGCATGACAACAGGTTTCAGTCATTTACATCAGTCTATCATTCTTTAAGGTTTCTCATATTTGATGATAACATCATTTGCTATGCATTGCTCATAATGGATTCTTAATTTAGTTGTGACAGGATTGTGAGGATTAATGAGGTTTTCAGTAGTGCAGTTCAGAAAACAAATAACAGAAAGTAACAAGTGTTTTTTCCTTGCAAAAAGTAACCATGGATTTATTGTAGTAAAAATATTTGTTGGCATATTAATTACTGTGAGCTGTAATTATAAAAACACCATAGTTTTACTATAGTTACTGTAGCAGAACCATGGTAAATTTTCGTAGGGGCCAAGGGAATGTTCACAATATTATTGGTGACGTTCAGAGACTGGTGACAATTTGTTACACACACACACACACACACACACACACACATATATATATATGTATGTATATATAATTTGAATATATAAATCAAGGTACTCCATGACTATCTACATAACCATACTTCGCATAATATTGCCGTGTCATTTTCAAACCAGCGAGTAATGCCGAGGTAGCGTCTACACTACAGCCATTGAGGGAGTAGACCATTTATTTCTATTCAGTTCGTCGTAATCCAAAACTCTTTGTATTTATACGGGATGTTGTGGAAATGCAACAATAAATGCAAAAACACAACATTTATATTCACTTTTTAATTTATATTAAAAGTTTATTCATCTGAGTGTCTACTTCCGCATTACAATCCTGCTAATAGCGTCATAATTCTCTATACCAATAAGCTGTAAAATCGTCACTCACCAATAAGCTCATCTTAATCATAAATCAATAACCGCTGAGGTGGGCGGGGCGATACGTGTCGCTCCGCCCCAACGTGTCGCCCCGCCCCATCGTCCAGACTGCACTCTGGGATACTTGGATTTAGCAACCGAAAGAGCTTTCTGAAGCCAGTAGGGGGAGATGTGAACTTTATAGTTTTGATCCAAAATTTAATTTAATTTAATTTAATTTAATTTAATTTAATTTAATTTAATTTAATTTAATTTAATTTAATTTAATTTAATTTAATTTAATTTAATTTAATTATGTAGTGCAATTTAATAATAATAATAAAAATGTCCTTAAAGCGGTGCGCGCATGCGCGTCAGCTGATTCTAAGTTCACCTGTTTGAAAATGAAGCGCTTAAACGCACACGAGCGCGTGTCGCGCAGGTTAAACGCACGCGGTCTCTAGTGTTCTTGACTTCAGGCATTATGGTGGCGATTAGAGGTCTAAGCCAAAGCTTCTCTCGGCTGGCCAGAGGAGCATCCTTACATATAAAACTCAGCAAGAGTCGCGTGTTCAAGATGCGCTCGAGCTCGTACCAGGTGAGCGGATATGTGGATGAAAATTATTTTATTTTATAGAATGATGAACATCTATATGAATACACATTTGGTTACATATATCGTTAATATAAAATAATAAAAATAAATCTCTCTCTCTCTCTCTATATATATATGTATATTATATAATATATTTAGAATTTTTACATTTGTTGTTTCGTCTTTAATTTGTTTTTATTTATTGTCCATGTATATTTTAGCCGCACATTTCTCTAATGTTTTTTTTTTTGCTTTTTGTTTCTTATTAGTTGATACGGTTACATTTTTTTAAATTAAGACTGTTAATCCACTGATGAGGGACACAATATAAGCACGTTGGCACAATACATTTAACAAGCTGTTACATAAGTGAAGCAAGATTGTTACAGTTCATATAAAACTTCAGTTTTCTGACAACTTCTGATCTGACAGTAATCATTTGTACTCCATTATGTTTATAATTAATGATTATTTTTCACAGTAATCTGTGCTCTGATTCACTGCACGTGTGACACCACAGTATGACAAATGCTGTGAAAAATGTTGCTTAATTTCTCTCCACATGAACAGACGTGGACGTTTGTTGTGCAAGTCCATTGTGCAAGAAACTGGTTACTTTACTGCCTGTTTGAGTACATTTGTGGCCCCTAATGGTTTGAGGTCATCCACTGTGGTTGGTTATTTAATAATTATATTCGTCAGGTTTGTTTGAGTGCATAAGCGCAGGGGCAGGTGGGCCTTAGCACAGGTCTCATACCACACAAAGGGTTGCTTACAGTCGAAAGAGAGGTTTTGTCAGAGTAACCGCAGTTCCTCTTGCGGTGTGTTGCTATGGTAAGACTTCCCTTTGAAACAGGAAGTGACAAGAGCTGTAAGAAAGAGGGCTGGCAGGCAGCGTAGCTGTAGAGGGGAACAGTTTGGAGCGACGTACTCGGTGTCGTACCCTGATGTGGCCATGTCCAAGAAAATGAACACTCTGTCAGTGCCAGCGGGTCAGATGGTAAGTCTGGTTCAGGCCTGCTGGGGGGTTTTCTCCAGCTCAAGGATGAGGCTTCACTGATCGGTTCGGTTTAATGGGTGTGTGGTTGTGTGCATATGTTCAGAGTTGTTTCATGATCATTTAATATTTCATCTCAGCAATCATAAAAATGTATGAACTTTTACATGAACATCCGATGAACATTTATAATCCAGAAGGTGATGGATTTTGGTTTAAGGTGTTTAGTTGAGCATTTCAGGTGTTAGAAATCCGACTGTGGCACAGGGAGATAATTGAGCGGTTTGCTTTGAGGAGTCGTAAATTTGTTGCTACTGTTTCATGACCGGTGTTTTCTTCTGGCTGGCTTGTTTAACTAGTCTTGGTGCATTTTTCCATCCACAGTCAGTCAGAGAGGATTTTTCGTCATGTGTGTTTGATTTGAGGACAAAATTGTCCCCCAAAGTTAAGGTGAATCTGACAAAGCAGCTTTGGAGAAGTCTAGGGATGTCTTCAGGGGCAAAGATGATTCATAATTGGAACTAAGTCACTGGTTCAGTTCCGGGGGAATCTATGAATCAATAAGATGCATAGCTTGGATGCAATGTAAACGGCAACATGTCTGTGTGATGCGTACAAGTAAATATATTGCTAAAAATTCAGCAGTGTTTATTTTTAGGTAAAATTAATAGTTCATCCAAACATTAAAATATGCTGATAATGTAGTCATCCTCAGGCCATCCAAGATGTAGATGAGTTTGTTTCTTCAGGGGAACAGATTTGGAGAAATGTAGCATTACGGACTTGCTCACCAATGGATCCTCTGCAGTGAATGGGTGCCGTCAGAATGAGAGTCCAAACAGCTGATAAACACATCACAATAATGCACAAGAAATCCACATCACTCCAGTATATCAATGAACATGTTGTAAAGCAAAAAGCTGTGTGTTTGCAAGAAACAAATCCATCAAGATGTTTAACTTACAAAACAAACAAAAAATAAAAACAATTTTAACCAGTCCATAATCCAAGCTTTCTCCAATCAAAAGAAAATGCATTTCTGAGTGAACCATTCCTTTAAATCTGTAGGGTAATAATTAGAATTATATAATATAAAACTATATTTTTATATAACATTCTCCTGAAAATTCTCTGTAAGTCTTACAAAAATCCATTTTGGCAAAAGCTTTCAATTCCTTTTTTGTGATTTAAAAAAAAACAACAACAACAACAAAAAAAAGTCAATGTTATTGTTTGCAGTTATTGCAATTAGCTTGTATAAAAAAGCAATCCATGGTGTGTCTTCCTTTTAGATGTCTTGTCAAATTGTGTTAGAGAAGAAATGCGATTGCATGATGAGCCGCTGAGAAAATAAGCATTTTGCAATCAGGTTTTCACTTTGTTTCCATGGCAGTGCAACTTTCTATCACACAAACATGTTTTTGCCCAGTGGGTCAGTTGAAAGCTAACCTCACTAAATGTGACTGCTGCTTGAGTCGTGTCATGTCTCCTAATGAACTTTTTACTAACATCAAACACACCCATTTCCTGTTTGAGTGTACAGCTCAGGAAAAAAAAACCATGCAGCTGTTAGAATGTGATTTCCTGTGATACATTAATTCATGACTGTGATACAGGCCTCCATTGATTTCATGGTAGACTGATTGTGTTTGTTTGGTGTTGCAGACCCAGGCGGTTTCTGATGGGGGTGAGTGTTGTCTCTACTCTTCTTGTCAGTCTTGTGATCCGATCACAAGTGGGTCACCCACTGCATCATGTCAATCACGTAAACCGCTTTTTATGCATGTCTTACTCATCTCTAACTGTCATCTCCGTGCAGAGCTCAACTCCAAGTTACCCAGTCGTGGCAGCAGCTCCAGCCTATCAGAGAGCTCGAGCAGGACCGGTGGTCCTCAAGGGGCTGATGGTCCAGCCAGTCGGGTGGTCAGCTGGGCGGTGTGTTTCGAACACCTGCTTGAAGACCGTGTCGGTGTGCGATACTTCACCGTAAGATTCAGTGCTGCTTTTTATGAAGCCAATATTGGTTTGATTATCCATCATTATTTTTTTTTCTCAGAAAAATCATTGAATATCAAATATGACTTTGAGGAACGTTTATTGTTTATCTCTCATTCATCTGTGTATGACATTGCATTTTGTTTTGATCATCAAACTAAACATTTAAATATCTTCTTACGAAGACACATTATTGGAGATCTAGAGTGACCACTGATATTTCTATCATTTTATGTTTATACTGTTATAAAGATCTCATTGATTTACTTTACAAGCGATCAGAATTTATCTTACTTTTGCGACCTTTAAATATCAGCATCTGTTCCAAACTGCATAAATTTGATCAGTTTGGGCCTCTGTGGTTATTTTATTTTTTGAGTGGGAGCATTTAAAGATATACCACACCATAAGCAAGATTCATATCAGTGTTAGGGATTGTGAGTTAAACAAACCTCTTGTTTCTGCAAATTATATGAATGCTATTAGTTTTCAAGAGATATGGCTTTCGCATCTGATATAAAATTAAACCATTTGTTTTTTCCCCCCATGTTGTTGACAGTAGCATTAGATATAAGCATAATAAAATATGACCTCTTCACATCCAAGCAGTTGATCAGGATTTCAGGTTATTAAAACTAGTTTTATGTGTCAGCATGTAGCAAGCTGATGCACAAATGTCACTGCTCGTGATAAAAAGGAAGCACTCATTCATGGGTAAAAACACATAATTTACACCTAGGGCTTTTGTTAATTAAATGTGTGAATCATTGAAGTGTTGTGCTTTTCTTTCTTTCTTCCTGTCTCACAGGAGTTTCTCAAATCCGAGGTGAGTGCTGAGAATATTCTGTTCTACGAAGCCTGTGAAAAGTTCAAGAAAATCCCAGCCACTAGACTGGAAGAGGTATGCAAAGCACTTGTTTAACTTCTTGTAAACGAAAATCCAATGTAAAAATCTAATTAAAAAGAAGAAAATCTTATTTAAACCCATTTAAACAAAAAATCCCATTTAAATTAGAATTTTGGATTTCCGAAGATACATTATAACTTGAAATCAGCAGATTTTTCTGTATTATTTTTAAGTAAAACAGACGTTTTTTCTTAAAGCTACCGTGGGTTTAATGCCTTTCTCAAGGGCAGGATAGCAGCCCATGTGTCTCCATCAACATTGTAATCAATTGATGAAATGTAACAAAACTAGGATCTTGCACAATTAATGGGTTTTGAGCTGAGCTGAAAAACCCTTATAACAACATCCCAGTGATCTATTCACTAGAAATTCTAGTTTTGCTCATTGATTTGTGTTTGAGTGTTTACCATGTGCATCTGCACTTTTTCTTCTCTGTATGATCTGAATCTATGGTCATAACTAGCAGTTATCACCCTAAAACTCTCAAATGTCCCCCATCAGCTGAAGAAAGAGGCGCGTTCCATCTACGACAGTTTTCTTTCTGAGAGCTCTCTGCATGCGGTTAATATCGACGATACGGCCCAGATTGAAGAGAGTGCATTAGAGACGCCTACGCCCGACATGTTCAATAAAGCACAGGGACAGGTATGAGATGTGGGTGGTAAGATAAACTGTCAACGCCAGTACTGTACAGTACTGTATAATACTCATCATGATATACATGTCATGAAATATCATAAATATATATATAATAATTTTACTTTAATGAGCAAAAGGGATTGGATAATTAAAGTATAATGTAAAGCATTTTTTGTATAATAGGATAAAATTAAAACCAAAAGATCAGGTTATTCATAACAAATGAAGGTTTCATTGCAACCTCAGCTTTATAAGAGTTCTGACTACAAGTACCCAGAGGAAGTCTCATTATTAAAATGATTATTTTCCGTAGATCTTCAAGCTGATGAAAATGGACAGCTACACGAGGTTTGTCCGCTCTCCGCTCTACCAGAACTGCATGCTGTCTTGTGTGGAGGGTCGTCCTCTTCCCAGTGTTGGAACCCCGGAGCCCAGAAACAAAATGTCTAAAAAGAGTGCAACGCCACCTAATAACAGAAAGGTAACATTTAAAGTCAATTCAAGGCAAGTTTGGAATCAATGTTTTAGAGTCATTCCTGTGACACAAACAATAGTCCTCCTAACCCTATTCCTATCAAGTCAGGCTGTTTTTGCCACTTATTCTGACCAACCTCTGACCGGATGTTAACATCTGAAGTGACCATAAAAATTGAAACGAGGTCACTGTTATACACTAGTTCAGTCTGTCCAAACATAATAACTGATTATCTCAGACATGACTCTGAAATGTACAGTTCGGCTTTTAAAATTGATTTCCACACTTCCGTTCAAAAGTTTGAACCCTCCGCATTTTAAGTCTAAACTCTTTTGGCACTAATATCGCAATTATTTGATAAAAAAAAAAACTATTTAAAAATGTTCTATGTGAATGTATTGTAAAATGTCATTTATTTCTGTGCTTTTTAAAGCTGAATTTTCAGCATCATTACTCCAGTCTTCAGTGTCACATGATCCTTCAGAAATCAGCTTAATATGCTGATTTGCTGCTCAAGAAGGGTTTCTTATCAATGTTGAAAACATTGAATTATAATTTTTTTGATTGGTACAGCCTGTTTTACGTACCTTGCCAGTAAACTAATAGTGATTAACAACATGAATCACACAAATTTGTAATGCTTAAAGTTACATTAGTTGGAAATAGTTAAAATGGTTAGCAATAAAATGCGATAAACTTGGTCATCAAGAAATCCAGTTAACAGGAGGTGTTAATCTCAATTTGCCAATTAATCTACATGGAGAAGAGACTAAACCCCAAACATGTTCTATAAAATGCTAAATTTGTCTAATTTAGACTGTACTGAATATAAAGTTTTTTTTATGCATTTATTTTTGTCACCTTTGAATAATAAGAGTAGTTTTGGTCCACTGGCTTGTTGCTTCATAATGTCTTTATTGCAAAATATCTGTAGTGCTTTTTAGATCTTCAGTTGAGTTTCAGTTGATCTATTCTGACACTACTTGCATGTGCAGCGTGAATGCTGTTAATATGGGCTCTGAAATGAATCTGTGTAGCATAAAGTGCAAGTGTAAACTGTTTAAAATGGAATAATTGTGTGAGAAAGTGTTACCACTCCACCGTGGGAATTTGATGCTGTATCAGTGAGCTATCAGTCTGTGAACCACAGTGAAAAAAGTGCTTATACGTGTATAATTGTGTTTTTGGAGCAGAGTGTTGAGTTGAAAGTGCCCTCATCCGACAGCAAGACCAACAGGAAGAAGAGGTTAGAGAAGAGAGGCTCATGGGGAGGTACCATCTGACTCAGTGCTTCTTTATCTGTGTGCGGCATCTTTGTGGACGTGTCTGCAGTGCATGCCATCATCTCAAGAGTCGCTCTCATGAACATGCATATTTCATGTGACTAATGGTTAAAAGTTGTCCATAGTTAAAAGGCTTATGCAATGCTTTGCAAACGGTCATAATTTATATACAAATGATAATTTTCTACTCTGATTTAAACGCTTCATTTTAAGGGGCGTGTCTGCTGTGAGACTTCAATGAAAACGCACACTGCTGTGATTGGCTGATATTTTTGCATACAAAATGAGCATTACTATACATGACGAACTCTCTCTGAAACTTTCACTCTAACAGCCACCTACTGTGACAGTTTTGATCATAGCATTATATTTTGATCTATTCGCATCGCATATGCAACGCTGCGTTGTAGCCGAACATGGTCATGTCCCTATGATGATTGATAATCTCCTTAATGCAACATAATTACTACATAAATACTTTAATCATAACTAGCATAACGTAAATAATGTAAATAAGAGCAGAGTGTGAATTTGATTATAACAGGCGAAAATACAGAAATCAAATCACTGACAGACTTGCGTGCTCCACAGATTATAAAGAGAACAATCTTTAATCGCTTTCTGTATATAAAAATGATTGCAATATAGATAACAGATGGTTTTCATGCAACTAACAGGTATAGCAACAAAGTTAATTGTGTAGTTGCTGGCTTGAATCACTATTGCGTGAATGGCAAAATGTCTGTAAATATACATATTACACCAATCACAGCTCTTGGTGCTCGTGAAATATAGTACCAGATTTTTATATTGTTTCTTGAGTTTAATTTATAGCAATGGTTTTTAGACCAAAAAGAAGGGTGCAATCCAGCTGTTTGTTTTGCACCAGAAAGAAGGGCGTAGGGGAAAACCAGGTGTTTCAGAAGGGTAGAAACTAATGTCTTAAACTAGTTTTTTTTTTAGTTCTGAACATCCATGGAAACTTTCAAACTTTTTAATGTCTCTTTTGTTTGCATGCTTTTTCAGCCATGATTACACTAACAGTGTTTGTTTCTCAGCTGACCAGTCATATCAGCATGTGATGGTGTCTCGTAAAGAGTCTCAGATCTCAGTGAAGTCTAACAGCAGTCTGGAGTTGGTCTCTGGATTTGGGCGAGCTGAGGTATCTACATCAATCCAAATATTCCTCCAAATTAATGTTTTTACTTTTTCATGTGTGTAGGACCACAAAAATATAGCATTTTATTCAGTATTATGATGACATGTACTGCTGTTAAAATCATTGGGCTAGTAGTGTTAGAAAAAAAAAAAAGCTTCACAGCCTAAACACAAGCATGATTTGCTTTTGCTAGCTGTCCTTGTGGGGAAAACGTACGGTTTAACATACAAGAGTATTTAGTATGAAAATAATATACTTTTATCTCTTCTGGAGCTGCTTCAAACTGGCAAAATAGCTAAGAGTGGATTCCTTTTGTTTTTTGGACAAAAGCTTGAACACATCTCTGCAAACAAGATAATAGACATGAGCTAGAAGTCTCAGAAGTTAGTTTGATTTCATTTCAGCAGTTGCAAGATATGTTCGAATGAAAAATGGAAAAGCATTATGTTTTTAATAGTTTGTTCTGTCTCTGTCAGAACGGGCGCTGCAATGTGGCCATCTCTGATCCAGAAGCCTTGAGTTGTGGTTCTCCGACAGCCGATAAGTACTGCTGTGTCTACCTGCCGGACGGGACCGCCAGCCTGGCCCCTGCCAAACCCAGCGTGAGCCTCAGAGACATGCTGAGCAGCCTGTGTGAGAAGAGAGGCTTTCCTCTGAAAGATGTCATCATCTACCTACAAGGCAAAGATAAGGTCAGTCTGGCAACCTAAATGAGGGCAATGAGGTCTTCACAAATTTATCTTACCTGTGACTTCAGCTTTATGGCTCCACAAGATCTTTGACAACTGCAAGCATTGTCAAGTTGCATTTGATCTATACAATACAGATTGTTTTAAACTTTTAGCTTCCCAGTAAAAGCTCTTCAATTATGAATTTCAGCTTTAAATCAGCTGTGAAAAGCCAATAGTATCATTATTCAGCTCAAGTCAGATCAGTGTTTAGTTAGTTCAATAATAGTGCAAAATATTTTGACATTCAATCTCTGCATTATGTCTTTGTATACTATATCTATTATTTTAAATTCCATTGCTGCAAAAGCTCTGTTTAGTTTTGCAAGATTATTTTCTGCCCTCTCTCGATCTCTGAGAATTCAATTTAGAGTGGCATTAAAACATCCAGTTTATGACTTAATAATGTTAATGAACACCGCTCTGATTGGTTAAATGCTTTGCATGTGCAAATTGGATATTTATACATGGGTTGTTTTAGTATCGAGATGCTATTACTGGTTTATTATTATTTCAAGTTAGTTTTTATTTTTAGATTCGGTTTTTAATTGTTTATGCATGTATTTGGCGAATGGCCACAACTGAAACGTAAATTTACACCCCTTTTTGGCTGAAATGGAAAATTTACAAGTTTATTCTATTAAATATTAAATGTTTTACATATATTTGTCTTCTGAGCTTTTTAATGCACCAGTTTTAAGACTATATTATTGGTCTAAGTTTATTTTTTATTTTTTTTAACCATGATATTTGTGAGGATAATGAATGTTTGCTTCTCGACAGCCTCTTTCTCTGGATCAGGACAGCTCTCTGTTTGGAGATCAACAGCTCACTTTGGAGCTCAAAGTTACATTTGCGTGAGTCACACATATTGTACGCACACAGACCTTAGATAATCATAAACGCAATAGTTGAAAAAACCTTAAACATTAAAATAATACCCTTAACCTTTTAAGGATACACCAGCATCTTATCTAGCATCAGCTAACTGCAATACCCAAAATCTTCTTTAGACATTTATTTTATTTCTAGCATTTTTTTTTTTTATGGTTCTAGTTTTAGTTACCTGTAACCGCCGTGGTGCTCCGATATGTTGACAGGTTTGTTTGTGTGCAGGCTGTACATTGCGTTTGCAGAAAGAACGATAGGAATCATTGCAAAGTCGAGCAAGAATTTGGGCGATACACTTTCCACTGTCCTACAGAAATACCAAGTGCGACCTCAGGATGTGCAGGTTACTCTGGTGTGTAAACGCTTTATCCCACATGTCAAAAACTGATGTGTGAGGCAGTGAACAATGGGAGTTTTGTGAACACATAGAGCATTTGAAAGAAAACTTTTTTTCTTTTCTTTTCCCTTTCATTCCAGAGTGGCTCAAATGAACCTCTAAACATGAGCACAAACGTGTTTCGTCTTGCCAACAAAACACTGTGTTTGGACAAAGTTAAAGGTGCGTTAACAGTTTTCATTTTAAACTGATAAATTGTTGCACAATTTATATTGATC
This sequence comes from Carassius gibelio, assembly GCF_023724105.1. NCBI lineage: Eukaryota > Metazoa > Chordata > Actinopteri > Cypriniformes > Cyprinidae > Carassius > Carassius gibelio. The sequence goes on from NC_068409.1 coordinate 10,666,394, forward strand.
TACAAAATAAATGTGTTTGGTAATTTAATTATACTTAAGTAGAAAAACTTATTTTATAAATAAAAATAATACATCTAATTTAAATTTAAATAATTTTTATTTTTATTTATTTTTTTACTAATTTTATTAAAATTATATAATTGCACTCATCTATCATTCTAGTTTGTATATTTGTGTATGTGCATTACAGGTCAAAAGTTTAGACCCAGTACATTTTATTCCCTTAAATCTTTTGATCTGCTCAAATGGTTCAAAATACATTGTCTAATTTAAAAAATCTCTACAAAACTAAAATGGAAGCAAAAACAAATAAGTAGATAAGTTGGACAAGATAATGAAGAGAAAAAAAAACTGTAGACTGTTAAAAACATAAACTTGAGGTCTGTATTTTTGACACTTTAAATTCTGTCAAGCTAACACAATGAACTCGATTTCTTTTCTTTTCCACTTCTAGTATCTTCTTGCAGGATTTAAATCAATGTCTCTTGGTTTAGTTATGCAAACCGCTTGTGATATTCTCTCTGTCTCTCTCGTGTCAGTTTGCGTTAGGCTTATTGTACTTTCCCGTCACAGTGTTTTTGCCCCACTCAAATGAAACCTCCACCTCAGGGGTCATTGCAGGCTTTAAAGCAGCGTTTGAAAGCTCATTTTCTCGCTGTAGCTCTTCAGATGGAGCGGAGAGGGCTGAAGGGACCACCACATTACACCAGACCTTAAAAATAGGATTATGTGGGAGGTGTTAACTGACAGTCTTTCTTGTGATCTCATTTCCTCACTCCTCAGACTGTTTAATGACGTGTATCTCTGTGTTTTAGTTGGTTTGGAGACTCAAGCCGCTTTACCAACAGCCAAAGCAAATCCCAGACCCAGAAGAAACCAGGAAATGGATGGTAATGCAGAAGTCTTACATTTATGGTGTATATTAACATGCTAGTTATGCAACCTTCAACTGAAAGCCAAAGCCAGGAAATGCACATTATGTGATCTCATGTGCAAACTACCCTGTGTTTTCGAAAGAAATGCAGTGCTCATAATTTGTCCATCCATTATGAGGACTGAATCAATTTATTTTTACATTTAATTTGTTTTGAAAACATTATATTCCAATTGCACTTAAGTTATTTAATTTGTTTTATTATTAATTACATATTATTGCATACTGGTCAGTGTACTAATAGTATGCACTAAGCCATAGCTTGTGTTCTATTGAATATGACCGTATTTGTCTGACATATCAAAACTGTCGGGCTGTTTTCTTTCAGGTCTTGTTGAGCTGCTGTCCCGTGCACAGTGCAGTCGTGTGGAGGACCAGCGTGGTTTACTCACCAAAGAGCAGCTGGAGTTACCGCAGTTCCTGCAGCTGCCAGCAGGGAACGAGGAGCAGACTTCCTGCGACCAGACACAGGATTGTGCCCTTTGACCTGAGAACCATTCGAGCACTATTCAAGCAACTTAAGACTCAAATCAGTTAGCTGTATGGGAGACTGGAGGAGAGAAACTCTGAAAAGGTTACGCAAGTGTGTGTGTGTGTGTGTGTGTGTGAGAGAGAGAGAGAGAGAGAGTTGAGGTTTCTTAACCTTGAGAGTGATTGAGTAAAGTGTATATTTTGTAAATTACAGACACTGCCATGTAGAGCTCTTAGAAACGCTGCCTGTCAAATAATGCAAAATTATAGAAAGTTGCCTTTAAAAAAAAATCCAACTACATTTGCTTACTAAAACAATTGTATTTATTTTCATATCAGATTGTATGTGCAATATCAAGTGTGCTCTTATTTATCAGAACATATTTGGTATGGGAACTCATCTAGTATGACTTTATATTGAGTTTATTGTTTTTTTTTCTTTTGTTCACAGTGAATTTAGGGTCTGATTTAAAAAGGTTTTGTGTGAGCTGTTGTGTGAAACTGCACTGTGTTGCGTGTGATTTTAGGCACTTTGTTTCATTTGGTGAGACAATCTGATATGAAATGAGATAAGCAAGGTCATATTTAGTTTTGAAATAATTTATTTCAAATGTCCTAAATTAAATGTAATTTCCACTCGATGTTGTTCCAAAACTGTATGACCATGATCATTCATTTAAATTGTTTGTGTATTATTTGTCTAGTACTACTCTTTTGTGTAAAATGAAAGCATATATTGGACATTTACTTTAAATTTATAATTTTTTTCTCCCAATTCTCAGACAAACATCAGAATTATGAAATATAAACTCTGAATTATTAAATTTACATCTTGCTATTCTGAGTTTTTCAACATATTTGCCTGAATTTATTTTAATTTTTTTTTACAATCTCACAATTCAACTTGCAATTGCAAGTTTACATTTCACAGTTTTGCTCAGAATTGCGAATGCGAATTGCAAATCTGACTTTATATCTCGCAGTTGTGAGAAAAGTAAATGTTAAGAGTCCAGTTGCCTGAATCGGGAGTAAACCAGTGCCAAGCTACAGAATATTCCAGGTCTTCTCAAGTCATGCAGGCTTTCATGGTACTGTATGAGCAAAGAGCAGTGAGAACTTTCAAAATGTCTTCTTTCCTCCTACAAAACGTTATACAGGTTTAGAACGGTGTGAGGTTGAGTAAAAGATCACATTTCCTTTAAATGAATCTCTTCTCTGATATTGAGTCACGTACTGTCATTTCAACTAGAGCAATGAAGTCACTTATCAGTATTTTGCTGTTTTTCTCTAGTGTGTGTAGAATGTTTCACTTCCTCTCTGATATGGTTGTCTCAGATTCGTTTTGTCTGAAATGCAGGGGAGCATTACTGTGTTGTCATCAACTAAATGTAAAAAAAAAAAAAAAAAATGCCACAAAGTATTTTGTTTTGCTTTAGAACATTGATTTTTAAACCTGTGAATCCATTAGAATATATGAAGAGATTTTTAGGTGCACCTCTAGTTTTTCTCTTCCCTCTTTTCTGAAGCAACGCAGCATGGCCTCGTCCCCTTTGCTGCCTCTTCATGAGGGCGGGGTTTATCTGTGTTTGTGATGTCATGAACCCGGGAAGTAATTTTTGTAAACCAGTAAAATGCATTCAAAAGGTGCATACAATAATGTGTGTGTGTGTGTGTGTGTGTTTGTCACTCATTTGCTCCTGATTATTCGGCAAATATTTGTAAATAATTTTTGCGTCATTACACATTGTTTTAAATATTCTGGAGACTTAATTGTAACGTTTTAATCAGACATTGATTTGATTATTAAAAAGGTTGTTTGATGTCATTAAATATTGCCAAACATGGTCACCTTTTGTATGCATTTGACTGTTTCCAGCCCTTCATCTCTCTCTGTCTCACCTTCATCATTCTCTTACACTCATCCATAGTGTGTGTTCGTGACTGGACTGGTGGGTGTGTATGCTTGTCTGTGAAATTATGAATGGGATGCGCGCGCGTATGTGTGTGTGTGTGCATGTGTATGTGTGAGAGAGAGAGAGAGAGAGAGAGAGAGAGAGAGAAAGGGAGGGATGGAAAGACACTGCATCGTGAAAGGAGGATTCACTCCCTCGCTGCTCACCTTCACAGACAGACAGGAGAAGGGTAAGCCATCATCTATTTCCATTTGATCATCATCCATTATAATCAGACGATTAATAGTATGTTTTTATTGTATTTGTGTAAGTATTGTATGATGTGCCCCGTCTTGAACACCAGGATGTGTGTGTTATACTGGTGTATTTGTATGCAGCAGTTGTTCCAGAATCACTGAAAGGCGAATGGACTCAAACTGCGTCCTATTCTGATGATTTGTGTTTAGTAACCTGGACTAAAATGGTGTTCGTTTCCGGACATTCAGAGCCTTGGTTCTGATTTCATGATGTTAGACAGCAAATCTTGCTCTTTAGTGTCTATGGAAGAGGATAATGGGTCTATTTCTGTCCTCCCCACTGAATGGTTTCTTTTAAGAATTTATTAGGAACAACAAATGAAGGTGTTGGTGTGGTATTAAATATGTACTGCAGGTCTGACTCACAGAAATATCATGACAGTATGAGAATATGACTGACATGCCTGGAACTGATGTCCAAGAGATGCCTCACCCAAAAATGAAAATGTTCTTTTACTCAGAGATATTTTGAAGAATGTAGCTAACCAAACATTTGACTGTAGCCATTGACCATCATTTTTTTATACTATGGAAGTCAATGGCTATCATCAGCTGTTCTTCAAAATATCTTATTTTGTGTTCAGTATAGAAAGTTATATCAGATGTTTGATAGTTATATACCATGCTACAGTAAGATGCTTTACTATGGTAATACTACGGTATCTTTTGGTGTTCAAGTTTTGATGAATTCTTTAGACCTTATCTAACATAATACCGAGTCTAATGTGTTTAGGTCTAAATATTAAGTACAGAGATCCAAATTTGCATTATGACATTTTAAAGTTTATAATATAATTTTATTGTAGTATAGAGTATATTGTGTATATATAGAGTTTGAGTAGACATTTAGAATAATTATGAGTTACTATTGCTATAAAATTTGTAATTTGATTTATTTTATAAAATAATTTGTAATGTGTATATAATTGCATACATTAACATATAATAACAATTATATAAATTATAAATCTATATTCTATAGTTTATGCAATATATATAACATGTCAAGTTATGGTTTAAGTATTTCAGATTATTATTAATACAAATTGTTATAGTGTGTGTGTGTGTATGTGTGTGTATATATATATAGAGAGAGAGAGAGAGAGAGAGAGAGAGAGAGAGCATATGCAATACAATACAATTAGAGTGAAGACTTTAATCGTTGTTGTTATTATTAATGTTATAGAATTAGTTTATTAATTTAAATGCTTTTGAGGATCTCTTGTACAACCCCCAGCCTGAGAACCAATGCAATAACACTTAAAAATCTGTTGGTTGCTTTAATACAGGCATACACTGTATTTTCTTTGAGCACAAACATGTATAAACAATGCTTAGTATTGTTGCCCAGTTTGTGTGGAATACTGTGTAATCAGAATAAGAAACCGAAAAAACACAAAAGTCTGTGCAAGTCAAAACATCTCCAGGGCCCCAAAAAACCCCTCAGACCCCAAGAGGGTTAAAATAACACTTTGGCAACCACCTTGAACACACTACAAACCACAGCAGCCTCTTGAAAAGCTTTCCCACCACACTCTTCTGTCCTAGAGAGCTAAAAGGACAATGTTGTGTATGGCTCACAGAACAATAGAATCATGAAGATCATCGGATATCATTTAGAGATCCGCTCATCTGAGCGTGTGTGTGTGTGTGTCACTATATCGTGGTCTCTCTGGCTCAGAAACGTCACCTTTAGTGTCGTTGACTCACTGGTGTGGATGAATCGATAGGAAGTGTGTCTTCCTCCTCTCGAGTCACAGAGCTCTTCACAGTGACACCAGAACATCGAGAGTTTAACCTCTCACACACACTCATTGCTTTCACTTGAACTTCTCACATGCACACTGTCCTCAGAGGATGCCTGTTCATCACTGCTCAACAGGCGGTGGATTGTGAGGCCTTAATTGAACAGCTAACTCGAAAAAAATTCTATAATTTTAATCTGTATTATTTCAACCCAGGGCTTTCTGGTTACAAATTTCTGGCATGAATTGTAAAAAGTAGATATTTAATTGCATGTCAGAGCTGCTTTTGTACCATGCAGTATTCATACTGTCATGCAAAAGTAGCATAAAAGTAAATGCATATGACTTGTGTAGTAAGTATTTATACATCAACATAATATTCAAGACATGGCTGGTGTGACCAAAGCAATTTTGCTTCTTATTATCAAAACTTTTAAAGTGAACTCCTTCTAAATGCCCTGTTTGCATCCATTTGAATCAGATTACTTTTTTTTTTTTTAACAATTGAAGAACAAGTCAAAATTATTTTGTGCTATCACTGACATTTATACCCAAAAAACTGTACAGTATCATATTTGATATGTATAAGGCCTCTTAATTATGAATTTGATAAAAGCTTTGCTTAAAATCCTTCAATTCTCTTTACTGAAGTAAACATAAGAATAATTTGATTGTTGGTAAGATTTGACAACTGTTTTTACTTGATTATCCAGACATCATTTTTTGGAAAAATCATGCTCAAATGTATAATATTAACGTTCCTTTTGAGGAATGTTTATTTGTTCATCTCTCAATATTATAATATTATAATATTATAAAGTCACTGCATTACAAACGTCAGAATTTCCTGGTACTTTTATCAGCATCCGCACCAAAAATGCATATTTTTGCTCCGTTTGGACCTCTGAATAAAATTGAGTTTTTCTTTTTTTTTTCTCATGAGCTCTATATTCTCCGTGTCATACTTCGAGCCATAAAAGCCTGATGTATTGTGAATACTCCACAAAAACACATGCACACTTTTCTATATATAAAGGTTTAAAAAACTGTTCTATAAAAAAAAAAAAAAAAAATACACAAATTATTTCAGGTATTAGAGGGTTAACTTTTGAGCGTAGATTGTTTCTCTTTAGACACTGGTCAGTGTGCTGTAGTGCCCTCTAGTGTTAGTGAGACGCAACACACTTCCTCTCCACAGGCTGTGTATAACAACCGATGAATGCTTGAATCTGATTGGCTGACGAACGTTCTGAGGTGTGCAATTATTTTCAGGGAAACACACGGCGAACGTAGTTCCAGACATATGGAAGCATATGGGTAGCAATATTCAATTTGGACATTCAATTTACATTTTCCAATACAATTTTGCAACGTTTGGTGCAAAATGAAAATTAAGTTACATAATTTTCATTTGCCATTTCATACACTAGTTTTACTATGTAAAATTAATACCAATTTTAACGCTTTATAAGTTGCAAAATTAAAATAAAAATGTATCACAGAAATGATTAGATATGTATAACATGTTCAAGCTAAAACTGTGGCAAAATGATCATTCAAATGCTATTTTTCTTAATTGCATTAACACTCACAGTCAAGACACTTACGATTGCATTTTCATTCCATGTCCTGCAATGAATGTACGATCACGTATCAGCCCCCTCGCGCCATGTCACAAGGTGGGTAATGTAATGTCTGAAGCCACCGTTCACTTTTAATTAGCATAATATTCAAATCAGATGTAGCTATCATTTATTTATAAATATAAATAAATATAAATATAATTCAAAATAAATATAAATATAGCATAACATGATCGGCTCGGAATGAATTTTCAAAGTGCACATTTAATTTTGCTACATCAATTGCGGGAAATTGAATGAAAATGCAATCGGAAGTGTTTTGACTGAGTCTAAATGCATTTAAGAAAAATAGCATTTGAACATGTTTATACAAATCTAATCATTTCTGTAATACATTTTCATTTTAATTTTGCAACTTGTAAAGCATTAAAATTATGATTCATTTTACATATTAAAACTAGTGTATGAAATGGAAAATTAAAATGATGTAATTTAATTTTCATTTTGCAGCTAACGTTGCACAAATGTATTGGAAAATGTAAATGTAAATACAGAAATGCATTGCCATTTTACATATTGCATTGTCATTTTGCATATTACATTCCAAATTGAATATTGCTACACATATGCTTCCATACAGGCAGCTCTCTTGACCGCATTACAGTTCCATATCACTTTGCATCATTAATAGTAATAACGAGTAATGACGATTTGATTAAATTAAAATTAAAGCCTACACATGACATTTATCAATAGCGAGGTAATAACAGTGCTGTTTAGAAATGCACAGAGGTAACCCAATTCACACAATTGCTCTATCTCTCTTTTTTCCTCTCTCTCTCTCTCTCTTTCTCCTTTCCAATAACTTCATTAATAACTGCACTAGAATGCTATCAACGGCTCAAGTCTCCATTACCAGCTTTAAAATTACGTTTTTTAGAAAAAAGAGGCATTCGATGAGATGCGGAAGAAAAAATCCTACTCACAATAACGATTTAAGTACAAAAATTGGAGGAATCCCTTTAGCTATATCTGTTTGATGTCTTCAGGTGTGGTAACCGTAGTATAAGCGGAATAATTGACGACGGGCCGTTGAATTATTACAAAAATAATGCACACCCGAGGTGGTGATGCAGTCACTATTATTCGTGTATAATAATCGTTCCATTCTCTTTTGTCTGACAGGCGGCTGCGCGGCTGGATCATATAGTGCTTGAGGAGACACTCACGACTAAATCATGGATCAGAAGGTGTGTAAAACCTGCCGAGCTGACAGAAAATGGCTCTTTTGCTGAGTGCTCATTTTACTGTGCTGAACCTCTCTCTCTCTCTGTATGCCTCTGTATGCCTCTCTCTCTCTCTCTCTCTCTGTATCTTTGCAGTCCACTTCCCCCCAGAGACATGCGGTGAAAAGCAGGTCGAAGTCTACAGAGGAAGTCCAGCAAGCGAAAAAGGTTAATTGATAGTTGTGTCAATATATTGTGTGTGTTTGTGTCATTGGTAACAGTATCTATTGCTTCCTTGAGTTCTGAGGATCATTTACACCTAAGTCCAGAAAGAATGCACAGGACCACTGTGCAATGCATTTCCTAAACATTGTTGGGATAACTACTGGTAGAGCATTGCGTTAGCACGGCAAGGTTGTGGGTTTGATTCTCAGGGAACACATGTTAGGTAAACACTGTTCGCCTGATGCACTGTAAGACGCTTTGGATAAAGGCATCTGCTAAATGCATTAATTTAATTTAATTAACTACAGTATCTTTTGATTAATGTTAGGCCTTCCACATCCCTCAGAAATCACTGCCTGGAGGGTCAGAGTTGGAAAAGGTGAAGGTGAGTGTTGAACCTGGTGTTTGTCATTACCAAATATTACTACAATGATAGAAAAACCTGGAGAATAAAACAAAAAACAAAAAACTTAATGGATGGAGAAATAAATGCCTCTGACTAGAAAAAAAGCCATTTATTTATTTGAAAAATAAATATTTTACGTAGGCATTTGACAAATGTTAATAGATACATTGCAATTTAAATTAAATAAAGAACAATAAATATTAATAAATAAGTAATATTTTCCCCAATATTTCATTTATTTTTTAATGCATTTACTTATATTGTCAGTAAATAAGTAAATACTTCTAAATTACCCATTTACTTCCATTATAAATGCTTGTTTTGCATACAAAGTATAAAGAGTCCTTAAAGAATTACAATTATTTTCTGTGGTAATTGGTCATTTTTGTTGAAATAGGGATTATAGATCTATTTAATGTGCTTTTTTTAGGGAAAAAAAAACACATGCATCTGTCAAGTTGGAAAGTTTGGGCTTTTTGGTACTTTGTCTATTTGTGTTAATAGATTCCAGTTACAGGAAACAATTTTAAAGGATGTTCTTCCTCTTACACTGAGCCATAAATCTCCACTTCATTAGTACACACGCCATTTTTGTACTAAATATTTATACAAATTAGTGCATATTTAATTAAATAATGTATCATTTGCATATTTATACCTAACAGTTTAGAAGACTTGTAATACAAAAATGGTTGCAGTTATCAGTGTAATCATTTAACTGGGTAAGTATGGTGATAACTATTATTTATTTTATATATATATAGCCTATTCACCTGCAGAGTCCTGCCTTAAAGGCTGTTTCATTAGATTGGTTTCATGATCTATCATGACCTAGCTTTTTTTTTTTTTTTAAGATTTTATATAGAACAGATTAATTTAATATATCCAACATAATCTAAAACTGTTCATTTATCTCTTGGTTTTGTATGTTTCAGGAGGGACCAGAAGAAAATGTGACTCCAGCATCATCCACAGAAGAGCTAAAGTGATGCTGCCATTAATCTGTGTTTCTCTCACGCACATAAGGTTTTAAAAACAAGGTTTGGTATAGTACAGTTAAAGCATTAGCTCCTTTTTTTTGTTGGATTTTCAGTACAGCTCAACACACGCACAATTATGAAACCTGTCGATCTGCAGCACGTTCAGTCTTCATGTCTGTACACTGACAGTAAAGATATAAACACCTCATTATATTTTCTGCACAGCCAATAAGTGCTGCTGTTAATGTGTACATTATTAATTAACATATTAATGTTTTGGTTGTCTGACATCATAAATCTACAGAGCCCCTAAAGGTTCATTGTGATGGAAAAATATGAGATGAAAGAATTCAATGCTTTTCTTACTGAATGCTTATGCATTTTGCATCAAAGGTTATTGGAAGCAAAGTTAGTGAGAAAACAGTTTCTTGAGGGAATGTAAAAGTTTTACAGTAAATGCACATTTTTCCTCACATCTACTTTTGTTTTCAAGCCATCTTGTCTTTTTCGGGGCTCAGTAGAATCCCTCAGAAATCAAAATGAGTCATTTTTTCAATTTAGTTTATTTTGTGACAGTTTCAGTGTATTGTTTTCTAAGAACGCTTGATGCTGGCTTGTTTCTACAGTCTGATATGTCTGTTGAATGTTTTTCACTCCACACTAGCTCTCTCATGTATTTGGGCTCCTGTAAGTCAAATAGTGTCAGCCGCTCATTCGTTGACTTATTTATTGGCATCAGCTGAACAGAGCTGACATACAGTATGAGTCAGCTGAAGATGTTGTGTAAGTGTTTACAGTATCCATAAGTTAAACAGTTTGTGCTAATAAAGTTTTAACCACTCATCATGCTAAAGTTCAGTGACTGAGTCGTCCTCACAGCATCTCACACCTGTAAACAAGTTTCATGAAATCTGTGCTGTCTCTATAGTGCAAGCAATTTCTGACCAAAGTAAAATTATACCACCAAGTGTTAAGACAAGATGCATTTCAGTACACCCCTCCACCCCCACAAAAAACAAACAAACAAGAAAACAAATTGCTGAAATGTACTTCTCAGGTCATCCAGGATGTATCACTTGCTCACCAATGGATCCTCTGCAGTGAATGGGTGCCATCAGAATGAGAGTCTAGACAGCTGATAAAAACATCATAATAATCTACAAGTAATTCACACCACTCCAGTCCATCAGTTAATGTCTTGTGAATTTCGTTAGGATGTTTCATTGGGACCTTTTTACCTTCAGACTGTTTCTTCTAAAATACCAGTCCTTTATCCATAATATTTCTTTCTTCAGTGAAAAAGTCATCTTGTCTGAATCAGGAGAGAAATAACGACTGCTTACAAGTTATAACAGTCTAAAACTGTTCTAAACTATTAAATATGTGGATTTCAATGAGAGTTTTTTTTTTGTTGGAGGAAGTGTTATTATTGATTATAGTGTTGTAATGTGAGCAGAAGCAATGTTTTTTTCCATTGAATGATGGATTTGTTTACAAACATGCAGCTTTTCATGACACTAGATGTTAATTGATGGACTGGAGTGGTGTAAATTATGGATTTTTGTGTTTTTATCAGCTGTTTGGACTCTCATTCTGACGGCACCAATTCATGCATACAACACAGATTTAATGATTTTTTTTTTTAATATGGTTCCCATTTCAGCAAATAACCAAACTCTATTTTTGTACAGTAAATCTGGCCTAAACAATGCTTAACACTTGCAGTCCCCCAATTTATTTCTTTTTTTAATGGCTGTCCTCAGATTAAATTTTTTCAGAGGTGAACCGGTGCATCACACTGTCTGACTGCTGACACTGCAGGCCTCTCCACAATAATTAATCTGACCAGACCACACATGACTGACCACTGACCACAGCTCCATGAGCTAATGCTAAAATCATTCATTTTGCTGCAATACTTAGTCCAGTTTTTAATCTTCAGTTACTAATGTCATGTTTAGTTATTGTGTTTTAAGCATCACTATTACTCATAATTTAATAAACCCATAAGTTTAAAGATCAAATTTGAGCAGTACGTTTTGTACAGGCAAACGCCACTCATTTTCTTTAGTAAATAGAAAAACATTTGACATTACAGCTGTCCTGAAGACTTAAACATAGCATGATTTATTTGTACTTTTCATTTTGAGTATTTAAACCTAACACATGTATATGTCTCTAACACCTAGTACAGTCAAGATCAGCAAAAACATTTGACAAAAGTAGTTCTACATCAAAACTTGCTCTGTTGTCCTAATGCCAGCTGGCAGCGTCTCAGAAGTTTACCTGTGTCGACAAGATCAAGGAAGTCAGATAAACTAGAAAATGCTATTGTTTACCAAGTGACCTTTTCAGGAAGATGAAATTTGATTTTACAGTGAGTTCACCAGAGTTATCATACACTGACAAAAGTTTGGTGTAGGAACAGCCTTCACTCAGAAAAGGCTGGTTTGTAAATTTCACATTTAATTACAAAGAAACTGCAGATCACATTGAATAAACATTTTGAAGTAGAAAGATTTAAATATTTGTTTACAAAAAAGAAAAAAAACCCGGATAAAATGTACTCCAATAGTTTCATTTACAACTTCAAAAAACAAAAGAAAACATTTACAGAGTTAAACAAAAAACATAAGAACATTTGTTATTTGATATAAAATATACTTTCACTGACATAAAATAAAGTATATGTATTTTTAAACTCATTTCAGCTAAATTTCAAGGCAACATTCATATTTAAATTAAGTTGAATAATGTTCTTTAACTAAATAAATAAACGAATAAATAAATAAACCTTAATAGACATTAAAAAAATTAAAAAGGGAGGCGAACACACAACAAAATTACTAAAGCTTTACAACTGTAATAAATACAGAAAATATAAAAAAATTCAGAATAGTAATGAAAACTTTGTCTCAGTGAAACTAAAATAAAACTACATTGGAACCAACCATGGCGATACAGAGTTATTTAACACGTATTCAAACATACAATTAAAAAAATTAAAGACCATTATCTAATACTTAAAATGACTTGCATTGTAAAATGACTTTAGAGGAAGGGAAAAAAAAAGAGAGAAAATTTACATTGAGGCATCTCACCACAAGATGTCATGATTTTACAGTAAAGATACACCAAAGTCTGATGAAACGGGTAGATTTAAAAAAAGAAAATGCCAGTTTTCTTCTAGAATCTTTAGAATCTTTATCTTTTGAATGTTTAAATGGTTTATTGACACAGCGGTTTATGCATCACCGATCCTGCATTTGGGTCTTCGCTTGTTTAACTGAACTCTGATGGCCCATGAGTTAATTAGTCAGAGAAGGTCATTACTGACACCTCATGACAGGGTTTCCCATATAAACCTCCTTTACAATGCAGACTGTCAATTTAAGAGCCTCATCATCCTCTGAACAATCACACCCGGACCACAAAACGGTATGATTTAATATGACCTTTATATTAATCTGTCAATGTTATAGTGAAGAATCACCTGCTGATTTTTGTAAATATTAGTCAGACACTTTAAGTCTTATTCACTGTTTTTGTACACTGTTTCAGTCTTTCTATTTCATTAATAAAATCTGTAATTGTTTAGGTAAGCACTTGCCTCAAATTGAAGCCACAAAAAAGTTAAAAGAAATTAACTATTAACTGAAATAAATAAAATAACAAAACGTATTTATTTTATTTACATCTTACTTTCAATTTAACTTGATGTAATATAACTGAAATACAAATAATACAAAATGTAAGAGATGACAAAACACAACCATACTAAGAAATGTAACTAAAAAATTAAAATCAGTAAAACTAAGTAGATTAAAATAAAGCTAGAGTGTCCAGATATTTACTGCAATCTACTATGGAGATATAGAAACATTTCACAAAATATAAGTTATAAATAAAACCGATTGAAGTATGTTTCACAAGAAAATACTATTTCGGCCTTTCTACTGTACTTACAAATTTTACATTTAATTAAATATTTGATGTACTGTTTCTTTGTAATCATGTTATTTATCATCAATTTTTGAAATGTTTTTTTTTTCTTCAAGTGTTTATAGTGACCCCAAAACATACTTGAACACTTTAAAATGTCTTTATGTCATTGCATTAGATAACAAACAAGTGTCATTTATTTTAAAGAAAGCACTCTCAGTACTCTTGTTGTTCTGTGCACGTATTTCTAATTGAGTTCATGCAGTGTCATGGCAGGCCTGCATTCAATAAAACCCTGTTTGGCTCTCAGGGTCAGAATGGAGACCCTGGTCCAGTGCTCAGAGTAGCATTGCACAAGCCGTCTTGTGATTTTGTCGCATGCTGTGCTCTTGTGCTGATAAGGGTGAGATTTTAATGTCATGTGTGGCTCCATTTATACAAAAGCAGGTCAGTGTGAGAGCACGGGCTCCAAATGCAGAGCTCTTTCAGTGGTGCAGCTGAGAATGAAATGGGGTCTTTGAGTTTATCATGTGTTTATCGCAAAGCATATGTTTTAGAGCAGGGGAACTCAAAGTCTTGCCCATGCATGGGCCACAATGCAGGACAATGCTTTAGGTAAAATAATCAGAAAAGACACTGCATGCGTGCACTTTGATTGTGATGTAGTTTGATTATGCCCTCTGTAATCTTTTCCAAATTTGTCATTGGTTAATAGTTCTAGAAATACATATTTTCACCCCACATTGCTGTTTTGGGCTTGTTAGGATGCTCAAAAGTACAGAGCAATTTGTTCTGAAATTGACACAAAATGTTACTCCTTTCAGGGAAAAAAATGTGCAATAAGAGCTTAAAAACAGACAGTTTAACACTAAATGATGTATTTGCTTACTTCAATTATAAACCATCGCATCTACCAAGAAACCACCATTTTGACTTTGCAGATTAATTATAGTAAATTAAAAGCATCTATGTACAAATATATAAACATTTCAGATTAATTTACTTGAGGTAAGTATTTTGTTAAAAAGTAAATAAAAATTAAAACTAAACAAAATAGAAAAAAAGTTAATAGGGTACTTAACCATATAACAAGAAAAATATCTGCCAATATATTGTAAAATAAATAAATAAATAAATAAATAAATAAATAAATAAATAAATAATGAAATCAATAAAAGTGAAAACGATTATTTTTGTTTCAAGCATCACGTCATGATAAATTCAAAATATATCTTGATTCAGAAATGTTCCGAAATCTTGAAAGAATGTAACCAAATAGTGTCTGGTCCCCTTTGCCTCCCTAAATAAATAATAAAATAAATAGTAAACGTATGTCAATCGACTGTTTGGTCAGCAATATTATTCTTCCTTCTTTCTTTTTTTCTTTTATTATTATTATTATTATTTTTTATTTTTTTTGGAAATTCATACAGCTTTGGAGCTACTTGAGGGTGAGTAAATGAGGACAAAATTATGGGTGATCCCTTCTAAGACGCTTTCCCCCCATAGCTGCATTTGTTGCGATGCGCCATTTTCGCGAAATTTACCCGCTCAACAAACAATCTCTCAGAGCAGCGCAGTTAAGAAACCGAATCTATTTAATAAAACTTCCACACAGTTGCTTTAACTAAAACCGAGATTAAATGTGTGTTCCTCCACAGAGAGAGCCACGAAGAAAGCCGCACCTGTGACGATGTCGCGTCCGCTGTGAACAAGAACATAATCTGTCATTCACTTTAATTGCTCTGACATTCAAGAGCTCCTGCGTTCAGAAACGCATTAGTATGTGGTCCTGTGAGAGCCCTTTCCAGACTTACTGCGTGTTCGACAGTAACCTTGACATAAAAAGCACATTTAGTCTACCTGTTATTAAAACCGAGCACCTGTGAAACAACGCTGATGGCTGTGGAGGCATTCAGATGGGAAACGCGACCGTGAGGGACCACAAATGTGTATCTTGACAAGCACTTACTTATTTGGAAGATCGTCAGGAAAAAGGCAATAAGAAATGAATTAAGTAGACAATAATGGATCTGAAATGACAGCAGGTTATTCATTTAGATGTTGTATGAACAAACCCTAGAGCAGTTCACCCAAAACGAACTTTTTTATAATGTGTTCATTCTAGAGTTGTTCAAAATCTGCTGTAGAAGACTATAAATATGGAAATCATCTGTGTTGTAACTGTAACTTTTAAATGACGAAAAAAAACTGAATATCTTAGTCAAAGATCACTGTTCAACAAATGGAAATGGTCATGAAATATCTTTTGATCTCTACACAGACTGCAACATGTCATCACGACCAATCAGAATCACCTCTGCAGAGCAAACTATCACCTTCAATGGTAAGATGGTCAGAAACAATCAGACATTTATTTTTTGAGTTAAAGGGGTCATATGATGCTTTTTTTAAAGATCATTATTTTGTGTATTTAATGTAACAGGTATGTTGACGCTTTAATGTTCTAAAAACGTTTTCAAATACTATACATCATTGTAGGTCCTTTATGCGCAGTCTGCTCTGATTGGCCAACTGACCCGGTGCATTGTGATTGGCCGAACTCTGCAAGCACTTGTTGGAAATGTAACGCCCCTTTCCACAATTGCGAGCTTCATCTTTCAAAATAAATGTAATGACAGTTAATAATGTCCTTAGTTTTGATATCAGTTCAAGCCCGAAAGATGAACAGAGTTGCACAGTACACAAGCCACAGACAGTCGACTCCTGACTCCACTGTGCGCCACCCCCCGTCTCTCTCTCTCTCTCTCTCTCTCTATCTCACTCACAAACACACACACACACACACACACACACACAGACGTGCATGCTCCCATACCCGCACACACACACAATGTGCAAAACTCTGCATTTCAACATTCAATAGCAAATACTTAAACTAATAACGAAACATACTTTCGCTCATTTAGAAGCGCCAGATTGTCGCAGCAAAGTCAGAAGGACTTCCTCTCATAGGTTCACAAAACAGTCATCCATAAAATGCTTTGCTGTTCTGTTGTAAGTAATCCTAAATATTTCTAAATGCACCTACTTTCTGAAGGCCAGATAGAGTGCTTTTGCCTAGATACACCCAGCATCTCCCTGACATGACTGCCTCAACACTAACTGGTTACTGAAACCAGCCTTCTTTCTCTGCACGAACATTTGGCCAGCATTACGCAGATATTTCCACATAGACATGTGGGGTGTGTTTGAATGAGTCATTTTAGGGGGGTGGGGCAAAGTCCTAACTTTGATTAAGATTATCTCTTTGGATTTGAGACTTTAGTCAAGAGCTTGTAACACTCCAAAGAAAAAAAAAAAGGAAAAATTGAAATCACATTATATGACCCCTTTAAACTGTCATGTTTTCTACGATAATAATGTTTATTAAGCATCAGATCTGCATTTCAGAATGATTTCTGAAAGATCATGTGACACTGAAGGCTAAAGTAATGATGCTGGAATTTCAGCTTTGCAAATGACATCTAATATCATAAAAGTAGAAAAGCATTATTTAAAATTTTGGTTATTAATAGAATATGTGTATAAAATTTACTATACTATGAGGATGTGTTATAAACTTCACTTCTTCATCTACTCAGAGAGTATGCAAAAATTATATATTGCAAGATAACATACTGTATATGGCAATATCAATCGAAATATAGACAATTTATTTTAAAGACAGCAAAAGCAGGTGTTTTATGACGAAAGAATAGATGTGTTTGTGTTCAGATTGTATAGAATAAAGCATGATTTCTTAATTTCTCCTTTCTGACCCAGTTGGGGGTCATGACCCCAGAAAATCCAGCACAGTTCTGGACCTGGTGAGCGGCTGCCATGACCAGACCTCCTATACCGATGCTGACCGTCCTTCATCCAAACCCTGGGATGCAGGACAACTTCCCAAAGTCCATTGTGTGTCTAAGTCAGATTTTTTTAAATGACATGGCTTTTGCATTCCTGAATGCTTATTTTTAACTTTACAAAGTGACAATGTTAATAAATCAGCTCACATGCACATTGACAAAATTGAGACAGGCACATTGTGTAGCTGAAAATGTATTAGACTGTATCTAAAGAGCTTTGCTCTTCTCTGTAGTGCCCACAAAGACCAGCGAGGACAGACGTGGAGAAATGTCTTCACGGTTCATTAGCTTACTGAGGATTCCTCTCCTCTTGCTCTTGCTCTATGGGTTTGTGTGCTCACTGGACATCCTAAGCTCTGCTTTCCAACTGGCTGGAGGTAATTATTCATCCTTAACTGACCTTTACTCCACTTTTTGCATCTTTTAACCCAGGGCCATTTCTAGCCAATTTGATGCCCTAGGCGAAATCCCCATTGGCACTCCCCAGATTTTTATACATATACAGTTGGGATCGAAAGTTTGGGCACCCCTTGCAAAATCTGTGAAAATATGAGTAATTTTCAAAAAATAAGAGAGATCATACTAAATGCATGTAATTTTTTATTTAGTACTGTCCTGAGTAAGATATTGTACATAAAATATTTTAAAATTTATTCCACAAGAAAAAAAAAATGCTGAAATTATTAAAATAACCCCACTCAAAAGTTTGGGAACCCTAGGTTCTTAGTACTGTGTTCTGTTACCTGATGATCCTCGACTGTCTTTCTGTTTTGTGATGGTTGTGCATGAGTCCCTTGTTTGTTCTGAACAGTTAAACTGAGCAGCGTTCTTCAGAAAAATCTTTAAGGTCCTGCAGATTCTTCAGTTTTCCAGCATCTTTGCATATTTGAACCCTTTCCAGCAGTGACTTTATGATTTTGAGATGCACCTTATCACACTGAGGACATTTGAGGGACTCAAACACAACTATTTAAAAAGATTCAAACATTCACTGATGCTCCAGAAGGAAACAAGATGCATAAAGAGCAGGGGGTGAAAACTTTTGGAATTTGAAGATCAAGGTATATTGTACTTAATTTGTGTACCGGGAAACATACAAGTATCTTCTGTTGCTTACGAAGGGCAGAACTAAATGGAAAAAAATTATATTTCAACAAAATAAGACAAATTTGGCCATCTTCATCGTGTTCAAAAGTTTTCACCCCCCAGCTCTTAATGCATCTTGTTTCCTTCTGGAGCATCAGTGAATGTTTGAATCTTTTTAAATAGTTGTGTTTGAGTCCCTCAAATGTCCTCAGTCTGAAAAGATGTATCTCAAAATCATACAGTCACTGCTTGAAAGGGTTCAAATATGCAAAGATGCAAATATGTCACATTCAAATTTGTTGTCATAGCAACAACACTAATTTGTGGAGATTCAGCTGCATGGTAAGTTTCACAAATCTGAATGCATTATTTGTAAATTAACTGTTAAGATAAACATTTTGCACAATTTATTGGCTGTAATATCATTGTGCTGCCACTAGTTGCCTGTATAGCCCTTTGTAACAATCCTTAGCAACTAAGACATTGCACATAACTCATTTGGATTTGGATACATGTTTAGAGATGATCAATGGCTACTTTTTATATTTATCTCTTTTTTTATTAAATTGATTGGTTGTTGTGGCTTGAAACATTGCTTTAAAGTGTCAGTTATTGCATTTGTATTTCAGTCAACCCTATAAAACCCTTTTTTTAACCAAAACTACTTATAAAAACCTGATCAATGGCATAAAAGTAATCAATGCAGCTACTTAATCCTTTGCTTCTCATTAACGCGTGAACTTCCACTTTAAATCACGTGAAGCTCTGCCCTCTATGTGAATGACAGTGCTCCCTTTAACTGCTGTTAGAAGTGATTAACTGATTCAGCCTTCCGACACCTCCGTAAGGATGCATTAAACTTGACTCTAGCCCAATGATGTTGGGGGATCCTGTGGGGGCGGCAGTCATATTTCAGTGTGACAATGCCACTCTTTATCACAACCCTGCTAAAATGTAGCACTCATTGGCGCCCCTTCAGCTGGTGGAGCCCCAGGCGACCGCCTTGCTCATCTATGCCTAGAAACGACACTATTTTAACCACACATTTTCTTCTAGCACATCAGCATTTTACTTGGATAAAAAAAATGGCCTTTCACATTTTATTGTCATGAAAATTTAGCATATTTCTCAGACAAATCCCCCAATTCTTTATCTTTTCTTTTAATAGGGGTTCAACTATGATTTGTTTTCATGCAAGACATTTGAACCACTTTGAAAGATATATTTATAATAATTTACTTATATAGGCTATAAATTAATATGATTATTGCACACACACAAATATGCACACACACAAAAAAATATTCTGATTAACAACATATAATAAAGATAATTCAAAGATAAAAGAAATAAGTGTCTTTTGAAGTGTCTTTCATTTAATATAATTGAATATATAACATACAGTATGTACATTTATTTACTTTAAATTCGTACTTTCATCTACATTTTGCTTTATTTTGGGGTCAAGTGCGATTTGTCTTGAGGTAAAGATATAAAATCTTTTTATTTCATTTTTTATTTTATTTTTGTTTCATTTCTTATCCTATAATGTATATTTACTTGATATTTTCATTTAACCTTTCAGCCTTTTTACATTCTTTTTCTCTTCAACTGTGGTCAACTGTGATGTGTTTTCATGCGATTCACAATTTTATTTTAGTTATTAAAACTCCTGTGTGATCTTTTAAATATTGTTAATTACCTGCTTCTCTGTGAAGAGGATTGTTTAAGAGACCTTAACATTTGTGCATGTGAAGAAAAGCTGTGTTCTCAAGGTTGTGATCATTGGTTAGGCATTAAGATTTAGTTAATCAATTCTAAATGTATGTTTATGACAAGGAAGAAATGGATTTGCATGATTAACTTCAGCATGCGGCTCTGTGGTGCATGTCATCTGTACAGAACAAACCATAATGTGCTGTTAAAGGCTCAGTTCATCTAAAAACACAATGCTTTTTTTCATCGTACTATTGTAATTCCTTCTCAAACCTATTTGCATACCTTTTTTTTCTTTCTGTGGAACACAAAAGATTTAGTTTTGAAGAACATTCATGTTTTTCTTACCTACAAATTGAAAGTGAACAGGGACAGATGGAAAAAATGTGTAAGGTTTCGTGTTCCAATGAATCTGTTCATGCTGGTTTACAATTACAGTCCACGAGGATGAGTAAATGATGACAGGACGTTAATTTTGGGGCGGACTGGTCCCTTTAAGATTATGACGTCAAACCTTAAATCAAATGTTTCAAATGCTTTGCTCTTTTGTCAGGTAAAGTGGCTGGAGACATTTTCCAGGACAATGTCATCCTGTCCAACCCTGTAGCAGGACTCATGGTGGGGATTCTGGTCACGGTTCTGGTCCAGAGCTCCAGTACTTCCACATCCATTATAGTCAGCTTGGTCTCATCTGGATGTAAGAAACACAACTCATTTTTAGTATGGTCAGATTTCTAAACTAAACCAATAACCTCAGATTAATATCTTTTCATTATGGCTGTCAACTGATTACATTTAATTAATTGAAGTGCACTACACTATATTTTTTTTGGGGGGTTGGAACCTTTTTTTTTTTTAAACGAAATTATAACTGTTATTCATCGGGGATGCATTAAATTTATAAAAAAGTGACAGTAAATACATTAATAATGCTAAAAAGGTTTCTATTTTAAAAATGCTGATCTTTTGGACTTTCTATTCATTAAAGAATCATGAAAAATACAGCTTCTACTTATATATATATATATATATATATATATATATATATATATATATATATATATATATATATTATATATATATATATATATATATATATATATATATATATATATAAAGATAATTTAAAGTTATTGTTTTATGTACTTGTGCAGACAGATGTATAATAAAGACGTATGTGTAAAGGCCATTAAACTATCTTGGCACCTTGACTTTGAAACCAGCTTTATTTTAAAAGCCTGATCTGATCCAAAACGTCATGACATCCAAAGTTAATTTTAAGTTACTGTTAATAAAACAGCTGTGACGTGGCTTTATTCACCGCCATCATCTGTAAAACTGTTTTGACTTCAGATAATTTTTTGCGAAACTTGGCCCTGGATGATGCAACCGTTTCCTTTTTATTTCACATTATTTCCGGAAAACCTAATCTCTAGATGTTGTTCCTGCTTTAATCAAGTGGCATCTCTCACGGATGAGCTAATTAGCTTGTGCATATGCAGCGGTGGCCTCAAAGTCTGAGAAGCTTGTGAAGTGTGACTGTCAGAGCTCAATCCAAATAACCATCAGAGTTCAGATGCAATCACAACAGATGCAGCAATTTAACGAGGGAGTTTTGTTTGGGTTAATGAGCTTATGTTTGACACACAAGGATTTTAATATATAGATGCTACTGTGGGTCAAAAAGTCTGAGACCACAAGCAAAAAAAAAAAAAAAAGCACATGACATTGCTGTGTGAATTTTCAGTGCAACATTTACTCAAATTGTTGTGCTGACAATATAATTCATGATACAATAAATGCACTAGGAATAGTTCATCCAAAAATTAAAATATAATCACTCTCACGCCAACCATGATGTGTCTTTATAGGAACAGATTTGGAGAAATTTAGCATTACATCACCTGCTCACCAATGGATTTGAATGGGTGCCGTCAGAATGAGAGTCCAAACAGCTGATAAAAACATCACAAAGTAATCCACACAACTCCAGTCTAGCAATTAATGTCTTGTGAAGTGAAAATCTGCACATTTGTAAGAAACAAATCCTTCAATTTGACGTTTTTATCTTCATTGTCAAATCATTGTTTTCTATGAAAAAGTCGTCTTGTTTGATAAATATTCACAGATCAAGCACTGTTTACAATCAAAATCAGGATTTTGATGTGAGAAGACAACAGGAGATGGAGTTTTTCACTGCAGGAAGCATTATCATAGATTATGAAATCATATTTTTAGTAGAAGCAATGGTTTAGAGACAAAACATTAATAATGGATTTGTTTCTAACAAACACACAGATTTTCACTTCATAAGACGTTAATTGATGGACTGGAGTCGTATGGATTGCTTGTGGGTTATTGTCATTTTTATTTGTATTTTTTTTTATCAGCTATTTGAACTCCCATTCTGACGGCACCCATTCACTGCAGAGTATCCTTTGGTGAGAAGGTGATGTAATGCTAAAATTCTCCTTATCTGTTCCAATGAAGAAACAAATTCATCTACGGCTTGGATGGCCTGAGAGTAAGTACGTTCTCAGCACATTTTCATAAAAAAAAGTAAAGTAGATGTAGTGGCCTTGACCTTTGAGCCCCACCGTATGAGTGTGAATGTAGTAAATAGGGCAAAGGTATGTGTAGTTGAATTTGTTAGAGCAGGTGTGTTTCTGAGCCCAAAGCAATCAAATCTTGATCTTTTGAAATGGTTTGAAGAGATCAACCTTGAGTGACAAAGCTCTTTGAATGTGACTTGGCTGTTCTCTGAGTAAATGAACTGAAGCTAATGGATGTCAGCAGTGGGTGTGTGTCCATTCACGCAATACTCTGTGGGCCTTCAGCTGAAACACGAGCCGTGTTTCACTCCAGCTGCAAACCTCAGCAGTGTAAGGGGCAGTAATTACTGCAATTACTGATGCTAAACTACCCATTCATAATATCTAAATGGAAATTTGACTTGACTCTAATGCTTGTCTGATTTAAGAGTCAGTGGACACAAATGAAAAAGAAATGATGAGGTACAGTATCTGCCGTTGGTGAACAGAAGTGGCATTTACTGAAGCATGCATCACTACTGCTATTGCTTATGCTTTTTGATCTTCATTATTTGTTTTGTGTGTCTGTGCGTAGTGCTTGAAGTAAAATCTGCTGTCCCCATCATCATGGGCTCCAACATCGGCACGTCTGTCACCAACACCATCGTCGCCCTGATGCAAGCAGGAGAGAGGAACGAGTTTAAACGGTACCTACTGATTTTCACCATCGCCTTTATCATCACCATTTAATCAAACATGCAACCTTGCTGTTCACTTAAAGTATCCATGAGTTCATTTCAAAATGCACTCTTAATTTTGGCAGAATTGATTTCTGTAAGTGACCATGAAATCGAAATTATCCCCATTTAGATTGTCAATGCATGTTCTAGGTCTTACTGTGAATAATTTATCAGTGCATGTTATTCCAGCCTGATCTCACGGCAGTTTGTACATTTTTAAGAGGTGGCTAATTTGTACGACCTAATTCATACAAATTCATATGATCTTTGCTACATCGTACGTATTTTATATACGTAAGAATTTGTACGAATTACCTACTCTTGACCCTAAACTTACCTGTCACTGGGGTCTAGACAAATCAGACAAAATTGTATGAGTGAGGTCCTACCAATTCATACGAATTAGCAACCTCGTAAAATACGAATTGGATACGAAAAAAAATAAAAATAAATAAATAATTGTTATACATAAAACAAGAAAAATTCCCTGGATTTTCCCTGGTTTTTCTAAAAACAAGTCTTTATATATTGTGTACTTTTGCTTCTGATTTAATGCATTTTGATTTATTTTCTGTTTATTTATTTTTATTTAATAATTTTTTATTTATTTTTTTAATTTTCTATTTATTAATTATTATTATTATTATTATTATTAAAATTAAAAAAATATTTTTATCCACTGACCTTCTGAATTCTTGTTCCCTCATGGTGTCTTATTTTTTTTTTATATCATTCTTTATTTTTACTTTCTTATTTATTTATTTATCTATTTATTTTCGGTTTATTTACTTTTTTATTATTTCTATTTGTTTTTATTTATTTAACTAGTCTAATTTTAATTATTTTATTTAAAATGTTATTTGTTATTCATTGATTGATGTGTGATGTGTATTATTGTGTCATTTAATTTTCATAATTTAATAATATTTTATAATAATTTAATATAAAATTTATTTTATAGTAAAATTTTATAATTTTATAAATTTATATTATTTTGTTATAATTATTTTCCATTTATCATGTGTATTTGTAATGTTTTGACCTCTTGTTGATCACCTGTGCTCTCGTTCTCAAGGGCGTTTGCTGGGGCGACGATCCATGACTGTTTTAACTGGCTGTCGGTGCTGGTTTTGCTGCCGGTGGAGGTGGCGTCTGGTCTGGTGAGTTACCTGGCCAAAGTCACTGTCGGCAGCTTTCAGCTGCACAGCGGACAAGAAGCACCCGAACTACTGAAGACGATCACTGAGCCCTTCACCAGACTCATCATACAGGTGTGTGTGTGTGTGTGCACATGCAATGTGTTTTTAGACTTACTCATGTTTCTTTGAGTGATGAGATCCAGAATATTGACAGTGGCGTCTCACTCTTCTAGCTGGATAAATCAGTGATAACGGGCATCGCTCTGGGCGACGAGTCCATGAGGAATCACAGCCTCCTGAAAGTCTGGTGCAAGTCCAGCAGCTTTGTGGTAACTTTCTCCTGACACAAACATTTTTCATCCTCCAAATCTGCATATCTCATGAATTTACCCGAACTTTTACCTATTAATTCCCTTATTAACCTGAATTTTTTTTTTTTTTTTTTTTTAAGATGATGCAATTTAGTTTTATTTTAACTTGCATATATTAATTAATGAATGGATAAATGATTGAACAAACAAACAAACAAACAAACAAATACTATAATATAAACAGAAGTGCAAAATCAAAGTGAAAAAAATAAATGTTTAAATTATAAATATCATGATACTAATATAAGTTATACATAAAGTACACATTGAAAAAGATGTGAAATGTTTTAATAATAAACATAAAACAATACATAAACAAAAATTATAGACAAATAAAACAAAATAAATACTGTAATAATATTATGAATTATTAATAAAATACTAAATTAAATGTTTTAATTAATAAATTCTATAATAATATTATATATATACAGTACAGACCAAATTCACCTCATTCAGAGTTTTCTTTATTTTCATGATTATGAAAATTGTAGATTCGCGCTGAATGCATCAAAACTATGAATTAACACATGTGGAATTATATATGGAATTATATACATAACAAAAAAGTGTGAAACAACTGAAAATATGTCATATTGTAGGTTCCTTTTGCTTTGATTACTGCTTTGCACACTCTTGGCTTTCTCTTGATGAGCTTCAAGAGGTAGTCACCTGAAATGGTCTTCCAACAGTTTGAAGGAGTTCCCTGAGAGATGCTTAGCACTTGTTGGCCCTTTTGCCTTCTGTCTGCGGTCCAGCTCACCCCTAAACCATCTCGATTGGGTTCAGGTCTGGTGACTGTGGAGTCCAGGTCATCTGGTGCAGCACCCCATCACTCTCCTTCTTGGTCAAATAGCCCTTGATGCCTTCAGTGTGACTCTACAATTTTCATAGTCAGGAAAATAAAGAAAACTCTTTGAATGAGAAGATGTGTCCAAACTTTTGGTCTGAACTCTATATATTCAAATTCTAATCACTGTAATGCACCAAAATGGTTTATTTTATTTTATTTTATCCAATTATTAGAATACAGCAGTCATTTTGTGTTTAATAAAAATAACATGATGTTGAAATGCTTCACAATTCACAATTTTTCTCGATTAACAATGGGAATTTGGGTGGATAATTTGTTGAACTAACTGTAATGCAGTGTTAATTTTGACACAAAATTTTAATTTAGTTTTAGTCTTAGTCTTTTGACTATAATTCTTTTTAGTTTTAGTCAAGTTTTAGTCATCTGATTTGTTTAAATTTTAGTCGACTAAAATTGCTTGGTATTTTAGTCGTCTAAAATTGCTTGGTATTTTAGTCGACTAAAATAAGACTAAAATCAATAACAGATTTACTAGACAATTTTTTACAGCTGGTATAGGAAACAAACTTAACCAAAATATATAAAACACAAATTCAACTTCATTTCAACACAACTGTGTCTTTATTTCGATTCAAAAGCTTTTATGCAGCAACAAACACTGTCATGATAATGTAAACAATAACTAGCTGCCAATTGACCATCAATAAAAGAAACATAAAGTTAGGTCCAGGACCTTAAAGCTTACAGCTGAGCTGAACAATAAGTGCATACATTTAAAGTAAATATTTAATAAGTTGGGTGGATAAAAAAAGTAACAAGATTTTATAAGGTATTCATTTGTCTAGCAATATTGTATGTTTTAAATACTACAATATTGCTAGATTAGTATGTATAATGATAGGATGTGAACATTCACGTTTCACATGACTAATATAGAAATATTTGTGATATTGTCAACAAGTAGAACATTATAAAATATACTAAACATTAGTATTAATCAAATGTATTTATCATGATATTACGTATTAGTATTGTGCTCTCATCTAATTTGAAGAAGGGGCTATTTTACAGTACTTTTCAGTTCGTAATATTTAATGCTACAACATCTACGCACTGCACTATTCCAATTTTGCTTAGCTCAATAAATAAAAGAACATCGTTGTGAAATTACATTTGAGAAAATGTCCGGGTGGCTCGTCTGTAAATGTCTTTTCAAATTGGTTGTGTTCTTGCCACGAATGAGCGCTCCGCGTGCTTTACAGTTTGTTTTGTTTTGTTCGTCATCAAACGTGAAGTGAGCTGTGGACATTTTGTCGCTTTTTTAGACATCACCTCTTCGAATGCCGTCTTCCCGGGAGCTCATTTAAAAACTGAAAACCTTCGCTTCACGTCTCAATAAGTCAGGCTCTGATTGGTTCTCTTCTCTCATGCAGTCTCGCCTGTTCTGTTTTGCCGGTTCTTTTGCTCATTCCTCGCATCTCTCCCGTCTGCTGATTTGATTTTCGTCACAGTCTATTTTCGTCTCGTCCTTTATTCGTTGACGATAATGTCAATCAATTTAGTCATAGTTTTAGTCTCCATCAGTGCCTTCTATTTTAGTTTTCGTTTCGTTTTCGTCCGCAAAAATATATTCGTGACGAAAATAATGACGAAAATATTTAGTCAACGAAATTAACACTGCTGTAATGAAATGTCAGGATAAAGAAAAATAAGTTTTATTTATTTTAATAAAGTAATTCAGATTTTTCCCCCTCTGGTTTTGGGGTGAAATGAGACTAGGACAGGCTTTGTGAGTTTCACCCTCCTGCATTAACTTTCGTATTCAGTTCAATGCTTCATGAGTAAAGTAAAGTTTTCCTGGTCAGGTTGTGTTTGGATCGGATCTTCAGCCGCTTACAGACTATTGAGAAAACACATCTAGTCTCCAGATGATCTGCTGTCAGTCATTCTGTCACTTGTCATCCGCTCCACACTATTCTGTCAAAGTCTCATCTCTGTTCACTCCACCTGACCATATTTCACAAGAAATACTTAAACTTTTCTGCTCTGCAGTATAGTTTTCATGGAAATATTCCTCTTTCTCCCTCTCCAGTCCTCGGTGAACGTGACATCAGCTGCCGCCCAGAACTGCTCCACTGAACTGCATTGTGGGAAGGATAGTGATCTCACCTGGATCACACAGAACATCAGCTCACAGATCAACACAGAGAAATGTGAGTGTTGAAAATATGCCAGTAGTTTAATGTGAGGTGTAGGTTTAAGGGTAGGGTTAGAGTAAGAGGATAGAAAAATAAAAAATACAGTTTGTACAGTATAGAAACCGTTACGCCTGAGTCCCCATAAATCACAAACACAAGTGTGTATTTTATTTGTGTGTGTGTGTCTATACTGTATATGTATTTAGTAGCGATTTATTTTTTAAATTAAAATGTATTTTATTATTTTCTATGTGTTTATTCATTTTTGTATTTTATGTGATTTCAAATTTATTTTTCTTTCTTTCTTTCTTTTTCCCTGTCTATTTGTATTTATTAGTTTTGTTTATTTGTATTTCATGTACTTTCTATTTGTATTCATTTATTTATAGACAGAGTATTTGCTATTGAGTCATTTATCATGAACAACCTGACCTTCTGGTTACCGTTAACTTTGCTTTTGTTTGAATCTGTGTCCATTAATGCCTATACAGTATGTAGTCTTGATCTTTCCCTCTTGTTCTCCGTCTGGTTTCCACAGGCCGGCATCTGTTTGTGGACTCGGGTTTGTCAGACCTGGCGGTGGGGCTCATTCTGTTAGCCAGTTCTCTGATGGTGCTGTGCACCTGCCTGCTGCTCATCGTCAAAGTGCTGAACTCTGTCCTCAAAGGTCAAGTTGCAAAGGTCATCGAAGGGGTCATCAACACGGGTGAGCAGCCATGGGCATGAGGAGGGAGACCCGGAGAACGACAAGTCTTTCTGTAGTATTTACAATAGGGGTTACTGAAGATTTGAGATTATTTTTAATCCTTAAAAATGTCTGTTCAAAATCTTTTGACTGGTAGTGTACATATCAAATGGTAATTTCTGTGTACTGTCATTTTTGTTTTGTATAGGCACACAGCCATATGCTCTTACTATACATCAGCAGCTGTCTCTTTTGTGTCTATTTTTAACTCCCTGTAGATTTCCCGTACCCTCTCGGCTGGCTGTCGGGATATCTGGCCATGCTGATGGGAGCAGGAATGACCTTTATCATCCAGAGCAGCTCTGTTTTCACCTCGGCTATGACTCCACTCATAGGTACATCTCTAATGAATGACTTCTTCAACAGATCATCGTATTAGAAGTGACCCTGCCAACAAAAGCTCATTGTTAACATCGCACGAATGAGACGACCAGCAGGCAGCAGCACAAGATTGCTCTGAAACACATTAATAATGCATCCACCCGAGTCCAAAAAGGCTATTCATGTGTTCATACTGTAGGCCAGGAATGTAAACAACGAGAGTGCAACAGTCAAGTAAACAAAAAACAGCAGAATAAATGCCATTTTTCAGGTAAAACTATAGACATCACTGAAATGAAGTTTGAGGCAGCTGTGAAAATCTGTATTGTGTTTTCATGGTTGGATGTGCAAACACATAAAAAGAAGATTTTTGCAATAAGTCCCAGGTTCAAAAGTTATTCTTTTTTACATGATGCATTACATTTTACATGGTTATAAAACCATGTGTCAATTCAGCGTTTTTTGTTTTTTTTTGGCTGTAAATTAATGAACAGTAATAATCAGCAGACTGACTGAACTTTAATTTTTGATGCACACCCTGGTGTTTTCTTCAAATGTAGAGCAAATGTGAGCATGAACTAGTCGCTAATAGTGCTTTTGGCTCAAATTAAATATTAACTGCACCCCTGTGAAATCAGGCAAAGTGATGGTGCTTTCCCGTTCAAGTATTTCATCATCAATTTGCACCCATTACCTGGAAATTATTCATCAGCCGCCGCATGATTATGATAATTATTAACTTTTCAGCCAATGGGGATCACTCTGTGTCTTTGAGATTACAGTTACTATGGAGATCATCTTTTATTAAACCCCCTGAAGAGTTGAAGTGTCACTGGACGTATTATTAATAGCAGAAAGAGGGTTAAAAGATCATCAGCGCTGACTAAGGCTGACCTCACAGCTCGTTCCTGGAGAACATTTACATGTCCCTATAGTTTGTTTTTTTTGACATTTTCCTGCTGCATAGAAATGTCATAATTATGTGTGTGTATATATATACAGTAGTTAAGAATTGTATAATTTTATTCAATGACAAAAGTGACACTAAAGACATTCTATTTATCAATTAGTTCTTAAAAAAAGGATAATGGTTTCTACAAAATGCGAAGGCGCGCATCTGTTTTCAACCTTGAGTAGCAAATTAGCATATTAAGATTGAGATGAAAAATTCAGCTTTGCATCACATAAATAAATGACATTTTAAAATATATTCACATAGAATACAGTTCTTTTGAATTGTAAAAATATATCCCATTATTGCTATTTTTACTGTATTTTTGATACAGCCATAGTAAGCATAAAACAAATTTCGAATATTAAGTTGTCACAAAGGCTGCATCTCATTAACTACGAAGTCCAGTTTCACAAACTGCTGATACCCTATCATCCGTTTTGTAAGTTGGTTTCAGATATCTAGATCTCAAACCAAAAGACTCATGCTTCATATCATTTCTTGGACAAAAGCCCTTTTGATTGCTGTATGTTCGTCTCTGACTCCTGCAGGGATTGGCGTGATCAGTCTCAATAGAGCGTATCCTTTGACCTTGGGCTCCAACATTGGCACTACCACCACGGCCATCCTCGCAGCTCTCGCCAGCCCCAGAGAGAAGCTTCCTGCTGCATGCCAGGTACCACAATAACACACAGCTATTAGCTACTGACAAATTTCAGTTATCTAAAATTGTCACACCTATTGCGCCTTATCAAAAATTCTGGGCAAATCTGCTTTCTTTTCCAACTAGATGATGATGAAATTTTATCTTCTGGACACATGCCACTTTTCTTCATTAATGCATTTGTTTACGCATTTTTTAGTGTTGCTTGCTTAGTCATACTGAAGATTTGGGGTTTGTTTCGATCCCTTAACACAAGTATTGAACTCAGAGCTTAACATGTTCTGCTTCATTTGTTTATGAATCATGTCATGAATAACTAAAGCTTTTCAGTATGTTGAAGAGAGGTGTACTGTACTGGTAAAAATCTCATAGACTTACATTGGGTACATGCACTAATTATCCTAAATCAGAATGAATCCAATCCCACTTCAGATGTTTATATGAACCTCAAATGCAGTGTGATTCACATTCGTTTAAACGTGCATTACATGTATTACAGTCGTCAAGGAATTATTTTTGTCTTGATGCCCAAAAAGAAAGTTAACAGATGTCAGAAGAGATTTATATATATATATATATATATATATATATATATATATATATATATATATATATATATATATATACACACACACACACACACACACACACACACACACACACACACACACACACATATACAGATATTGAATAAATGTTCAGTCACATCCACTGACTGACATATGGACATTTGTAAACCAGTTTGGTTAAAAAGCAATTTTCTTATTTGCTATTTTTGTCTTGTTTTCCATCTAAACATCCTTAAGTCAAGATACTTTAACTTGAAAAGCAAAATGACATAAGATATTAACTCGTGTTTTCTGAAAATAAGTTTATTAAAACAAGTTTTTTATTTTTAAAAAAAAAATATATATATATATTTGCTAATGGGGCTAAAAAAAACCAACCAAAACAAGCAAAAAAAATAATAATTTTTTTTTCATTTAGATTATTTTTTTTCCACTCCATTGGCAGATTTGGTTGTGGTTTTAAGTTTAAACTCACTTAATCTTAATAGATTTGTCAGAAAACAAGACTTGATGTCTTGCATAATCTAGTTTCTTAAATGAATGTGTCTTGATCTAATAATGTTTAGATGTTTGTGAAAAAAAAGCCAAAAATTCTAAGAAAATTTAAATTTGCAGTGTACAGAAGACAATAGTTTCATCATCCTGGTGAATTTAGTTCAAGCTTTGTTCTTATCCAGTCAGCGCAGTCAAATGGATAATACGAAATATTAATATTTAAACAAATTTCAAGTACTGAATATTTAAAAACATCTACAGCCCGCACTCACACAAGTGAAAAATCTTGTTTGCTTTATTCTTTTACTCTCATATTCCCTCTAGATTGCCTTGTGCCATTTTTACTTCAATATTTTTGGGATTTTACTGTGGTACCCAGTCCCGTTCACGCGTCTGCCCATCCGTATGGCGTCTGCGCTGGGTGAACGCACTGCCAAGTACCGCTGGTTTGCTGTGCTTTACCTTCTGGTGTGTTTTCTGCTGCTGCCTTGCCTCGTGTTCGGCATCTCTCTGGCCGGATGGCAGGCCATGGTCGGCATGGGTGCGCCGTTCGCAGCGCTCACCATCTTCGTCCTCCTGGTCAACCTGATGCAGTCCCACAGCCCCACGCACCTCCCGAAGACCCTGCGCAGCTGGGACTTTCTCCCGCAGTGGATGCACTCTCTCAAACCGCTCGACAAGCTCATTACCAAAACAACGGCGCTGTGCTGCAGCCCGGCTCGACTTAATGACCCAGATGTGGTTGTAGTGACTCCAGACACAACAAACATCAAGCCAGAGTCAAAGAAACAAAGCCAACAGTGGTATGACAACCCTGCCCTGTCCTTACCTGAGGAGATTTCCTCAGAGCCAAGAGTGTTTAGACTTAAAGGGCTAGAAAGATGCAACAGCACGCCATTGTAGATGTGTAGTCTTTCCAAAATAGACCATCATGGTCTAAATGGCCAGTCGCAGATTTATTCTCTAGTCCAAAACCTAGTGAGCTGCTTATGTAGACAGCATTTTAAGACGGCATATGCATGAATGCACCACCTAAGATATTGTTTTGCGCAAATTCTAAGATAGAATCTCATAATGCACTGCAACAAGCTCAAATCTATCCAAGATGGCAGCCAAATGTAATTAAAAATGGACTACTATATCTGTTTTTTTCCTATGCTTATTAGAGTTTATATGCAAATTTAAATGCTGCATTTATTTGATCAAAATATGGTGAAATATTATTACAATTTAAAATATCTGTGTTCTGTTTGAATACATTTCAAAGTATAATTTTTTTCTGTGATGCAAAGCTGAATTTTCAGACACATTACTCCAGTCTCCAGTGTCACATGATCCTTCAGAAGTCATTCTGCGGATTTGCTTCTTTATAGCAGGTTTACTAGGTTTTGGAACAGATGCTTAGTTTTACATCTGGTGCTCATTCAAATTCTAAATGCACTTTTTGAACAAATCAGTCTAATTGTATTCACAATAATATTTCCACAATAGGTTCAGAGAATTATATGAAGCTTCATCTCGAGGCCATTGTGTCTCTGAGGAATCTGGGTGAACATCTTTTGCTGTTTTGTCCTGCAGTCATGCACGAATGTTTATTTATCTGCAGCGCTATGTAAATCTCGCTGAATAAGAGGTTTGAAAGTCTGCATTGACAGACGGGATCTGTATGGCACAAACATAATAACTCAGGGCCATCCCATCATGCCTTGTGCTATTAAATATGCAGATATTAAAATGCAAATAGTTTGCTTTTCATTTCCTTGCATAATGTCAATGAAAGAATGGACCACATGGAGTATAACTGGAAAATAGTTTGTTTTAAGTATTAAACCTTCTCCAGTGTTTTGCATGCAAGTTCATTTTAAAGCAAATATTTGCTCTATTTTCCGAATGTAAAAATTGCAAGAAAAGTGTTTTGATTTGGAGTAGTCTCCAACAAGAAACAAAAAAAATTAATTAAGGATTTGTTCATACAGTGAAAAACACATCATTATAGATAAATGATAAGAAACATACAAGCATACTTGTTATTTTGTGGTGTAATGTTCTTCTACCCCAGCAGGGTACTGTTTGACACATTTGTTGTATGATGCACTCTGTTTCTCATGCTATTTTTTTTTTAAAAAGGTATATGTACATTATGCAGTATTCAGGAAGTTCCCGTGTGTAAATTCCCAGGTAGCGCCTCATGCTAGGGTCGGTGTGACAGGCTGAGCGCTAATTATCTGGAGACTGTGGAGATGACATTTCAGGTGTTTTTATAGGTACATTGACTCACAGAAACGAACACAAACACACACATAGTCTGCCATTGAGATAAATGGGAATGCTAATGGATAGCGCTCTCCGGGGTGTTATGGACTTCCTTTGCTGATACTGTAGTTAATAGTTGGGGGTGTGTAAAAAACTCATTTAATAGCAGTGCCAGAAGGTATGGAACATGCAGACCACATAAGGAAGTTTGAGGGCTGAGTGCAAGTATTTTTCATTTAAATGACGGGCATTGCCATAATATACAACTTAAAACAAATTATATGGTCTTTTACACTTTTCTGGTTCTGGATAACCATAACCTTCATTTCACTTTCAGACGTAAAAGAGAAGTCAGTTAAATAACTTACTAAATTAGAATATTATACTGCATGTCCAAACAGCTGATAAAAACATCACAATAATCCAAAAGTAATCCACACGACTCCAGTCCATCAATTAATGTATTGTGAAGTGAAAACTCTTTGTAAAAAAAAAACTTTAACTTTAAACTGTCACTTCCATCTAAAATATGTCTATAATCCATAATATTGTGTCCTCCAATGAAAAAGAGCATCTAAATATCCTCTCACCCACATATTTGTTTAGAACAGATTTTCCTTGTACACAGAGCTTGATCTGTGCACATTTCTCTCCTGAATCAGACAAGATGACTCATAATTATTCAACGGTTTAAAGTTAAAACACCTTAATGATGATGGATTTGTTTCATATTGTAAAATCTTTTTTCCAACTGTTCGACCTCTCATCCTGACGGCACCCATTTACTGCAAAGGATCAATTGGTGAGCAAGTGATGTAATGCTGTAGAAACAAACCTATCTACATCTTGGATGGACTGGAACATTTTCAGCAAATTTTCATTTTTTGAGTGAATTATTCCTTTTAATATCCATGGATCAGTTCTTAGGACGCAAATCCAACTCAAACATTTTCGATGAAAAATTGCAGTTGAATCCACATCCAGGCTTAATCTGTGATCATAAATAGGGTCTGAACAAAGGCTCTTTTATGTTTTAGGTCAGGGAGTCAAAGATCTTATTTAAACCAAATGTTAGAGGGTTTTTCTTGGTAAAAACACATAGAAACATGACATGTTGAGGCAGCACTGTATCATGTGTTCATAGATGGAAGATTAAGTAGTGTGTGTGAAGGATGTAACATCATTTTAATTAACTGTCTGCTTGTCCAGGGCTTATAATGTGACTTCTAGGTACGCGAATGAAAGCTCAAGATAGGCTTCAGTCAAATGAAATGGAAGCAATCAAGGTGAGAATGTATTAAATGATAGAAGTCTTTTCTGAGAGGAGGAAATTGTGGGATTTTTTACATTTCTAAATAAATCTGTCACTGATCTTTGCTTATTAGATTATCATCTTTCCAAGTGAATAGCAAACAGCGATAAGTCCTTGAACAGGCTGTAGGAGTCTCGAGCATCTTTTGGTGTCTGACTTTGCAATTTGCAGCCTTTTCATGGAAAGATAAATTCCTGAGAGTGTTTCTGCTCGCCGCAACAGCTCTGATGATAAAAGCTAGGAAGCTGCAATAGAAAAACAAGTTTATGATGAATCTCCTACGTTTCTGAAGAAAAACACAGCTGTTATCTTAAGATTACCTAAATGTATAAATAGGCAGAAAAGCCATTACTAATATTTCACATACTGGAGACATTGTACATGTTGAAGATGCATTTTCAGAGCTCACAAGAGAATTATATGCATTTTCTTCATGAATAATGCATAATGTCATAAGAAAAGAAGATACATGCACAGTATGTTTTTGGCAGATGCTTTCATCCAAAGTGATTTGCAGTGCATTCAGACTATATTATTTGATCAGTGTGTGACCTTGACCTTAGCTATAGCCAGACCAAAAGCTTTCACCTTCAATTACACTGTAATGGATGGCTGTGGACAAGCACTTTATTTGAGAGATAGTAATGTTTAATGCAGCATTTTTAAAAGGGACGCCATAAAACACACTCACATCTCTTCGCTAATGAGTGCTACTTTTACCTCATAAATGTTAAGAGGGTTATGTAATCAGTGTTGCGCTGAAATCATCTTTCCATACATCTACTAAGAGGGGACAGGTGTTGTCTAACTACACACACATGCTGCAGTGTTCAGGATCTGTTCCAAAACGAAGAAGCTGTCTGTATTACTGCCATGGCTCGAAAGGTCATCTTTATTCCAGTGTACTCCTACTGTAAATGTTCACAAGCTTTTAACTCATTTATATCTTTGATGACTCATCTTGCACTACACCGATTTTTGACCAATTAGATGATCCATAGAATAAAATCTCCCTCCAACAAATACAACCTGCACCCAACTGGCAAATGGCAAATCATTTTACTTAATGAATTTGATTTGTCCTTCCCAAAATTCCTGTTTCAAAAGGAAACAAGAAAAATAGGAAAAAGCTTCACCATCAGATAATTCACCGACGATGCCAAAAAAAAAAAAAAAAGATACCAAAAAGCAATTATTATAATAGTTCAGTGTAGATAAAAAGCCCCTTCCATCTGATATTTAGCTGCTGAGCATGGACTTACTTTAAAATATATTAGAAAAAGTACTGTATATATATATATATATATAAGTATGTGTATGAGTGTGTCTCGTATGCTCATTAAAACCACATTTATTTGATAAAATAAAAAATATGTTGAATCACACTAATAATAAAAAAAAAAGAAATAAAAAAAACATTGCATTTAGATTCAAACATATTTTACACAAACTTTCATTATTGAAAATTCAATCATCCATATTCACCTTCCAGACTTCACTTCCAAAATATTTAAAAATACAGCCTATAA
The DNA here is from genome assembly GCF_023724105.1 of Carassius gibelio. Taxonomy (NCBI): domain Eukaryota; kingdom Metazoa; phylum Chordata; class Actinopteri; order Cypriniformes; family Cyprinidae; genus Carassius; species Carassius gibelio. The sequence continues at coordinate 10,703,422 of NC_068409.1, forward strand.
TATTCATCAGACACAGACAAAGTTTTTAAATATTCACTTCCACAAATTCAGTGGTTCAATTTGGGCAGAGAATTAAAACATTGCACATCCAGGAACTGCAGGAATAGCAATTAATAATTTCTTTCAAAAACAAACAAAAACCAGTAGTAGAAATAATATGTTTGTATGACGTGCTGAAATTCTTCTCACAGAGCGTTCAGAATTGGTCGTTTTCAAGGTTCTATTTCTGTTAGAATGCTGCTTAAGAAGACAGCTGCCTATTTAGACAACAGACAGACTGCTTGCTAGGTTTTGATTCAGAGCATACAGCAACTCTTGAGTTACATAACAGAGTGAAATGAGGCAAAGTTGCATGCAGTCCTTTAAATGAAGCAACGTTCTCAGTTCCTCGCAAACACGCTGCTTGTGAACACACACAACTCCAAGCAAAAGCATATGTGCATACTAATCAGTCCTCACTGTGAAGTAGTAAATTTGATTACACGTTTGATGAGCACCTGGAGGAACAAATTCGAAAGCCCTTTATTGATTGTTTATGAAACCAATATTTCATTAAATGTAAAACTAATATTTATCAGCATCTGGGATAAATGTCATGGAAGAGTGTGCATGTGCAGCATGTGACATTTTTTTCAGAGAATAAACCACCATATTCATTTGATATTTTTTGTAAGGTTAATAGGATAAGACAATCTGAATTCTGATCATTTTTATGGGCATTCAGAATGCTATTGGGCTGCTTTCAGTCGTACAAAAGCAAGTTTATACCTGTCGTCATGCCATACGCTCTCTCTGTCTTTTAGATTCAGTTTGTAAGTGCTGCTACTGCGTGTTACGGTCTGTTTTATACTTCTAGGCCTGTCCATGTCGTGACAGTAGGTCACGGCTAAGTGTGTGTCTCTGTCATTTCAGCCTCATTTGCACTGTCACTAAACACACAACACTGTTTTTATTTGTCTGCTGTAAATGGCCCAGGCAGTTGAAACAGCTCTGCTGGATACCAGCCTGTGTTTTTCTCCAAAACCACTAAAATAGAGACCGTTTAGAAGATAGAGACCAAGTTAGGTAAATTTGGACTTATTTTGATTGTTTTCTTGCATAGACGTAGTAAAACAAAAAAACAGTTACTAAGGGAATTATTTAAAAGAATAGTTCAAGCAAAAATGAAACAAATTCTGAAAATGTACTCACCCTCAGTTGATCGAAGATGTAGATGAGCTTTGAGAAATTTAGCATTACATGACTTGCTCACCAATGGATCATCTGCAGTGAATGGGTGCCGTCAGAATGAGAGTCCAAACAGCTGATAAACACATCACAATAATCCACAAGAAACCCACACCAATCCAGTCCATCAATGGACATCATATGAAGCAAAAATAATTAAAGTTTGAAAGAAATAAATGCTTGTTTTATTTTATTTAAAATCATTTTAAGTCTAGCTCAAGTTTGCTGAATCTGCTTTATTGAGCTAAACATTAAACCAACTTTGGAAGTAGCTTCTTCCCTACATAACTTACCCAAAATACATGTTCTTGGCAGGATTTTTAAATAATTGATGTGCTTCAGGGGCAATTAAATACACCCCAACAGGCTAATCAGAGATCATTTTTGTGGTTTAGCTAATCCCAGTTGAGGTTTGGTTCTGTTTAAAGGTTTTTTTCTTTTTTTGACCCATTAAATTGTGCCATTCTCATCCAATATAACTGAACCAAAAAATTGGTGCATGCCAATAAACTTGTATAGGGATGTTGTGCAAGCGCTCATGAATCAGCGCACAGTCTCAGACTTGATCAACTCAGGACTCAAATAAATACATATTGATTTAATTATTACATAATTAGTTGGTAAATTAATTAATAAATTATTAATAAAGTTATTTTAGGAGAATTTTGCTCTCTTTTGCATGTGAACTTGACCAGTTTGACACAATTTGTGAATGTAAGTGATGTTAACATGCATTAATTTGTTTATGATATCAGTGGCTTTAAACACATTTGGAATATGATATCACGGTGTTATAATAACCATGTGCTGTGGTTTCAGACTTAGTTTTGACATGTCCTTCACATCTTAATTCCTCAGTTTGTTATTTTTTGGAGTGAAAAGTTTTTCAGCTCAGAGCCAAATAAACATTCTGGACAGCCTGAACAGTTTGTTCTTGAGATGTTCTTGGTCTTGTGCCTAACCTTTTGCATTTTGAACAGCTGTTCAAAATAAGGCACACGATTATATGACTATTGTACGATTGTATTGTTGCTCTGTGTTTGCAAACACAAGCTTGTGTGTTTGTATATGCCTGGATTCAGCACTGATGCATTGGAAGCGTCAGAGTCATTAATCAAAATAAAGTAAATTATTTGCATGAAGCAAAATCACCAAATAGACTTCTCATTTTGTGATGTGCACTGGTTGACTGTGTCACTCACCACCAGTGCTAGGCTGTTGTGGTTAGTTGCCAGAATGTTGCTATGCAAGGTGTTCAGTGTTTTTTTTTTATGTTGCTAGGTTGTTCTGGGTAGTTGCTAGGAAGTCTCTAATATCTCTAAATTGTGAAGACAACAATACTGCATCCTATTATTGAATAACGACATACTATTACTTTAAATACTTTACATCTCACAATTACAAGTTTGTGTAAATTCCAATCTAACTATTCCAAGTTTAACATCTAAATCCCAAGTTTAACATCTAAATCCCAAGTTTAAAACTCAAAATCTCACAATTCTGAGTTTACACCTTAATCCCATTTTCAGAATTGCAAATTCACATTTCACACTTCCGAGTTTACCTTTGACAATTCTGAGTTTATGTATCAATCCTTATCTCACAATTCCTAACTGACATTGGATAATTCCGAGGTTACATCTCTCAAATCTGAGTTTATGCCTTAATCCCATTTTCACAATTTAAAATTTACATTTCATTCTTCTGAGTTTGCATCTCACAATTTTGAGTTTGTCTAAATCCCAATTTTACAATTTCCAGTTTACATTTCACACTTCCAAGTTTACATCTAAATCCCAATTACACAATTGCAAGTTTACGTCTCACAATTCCGATCTCACAATTCTGAGTTTACATATCAATATACTCACAAATACAATACTGTATTTTTTACTTCTACAACAGAATACGAACAAAGAACAAAATTACTATGTTGTATTTCACAATTCAGATTTTATTTCAGACAAGTATGAACTTATATTTTGCAATTCTGATTAGTTTTTTCTTCTTCTCAGAACTGCCAAAAAATGTGAGATTAAAATGTTGCAATTTCTAAAATTATTTTATTTACTTTGTCCTGTAGCAGAAACAGGCCTCCATTTTTCTGAAGAACAGTGAGACAAACAAGAGAAACATGACCGACTATATATATATATATATATTACATACATACTCCTGTTTCTTTCTTTTTCAGTGTCTTTTTCTTTTCTTTCTTCGTTGCATTTTCTTTGAATCAAACTCTTCTCTAGCTCTTGTTTTCAGCTCTTCTCGAATGTGCAGGGTCTCCTCATGCCAAACAGGGTAAGAACATTGTGTTGAGCAGTGGGATCGTTTCACAGCCGCAGTGCTTCTTATTTACACTCTATCTAGCACTGCTGTGAGTGCAACCGAGCACAGAAACAAAGCAGAGCTCTACCAGCCCTGGAGTTTATGTCTGCAAGAACAAACAGAAATTAAAGTATCCCACGTCTCCATATCCTTTGCCCTTGTTTGTGTTGGGCAGATGCCAACACAGGGAGGCAGAATAATACAGTGAACAATTTCTTTACAGTGTCGAGTGTTAACCTTTACCGTCTCTTTTAACCGTCTCTGGCACACGAGGGATCCTAAATGCTGGAAATAAAGAGGTTGTGTTCTTTGCTTCAGGGAAAATTGAACTTTTTCGATATAAGGTTATCATCAAAGTTTAATATTTAGTGGGTTTTTAAATATCTTACGCAATTGTGTTTCATTGGTCCGAAACCCTTCAGCATTTTACTATTCGATAGGTTCTGATTGGCTGTGAATGTGGCACTTTTGTTTTCAGTATGTTTTCTTGATGGAAACTTGCTTGTGGATTATTGGGTTGTTTTTATGAGCTGTTTGGACTCTCATTATGATGGCACCCATTCACTGCAGAGGATCTTGGTGAGCAAGTGATGTAAGGCTAAATTTCACCAAATCTGATAAAGAAACAAGCTCATCTACATCTTAGATGGCCCGAGGGTTGAATAATAATTTTGGTTGAACTATTGCTTTAAATACTACAGTACTATTTTAAAGTTGAAATCCTGCTATTAGTCTTTATCTTTCTTTGGCTCTCACGGATGTGCCGTCTATGACATACAGTATAAACAATCAGTTTTAATCGACAACTTAATTTTTTGGCTCAAACATAGAGAGGGTGTGTTATGCATTAGCATCCTGCACATTGATTCCCAATGAGCCAATCACACATGCTTATGCACTCAGATGAATGCATCACACTCTTAATTTTTCATTGGTTGACTGTAACAAATGAAGCTTGGCTAAAGGCCACGGCAAGGGTCCAAGATAACAGCTAATAGCTGGAATTGCAGCAGGGGATTGTCAGATGTTTAGTATTCTGTTTCATTTACTGTTTTTATTAATTTATTCTACCAATGATGATTACAGATGGAACTTAGTATATAGTGTCAACCCAAAACATTTAATACAATGTGGTTTATTTTTGAACAGGTGCATCTAAAAAAATAGAATATCATGGAAAAGGTCTTTATTTTTTTAAATTGAATTAAACAATCCAAACTTTCTTATATTGTAGATTCATTGCACACAAACTGAAATATTTCAAGAGGTTTTTTTTTTTTTTTTTTTTATTCTGATGGTTACGACATACAACGTAAAAATACATACAAAAACATCTAAAAAAAAAAATTTAATATTCCATTTTGAGCTTGATTAGTTTGCTTAATTTTGAGTATAATACTGGGTTAGTTTAGAACATGCAAACACAATTATGGGAAAGACTACTGACTTGACAGTAGTCTTCAACACCCAATCATCAACACCCTGCACAAGGAGGGTAAGCCACAGAAGGTCATTGCTGTATCAAAATGTATTCATAGACAGTTGATTGGAAATAAAAATGTGATAGGAAAAGGTGCCCAAGCTTCAGGAATAATCACAGCCTTGGAAAGAATGTCAATAAAAGCAGATTCAAGAACTTTGGAGAGCTTCACAAGGAGTGGACTGAAGTCGGAGTCAGTGCATCAAGAGTCACCACACTCAGACATCTTCAGGAAAAGAGCTACAGCTGTCACATTCCTAGAACCAAGCCACTTCTGAACCAGAAAGAAAACGTCAGAAGCATTTAACCTGGGCTAAGGAGAAACTGTTGCTCAGTGGTCCACAGTCCTCTTTTCAGATGAAAGTAAATTTAGCATTTCATTTAGAAATCAAGGTCTGGAGTCTGGAGGAAGACTGGAGAGGCGCAGAATCCAAAGTCCAGTGTGAAGTTTCTGAAGTCAGTGATGATTTGGGTGCTGTGACGTCTACTGGTGTTGGTTCATCGTGTTTTATTAAAGGTCCCGTTCTTTGTGATCCCATGTTTTAAACTTTAGTTAGTGTGTAATGTTGTTGTTAGACTATAAATAATATCTGTAAAATTATAAAGCTCAAAGTTCAATACCAAGCGAGATAATTTATTTAACAGAATTTGCCTAAAACAAACGCCCAGTTTGGACTACATCCCTCTAGTTCCTGCAGTAATGATGTCACTAAAACCGTTTTTTTGACTAATCTCCGCCCACATGAATACACAAACAGGGGGCATGGTCTTGTTGTGCTCCAAAGGAGGAGAGGAAGAGTTGCATTTGTGTTTGTCAGCGATTAATCAGCGATTAATTCCATCAGGTGCGTGATTTCACATAAAGCAGCTGTTACTACAGAGAGCCATTGTTAATAGAGAAGATGCGCAAATCCACTTCATTTTCAGCGTTTATTGGTGCATCTTCTCAGTTAACAACGGCTCTGTGTAGTAACAGCTGCTCTATGTGAAATCACGCACCTGATGGAATTAATCGCTGATTAGAGAACCGGCTTTACTGACGAGATGCGCATTAACGATTGGCCGATCGTGATCGGAGCACCCCTATGTAAAACTATGTGCAGCTCATTTTGCTGAGGACAGCTTGCTGAGGACAACTTTCTCAATCAGTTTAATGCCGGATTTGCAAAAAGATTATTCTAGAAAGATGGAGCAGTTCCCTCTTTGTCTGGAGAAGGCGTTGTTTATGGACCACAACCGGTAAGTGTATTTTATTATTTAACTTGGTGCGTTTAATAGTTTCTGTAACTTATTACAAAAAGGGCAATGCTGTTTAGCTTTGTTAACTAGATGGTAGGGCTGTGCAAAAAAATCAAACGCGATTTTCATGCGCATCTCGTTAGTAAAAACATTCTGTTATTATAAGTACATCTCCAGCACGTGCGTTCTTTTACTGTCTATGGTTCAGATCAGGATTGCCAGGTTTTCAAAACAAATCCTGCCCACTTGTTTCTCAAAACTAGCCCAATCGCGTTTCCAGGAGGGCAGCCTGCGCTCAGCTGGTGTAGAATCACAACACAGGTACCGCTGGTCCAATCAGAAGTCGTTACGTATTTCTGAAGGAGGGACTTCATAGAACAAGGAAGTCATCAGCCCGTTTTTATGACAGTGAAAACAGCGGTATACAGATGAGTGAATTGTGTGAAAATACTGGGTTTTTTTTACACGCGAAACATGAACACAATCAAAGCTTAAAAAAAAAAACCTGAAAAACTTGACCTTTAAGTCCAAAGTCAATGCAGCCATCTTCCAAGAGATTTTGGAGAACTTTATGCTTCCATCTGCTGACAAAGTTTATGGAGATGCTGATTTCATTTTCCAGCAGGACTTTAGCACCTGCCCACAGTGACAAAACCACTTTTTACAATTAAATTATAAAAAAAAATTGCATTAATTCAGATTAAAAAAAAATTACAACATAAAGTCTATTGCATTGCCACAAAATATAGTGATCTCTTAAGCACGGCATCATCTAGCAAAACGTATAAATTGAATTCTAAATTAATATTATGTGGCTTATTGGTACTATACCAGCTGGTTCACATTAAATTATGTTATTTCCCAAACCTAAAGGTGAATCTCATCTAGAAGGTTCCCTCAGGGTCATAAAAATAATGAATTCCTCAATAAACATGCTTAAAATTCCAAACTGCAAGTTCTTTTCTAAAAACATGCCAGTGACAGGTTTAATATTAATGCACATATGGATGTGCGGAACATTCCAGGAGGGCAGATGGGATGTGTAGAGATTTCATGCTGGATTTCCTTGAAAATGTAAATTCCATGAGGAAGAGCATGCACCTTTGTGAGACATAAAGGTCAGTGAATGTCTTTAACTATGAGCACGTGTGAGAGTGTGACAAGCTGTTCGCTGCATCAAAAATTTGGAGAAATATATTACATCAAGTGATCATCAGTGGTTCTTCTGCGCTGAATGGGTGCCTTCAGAACCTCAGAGAGTTTTATTTTAACACTGATTGTAGTGAATTGTAGTTCACTATGAATTTAGTCTCTTTAAATCTCATTCTTTCTTCAGCATATTCAAATTCGTGTGCCTTATTTTGTTACAACATGTCAGAATCAATAACATTTGCCATCAATAACATAAAATCTGAATGTGAATGATATTTTGGCGTTTCAGTGGAGAGGAAGATTTACATTTCATTCTGTTCCTTACATAAAGGTATCACATGACTTCATAATATAGTCATGTGGGAGTTTGTGGTGTTTTGACCTTTATAGAGCTTGATAGCTGCGATTACTAATTGTCCTTGTATAGAAAAGAACAGCTCAGAATTTCTTAAAGGGGTGGTTGATAGCTTTTTTTTTTTCTAGACGTGATTGTTTTTTATTGGGTGCAGTCTAAAATGTGTTACTGCTTCGTAAAAAATAAACTTAAAAAAAACTTATTTTCACATAATTTACCTTTATTCTACATCGCTTTGTCTCCTGTCCTTTGAACACTGCCTTGATTTCCTGTTTTTATGAAGCCACTCCCTCAGAAATACATGAAGGGCTCAGATTGGTTAGCTAGCCACTTAACCACCTGGTGTGCATCTAAACATCAGGCCCCTCAGCTCAGTGGCGTCATCAATATTGCTTATCAGTTTGGGCATGATTGAGACCCAGAGAATATTAGTGATGAGGATTGCGCAGAACCTGTGAAAGCACATGGCCCTTAATGGTATGTTTTTTGTTTTTTGTTGTCTCATATTTCTAGACACGCTGTTATTTGTAAATGTTACTACTTATGTTAGCTTTTAATATATGGTTTTATCCTAATTAAAGTTGTAATGCAGCACAGCAGCCGCATATATAAGTCCATGCGCAATGGAGTGCAGTGCAGAGCGTGTGCAGAGCAGGGGGATGCTAGGAACATGATTTAGAACCGCTGCTTTAGAACATTTATAAAAAAAAATTGTGAATCCATTAAAATCATTAGAAGACAGAATCGCGATTCATATAGGAATAGATATTTTTGTGCACCCCTAGTTTTGAGGGCATGGCAACAACTCTTCCTCTTCTCTATAGCAGCACAACAACGCCCCTTTGTGGCATGTTCCCGAGGGGCGGGGTTTATCAGGGTTTTTGACATCACAAACCCGGGAAGTTACTTGTTGTAGTCCTTATTTTTGTAGGCATTACACTGGCATAATTTTAAAAGTCATATCTTCGTTTACATTGAACTTTCAGCGTCGTTACTTTTCTAGCTATTGTTTATGCTCAAACAGCAACATTATACCCTAACCAATGTTAAAAAAGTGAAATTGCAATCAACCGCCCCCTTAAACATGTGATCCTCGCAAGAAATTATACATGATACAGGATGAAGAGATGTAGGGGCTGCAAATTAAGTAAAATCACATTTGCGGAAACTATCCGCAATTACTAAAAACTATTCAAGAGAGTATGCAAAGTATGTTGTTTGTATTCCTGCAGGGCATTAAACACTGTGATTTACAGAGGATGTGATGTAAGCAGATGTCTTATATATATATATATATATATATATATATATATATATATATATATATATATATATATATATATATATATATAACTTTATATTTCAACGCTTTGATTTCCCTGGAGCCATTTCTATGATTGAGATATTGAAATGAATGGGCTGATGGAGATGTGGGTGTCTCTAAACATCCTGTTTCCGGGACACGGCTGCCCTTTGCGCATGCAGCAATTCTCTGACCCTGAAATGCATCTAGTCTGATGTGTGACGGTCTTTATCAAACCGTATAAATGATGCACACATCCCTGTTGGACAGCCTAACCCGCAGCAGCTATTGGCATAACAACATGCAGATGAAATCTGCAGAGAGAGAAGTTTTAGAAGCAAGACCTTTAAAGACATACATAATTTATGCTCGCTGTGTTTACATCTAGAACACATCCGAGTGCAACGTGTGTGTTTCTGACCTTGAGAGCAGCTGTCAGGGGATTGAAGTGAAGTTCATAGTGTGTAGCTTCATGGGAAAGGCAGTGAAACTTATTTGAATTGAATTACTCAATCATTAAATGTAACTGCATTTTCTACAGTTAAGTACATTGTATTTTGCCCGCATGCACAAAGTATACTCATGTATAAAGCAATGTATAAAAACGATAACAAATCTTGTTTATATTGTCTCAAATCTCATGCATTCTCATATATATCTTTATCTTCATACATACTGCATATACACATAATTTGATATATAGCAAATCTTAATTGCCTGTTTTCTTTATTTTGCAAAATGTTGCTATATTATTAGCCAGCTATATAATGTTTAATAGAAAAGTACGTCCAACTTTATTCTCATAAATTGTTTGGAATGACATGAGGTATAACTGAGGTACAAGCTGTAAAGGCACAGCCCTATTCTGGAAAAAAGGGCGGGGAAAGCAGCTCATTTGCATTTAAAGAGACATGCACGGAAACGGCGCGTTACTGCTTCCACTCAAAATAGGTATTTTCAAAATGATATAATACATATCTGTGGGGTATTTTGAGCTGAAACTTCACAGACAAATTCTGGGAACTCCTGAGACTTACATTCCAAATCGTAAAAGGGACATAATAGGTGCCCTATATTAGAAACATTAACCACACAATTTCTGTATTATTCTGTATTACTATATTATTAACCATACAAATTTTCTGTAAAGCTCATTTGAAATAGCCTATAAAAATGTATACATTTGACTTGCCTTGAACACCTTGGGTGATTTGGGTGGTTGCCAGGGTTTTGCTATGGGCTTGCTAAGGTTAATGAAAAGTCCTAATTTATGCACCAACATTAATAAAAAGTAAAGTGTTATGGATTTGATGATTAATCCAGCATTTGAGAAGGAGTAATTATGCTTGCCTTTGCCAATAGGAACTACTAATAAGATCTGGCATATGGATGAAGACAGCATGAATTATTGAAGCCACTCTCTCTCCATGTCTCTGTACTCTTTCAAAAGATACTAATATATAATGTGTATAATATATAATATAATGTGTACCGCTTATTGGTAAATAAAGTAGATAAATGTAGTTTTTAGCTTTTGTATACCTTGTGATACTGCCCCACAGTGCTTGATAGTAAACTCAGTGGATTTTCCTGAATTGAAATTATTTTTATCAAGAGTCTGAATACAGAGGGATACAGACTTTATGTTCTAAAACCTTTTCTCCACTTAAAGGAGGTTTAATACAGCTTCAGGTCACTGAACGAGATTGTGTTTGTCCTTCACATTTCTCTCCCAGTTAACATTTTCCAGGTTTAATTTGTTGTCTTGATCTTGCTTGGTCTAAGCGGAGTTACAGACCCGAAACCACAATAATTTACACAATACTGAAATGTTTTCTGCAAAGCAAGCGCCATACTGAAAAGAGTTTTAATGCTTGTTTTATGCTGTGTAAACCTCAGTATGCAGTATTGGCATCTTTCTTGCTAGTTAGTCCTGCTGGATGAGGCAAGTATCACTACCACTACTGCATACTAAGCAACACAAGCCTTATGAATATATTAGGACTAGATCAGGAAGTTCTGGGACAATAAGCAACCAAGCTCTAGATGAAGCTGTAAGTCGTTCAACAGGAGGATTTTAACTCTGGAACATTTGGTGCTTTCAGTTGTAACGGCCACACTTGCTTGATTTAAACGTTTTAAAAAGGCAAAACAAAAGGCTGATTTGCATTTTGACAGAGATGTTAATGGACACACTTAAATGATGTTTATTTTACACTGGTATCCTTGGAGACTCCAGGGGAAGATAAAATATTTGATAGGTCTCTGTACGCTTCACACACAGAACGAATAAATAATAAAAATTAACAGCAAAGATTTATAATAATTATGTATATATATATAATTACATATATGTATAATTACAAAAGATTTAAATTTTAAAGAAATGTGGTTCATTTGAACTTTCTTTTCATCAAAACAAAGTTAGACACAGAACTTTTTTTCAACACTTATAATAATCAGAAATGTTTTATGAGCATTAAATCAGCAAATAAGAATGATTTCTGAAGGATCATGTGACACTGAAGACTGGAGTAATGATGCTGAAAATTCATTTCTGCATCACAGGTATAAATTGCATTTTCACATTTCACCTGGCCCAAACTTTAAAAAGCATATGCATTCATTTGGTTATTTAACGAGATATAAAACTAGTCTTAAGAGTAAATAATTAACATTAATTAAAGATATTAATATATTTTAAAAAAATTACATACAGTTTTATTATTGAATTTAATAATAGTATTGGATGAGAGCAAAAAATAAACTAAATTGAGATGCAGTAAGAAGGCAAGGATCCTAACATGATCAAAGTTCAGAAACATAGTAAGGATATTGTTAAAATAATCCATTTGACATCATCAATTGTGGTTCAACCGCAATTTTATGAAGCTATGAGAATAAATTTTGTGTACAAAGAAAACAAAAATAACGACTTTATTCAACAATTCCCTGGCACCATTTTGGAGAATATCACATACTTTGATCTAAAGATCATGTTCCATGCATTGCTAAGGACTTCATTTGGACAATTGTAAAGGTGATTTTCTTCATATTTCGATTGTTTTGCACCCTCAGATTACAGATTTTCAAAAAGTGGTTTCTCAGTCAAATATTGTCCTATAGAAATGGAGGCTTTTTTATTCAGCTTCCAGGTGATGTATGAATTTCTATTAAAAAAAAATCACCTTTTATATCTGGTTTTGTTGTCCAGGGTAACATACAGCATGATCTTCAGAACTAAATGTCAATAGTAAATATATATATATTCTTGCTGCTTGTATGGACAAAGTGTACCATGTGTGTTGGGTTAAGTATTTTGTTCTAATTGGCTGCGTTCCAAAGTTATTTTTGACCATTAGTTGTTGAAGAATTTTTCTTTGTTCAAAATAAATTGCTCTGAAGAGGATTTGAAGCCAGATAGACCTTTATTAACAAGTTAACATAAGGCCAAGGAAGTCCAGAGTCTTATCTCAAACACACACACACACATATATACAGTATATCCTAAAGTTGTTCACAGTATTCTATATATTGTATGCACCGTTGTATTTTTGGACGGGTATCTTTTACCATATGTGACCCTGGACCACAAAACCGCTTGGGTATATTTGTAGCAATAGTCCAAAATACATTGTATGGGTCAAAATTATAGATTTTTCTTTTATGCCAAAATTCATAAAGAAATTAATTAAAGATTTAAGAACATGTTCCATGATCTTGTGCATTTCCTACTGTAAATATATTACAAAATAAGTTTTGATTAGTAAAATGTATTGCTAAGACCTTCATTTGGACAACTTTAAAGAAACTTTCTCAATATTTAGACTGTTTTGCACCCTCAGATTCCAGATGTTCAGTATCTCAGCCAAATATTGTCCTAACCATACATCAATAGAGAGCTTATTTATTCAGCTTTCGGATGATGTATAAATCTCAATTTTGACTGGTTTTGTGGTCCACGGTCACAGAAATGAGTTCTTGAAGGATGATCAATAGCTAGTATTTCTTGGTCCTGTACAGATTCTTTCCATATATGAGTGTTTTTCAAGCTTTAAAGAGTTCTCTCTGTTTTAAGCTCACTGTACACAGGGACTAAACACAGTCAGGTGATAACAGTAGTAGATCTGTTGTAGATAGTTCTATATATTACACTGAATCAGGAATGATGAAAACTTTCTTCATGGTTTGAGTTGATGGATTTGTTGTTCTGAGCAATTACAGTTGCCCAGAATCAGAGAAGACACGTATAAATATAGGTACATGTAATTGCATTGTGAAAATATGTGAACGGCAAACACATTTTAGCTGTAGTCAGCACTCTGACACCAGTGTGGGATCAACAAACTGTGGGTTACATCCGTCCCACATACATGTCCTCTGATGGAGTCACTACTGGAATGTGTAAGCTACATTTATTAAAAAGGGAGTGCAGTGAACTGGAGTCCCACTGGTGTACATTGCAGGGGTCAAATCCACTGCATTTTGTAGCATTTTATGTCTTATATAAGCCATTCAAAGGTTAGTCAAGGTTTCTTGCACTACAAACTTGCTTTCACATGACCTCTGCATCCTCTTTCTGAACTGAAGCATTGAACAGGCTCCTTTTTCTACATTTGCAAGACTTATATATGTAAATGATGTGCGTTATGACTTGCAAACCTCTTTGCATGTGAAATGAGTAATGTTTACAGATTGTAGGCTTTGCAGTTTTATCTGCTCCATCAACTTTTTTGCAAAGCTGCATCCTATTATGACAGATTTATAAAACTATCTGATTAATAACACACTAGTGCTTGTACAGTTAAGATCAGCCTGAAATGATCAGGGATCTTATTCTAAATTAAGACTATATGATTCTATTACATATTTAAAGTTATGTATTTTGTTGGTTGTATACGAACTTTGTTAGTATTTTCTTTCTTTTGTTGTTCAGGAATCATAGCATTTTATGTCTGTTATGTGTTTCACGTAAAGAAAAAACATGACAATCCATTAAATCATTCCAGCGTATTTATTTATTTCTATAATTCTAGTTCTGTCTTTTTTTTAGTATTTATTTTATTATTTTTATATATTTAATTAATACATACATATTTATGTATAATCTGCTGTAATTTCTATCATTTTTATTTATTGAAATGTATTTATTTAATTAAGATGTTTGATTCATTTTATTTAAAATTATTTAAATGCATTTATTTAAATGTATTATTTACATATAAAAAAGTCAGGTCATAAACCTATTCAGTATGTATGTACAGTATACTTGTTTTATTTAGTTTCATTATTTTATTATTTATTATATTAATTGTTATTATTAAATTATTAAATATGTTTTGCATTAATTCATAATGAAATGCTTATTTATTTACATTTTTATCTTTATTTATTTATTTAGTAGCTATGTTTAATAAGCAGGAAAATGTAAGTTCCAGTTTGAGACAATACCTCCATTATCTCCACAAAATATAAATTAAAATTCACATTAGATGTATGTAGATTAAGTATATTAAGCTGTCTATTTGGGATTTACCAGAGGTAGTTAAATGGTACATATAGTTTGTGTTTTTTATTGTGAGCATTTGTTTGGTTTTAGAGTGAGAGTCACTGACTGCTTCCACTAAAATATGAGCCTTTTATTTGGTGCAGCTCTAAACCCCATTCAAAGCACAATTGACTCTTTTTAATTAAAGCTCAGGCCTTCAGAGGGAGTCAGAGCCCGATGAAGTGTTGTCTTTTCTCAACAGAGCCCTTAAATCTTGCTGTGAGACTTCACTCAGTTGGCCCCTGGTTCAAATGAATCTGGCTGTCTGGCCTTCCCCGCAGAACTCATTTTGGAGATGAATGCTAATTAAAACAGGGAACAGTAGTATTAGACTCTATTTAGCAGAGCATGCTTATTGTTGCCAGCTGACTTCATGTGTAGTCTATCAAATCAGGCTGTTTTATGGGGGAATTCAGGTGAAGTTTGGTGGCACAAAGCAACACCTCTTTTTGGCCCTTTTCTGATGCAAATCAATCTACAGGCCATTTCCAGAGGAAAATCTTTTATTGCTCGGAGATTGCTCTTTCATAGTTCACGACATCTACTGCTGAGCTGCAATGTGCCATGCACTGGTGAACATATAAGAAGGCAATTACAAATGTTTATTGCATATTTATTTTCATATATTTATCTTTATTGTATTTGTATGTAGATATACAGCTGTGACCCATACATAGAATCTGTGCTTTGCATTTAACCCATCCAAAGTGTGTGCGCACACAAACACATGGAGGAGTGGGCAGCCATTTATGCTGCAGCACCCAGGAAGCAGTTGGAGTTCAGTGCCTTGCTCAAGGGCACCTCGGTCGTAGTATTGAAGATGGAGAGAGACTCCCCCCACCTACATTTCCTGCCAGCCCGAGACTCGAACTCACAACCTTTTGCATTATAAGGCTGACTCTCTAACCATTAGGCCACGACTTCCCCTGTATGTATGTATGTATGTATGTATGTATGTATGTATATATGTATGTACTGTATGCATGCATGTATGTATGTATGTATATATGTATGTACTGTATGCATGCATGTATGTATGTATGTATGTATGTATGTATATGTATGTATGTATTTATGTATGTATGTATGTATGTACTGTATGCATGCATGTATGTATGTATGTATTTATTAATTTATACATTTATCATCTACAATTTGTATTAATGTATTAAAATGTTTATTTATTTATTAAATGTATGGTGGCCAAGTACACAATTTCATTGTGTTGTGACTTGTTTACATTGTGTAGCGGTTTGTTTCTGTTATTGTGTGCTAATTTGTGTTGTGGCTTGTGTTAATGTCATTGTGTTGTGAGTTGTTTCCATTGTGTAGTGCTAATTTTGTTGTGTTGTGGCTCGTGTTGTGCTAATTTTGTTGTGTTGTGAGTTGTTTTCATTGTGTTGTGCTAACTTTGTTGTGTTGTGGCTTGTTTCTTTTGTGTTGTGCTAATTTTGTTGAATTGTTGCTTGTTTCTATTATGTGTTGTGGAGATTTTGTTGTGCACTACAAGGCCACCATATAAATGGCCTTTCTGTAATCATTTGACCTATTACACTTAAATATTGCGATCCTATGGAACTGTGCTTAATGCAAATTAATAGCGCATTTCTTTTGCAGATTTGCCCACCCTTAATCAGCAGCACAGCCCCTGATGTGAGCGGGAGACGCTAGGATTAGAATACTGATGACAGTCAGCATTAGAGTCTCCAGCCCCTCTTGTCATTTCACCAGATCCTGCTTCACACCTCCATCTGTTGAGCGTTAGCGTCATCTCTGCCGTGGCGCTTGGGCTGGATTAGGTATGCCCGTGCACATCTTGTCAATTAAAATACGATTAGGAATAATGAGAAAAGGTGTCCCTGTTTTGACTCGAAATGACAAGCAGGTGAAAAACGGATCGTTTAGGAAAAACTGACAGATTAATTTTGGCAGCTGTTCTCACGCTCCTGGGTTTGCATTCTTACACACACCCTATGGGATAAATCCATATCCGTCATTATTCTATGTTCCAGAGCACTTAAATATTGAGCCATCTCTCATGGCGTTCCCTAATGACAAACCATCACACAAACTGGCTTTCCAAGAGTCTGGAGCCATTACGGAAATGTCTAAAGGTGCAATTGTAAGACTTGCTTGCTTCTTGCAGGGAATTTTTAAAAATAGTTTTCTGTAGAACACACAATAGAAGTGTACTGATCATTCCAATTTTGTGAAGGAAATATGAGTTTAATTGAAAGGTGGTTGCCAGGGCATTG